>NC_137625.1:13025159-13335159 GCF_963280865.1 Gymnoscopelus braueri
TCTACACAAGCTTGTGAACAAGACCTGTTATCAATCAACTTATACTAAACCAAATAACCAAAGTCCATCGATCCGACCGATATGTCTGAGTCATAGTGACGGAGGCCTTGTCAGAGTACCCGTTGTACAGTACCCGTCCGTCTGTGTCCCTTTTATGCCCATACTGTATATGGAGATCTCTGTATCTTTCCGTCTACCTGTGTCGCTTTTAAGCCCATATATGAAGAGCTCTGTATCTGTCAGTCCTTTTTAAAAGAAAATAGCCATCGCTCCGAAGTCGTTCTGGTACTTTTAATGCATTAAGGCATGGACAGCCGCAGCATACAGTATACAGACGCGTTTCGGCGACAAGCCTTCCTCAGCTGTTTATATATGGAGATCCATGATGTCATCAGTATATGCCCATATATTGGCATGTCCATATATGGGCATATCAGACAGTATATGTCTGAGTCATAGAGACTCATATTGTGAAATATTCACAATAATGTGAAAGGTATTGTGGGATTTACTTCCTTGGCCTAATGACAGCAAAAGATTCTGGGACATACAGTACAGTAGTACAGGTACAGTACTGTACATACGCACATAGGGACAAACACTCTTACTGTACAGATGGCTCAAGCTGCCTAGATCAGTAATTCTCAAAACGTTTGAATTTCAAGGACACCCAGTGTGGTATGCATTAGACCTAGCCTGGCATGGCCAGACTAATATCACTGCGTATAGATATTAGTCTGGAACCTCTGTGTGGAACCTGCATCTCCGAGGGGCAAATTCAAAAAATCTCCTCTGGTGATAAACCCGCCCCACATTTGCATACCGGGCCCTGATTGGTCCTCACAACTTCGGAGGGAGAGAAATCAAATCTCTATTGAGAGGGGCCAGACCTAATCTGCAGAGGGCAGATTAGGTCTCCCTATTAAAGTCTATTAGGTCCCCTATTAAAAAAATCTGTCCATTTGGTTCATTTGGTTTCTAACTAACTAAACTTTAGCTGGGGACCCCCTGGAATCTCTTCAAGGACCCCTGTTGGGTCCCGGGGGCCCCACTTTGAGAACCACTGTCCTATAGGTGCCATGCCATAAAGACGCAAGGAGAACTCTGTTAGACAAAACAAACATCCCAGGACACAGCCATGAGGTCAAAGGTCACAGGAAGTTATCTCCAGGTCAAACTGACCTCTGATCCCTCTGGACTCTCTCTCTCTGTTTGACACGTATTAGTATACTTGTGAGGACATCAAACTTTGCAATTTGTTTGGGGCCATTTTTATTTTAACTTTTAAAATATATTTTTAAACAACCATTTTTCTTGTGAGGACCATGAAAAATTTCCTGACAATGTCTATATTTTTCAAAGTCTGCTATACATTTGGCCCTCATACAAGCACACACGCGCACACACACACGCACACACACACATGACTGATAGAATGCCTGACCCCACTTTCATTCTCACTCAGGCCTGACACAAGTAATCAATAACCCATCCCCCCCATGATTCAGGGCGTCTATTGATGCAGTTTGATCATGTGCTCATCCTGTGAGAGAGTGTGTGTGGGGGTTGGGGGGGGTGGGGGGTGCAAGAGAGTAAATCTCCCTGTCTGCTGTCCTTAGCGAAGTAAACCTACGGTACACATTAAAATACTCATGTCCAAAGCAAACGCCGTCGATTTTCATCCAAAATGAGCATTATCAATTACATAGCGTGCCAACAATGTGTTAATAACTCAATTGATTTCCCCACATCAGAACAATTTTCCCTTTAATTCAACTCAGAGAGAAAACATTTTGGTTACATTTGAGTGTACTGGCACAACACAACCACTGAATGATGGGATGGGATAAACCAGCAGTTCGATTTGTGCCAAGGACCCCCAAATTGATATGTATTTGGCCGCGGACCCCCATCTGAAAATGTTTTGTGACAGGGACGCTAAGTATTATTATATTATGTAAAAGAAATATGCAAAATTACACACCTTTTCAATATTTTTCAAAAATCATAAAAAATAGCAGATGTACAAGCTCGCAGCGCGGCACGAAAAAGTTTGAGGACCACTGATGTTTAGATAGAGTAGAATAGAATGTGTGGAGTCTCAGGCTGCAGCTGTTGCAGTGTCTGTGATGTCTATTCTCGGCCTACATGTGTCAGCAAATGAGATCTCTGCTGTTACCACCTACTGCAAAGACAAGAAAGACTGGGCTTTATGAGGATCTGTGAGAGAGAGAGAGAGAGAGAGAGAGAGAGAGAGAGAGAGAGAGAGAGAGAGAGAGAGAGAGAGAGAGAGAAGAAAGATGAGAGGGGGAGGTCTGTAGCAGGACTTAAAGAATCACCCATACACACACCCTTATACGCACGCACACTACCTCACCCATCAGACAAGTCTTTCTTTCCTCTAAGTCTCATACAATCTGCCAGTTATTCTCCTTCAGCCCCTGTGGGGTGTGTGTGAATGAATTAATTAATTATTTTTATGTGTCATGCCACCTCGTGGCCCAACCCTCATGGGATTATATGACAGCTTTTTAGACATAGTTACAAAATTCAAAAGTACATTTTTTTATACACTGGTTACCAGTATTGCTGATCAACATACCGACAGAACAAAACATAACATAACATAACATAACATAACATAACATAACATAACATAACATAACATAAGGTATAACATATCCCCTACTGGCTGTACAACACTTTTTTCCTCAAGTCCCAGGCTTTCTCCAAGTAGTTTGCCAGTTTAAATACATCTTTTTTTAAATAAACAGTTAATAAATTGTGAGTCATTGATATCCAACATATCAGCATAGTTAATATTATTAAACAACTCTTCTCCGACCCTCCAATAAAAAGGACAATAAAAAACGAAATGATTTTGGTTTACTCCAGATCTCTTCTGCCAAAGTATGTTTGATCTTATCAAAAAGCATCTCCTTTGGTGTTACAATATTAACTTTTTCTAATCTGAGGAACACAACTTCAACTCCATATTCACAGAACATATCGCGTATGTCCTCTATCCAAGGTCCATTCTGTTGTTTGTCCCAGTTCAACACTTTCTTTGTTAGTCTATTATCATTCATGCCGCCTAATCTGTTCCACAACCTGGCGGTGCAGCCCTTCCATCGGACCTCACAAGGTTCCCATCCCATATCTCCTGAGACAGCTGCCATTGGTGCATATTTATGCACTCTGGGCTCGGTTATTTACAGCTACACTCTTAGAGAATCTCCCATGACCCCAGAGCCATAATCAAGAACTGGGCAAACACAAGCCTGATAAAGTGTTGTATACTGTAGGTAAGGAAACCAACATCTTTAAGTGCCTTGATTTTACCAATGACTCCTCCTAGTGCTCTGCCTGCAGACTCAGAAAGGACTGTGGAACCATGAACAAAATTCATATGCTCATCAAAATAAAAACCTAAATATTTACAAGTGTGTGCGTGCGTGCGTGCGTGCGTGCGTGCGTGCGTGCGTGCGTGCGTGCGTGCGTGCGTGCGTGCGTGCGTGCGTGCGTGCGTGCGTGCGTGGTGCGTGCGTGCGTGCGTGCGTGTGTGTTGCTAACAACGTGAATCCAGTCTGCTGTTCACTCTGGCAAACTTACTGGTGTCATTGATTGACAGGAATATGGTGAGAACTGGGATGTGAAAAAGCCATGGATGTCGAAAGACATAAACCCGTATATAAGGATACGGATAATTCCTTTTAACAGGACGTTCATGAAAGTCCTTGCGGGCTTGTTTCCAATGAGGGCCTGTGAGCAATTAGGGGTTAAGAGTCTTGCTCAGGGACAAATTTCATTTCATCGACACATATGCTGGCGTGGCCTGGAATCGTACCTGTGGCAACCAGGGCCTCTGGCTCTCTAGGCGGGCTCACTAACCACTCAGCTATGGCCGCCCCTTGCTACAGTAACCGCATGAACAAACAACAAGTCAGAACAACAAACCAAGTGACAAGACAGACTATAAGCCAAGGAAGAATTCAAATAGTATGTTATGCCTGCAACATCATGTTTGATCCGGTTATTTTTGAGAGAGAGATCACTGTTTGCATTCAGATAGCTGTAAATGTATTACAGTTGTATTGCTCAGAGCAGTGGTCCCCAAGCTTGTAGATCTGCTATTTTTATTACTTCTTATTAGTTATTTCTTCTAATTCATGGAATTATGGAATTGTTTTTATTCATCTATGAAAGTATTTTTAAAAATGTTTGAATTTGTTTTTAATTCACGAAAATGTTTGGGTTTTTCATGTTTTGGCATGGGTGATTATTTTATTTATTCTATCTTCTGAATAACTACCACCACTATTTAAGAGCTTTTAAATATAGTCTTCCACACACCACCTGCACCACCAAATGGGCCAGCTTGATTTATTGGCAGGGGATTATGCTCTCCAGAATTGTCTAGGACTCAATTTGCACCCTTGTTACACCCATCTGATATCAAATGAATAATATGGAATTCCATTTAACTCCACTTACCACAAAATACTTTTTTTTTTTCTCCACGAAATTTAGGCATGATCATCTCTTTTAGTTACTCCTAGAGTGCTTCAGATTTATGTATTTTAACGCATTGAAATTCAGAAAATGATTTTCCACCCCCAGAAGCCCCTACAGGGGCTAAGCCTCTCATCTCAAACAATGCCAAAAACGCCCACCTCCTTAAAAAGGAATGGAAACATGTGGAGCATGTGCGATGTCCTGAGTTGACTCCATATACAGCCCACTCACTGTGTCAATACACCGTTTACATCAACCCAGACCTCAATTTAACACCACGCTTTACTTCTTTTATGTGAAACACGCCCCTGCCCTGTGCACTTTTTCTTTACTGGCGCTTGACAGGACAGCTATAAAGTTTGTGGCAAATCTGCAGAGAGACCCAAGATTCTTACTGTCTAGACTACACCGAGTTCTCTTTTGATAAGAAAGAAAGAATGGGGGGGGGGGAAATACTGTGCCCACTCATGTGAAAGTCCTTGACGAGTCCCAGCACAATTGCTTGTGAGTCTTCCCTTGAAAATGAAACCCTCTTTCTTTCTTTCTTTCTTTGCATTTGAACACGCCTCAGCATAACAAAAGTTACTTGTTAAGTTAGTGGCCTTCGCTAATTGGTTCTTTCTGAACGAAGGATTCACCATTCACTGCTGTGGCAACGCGACACATTTCCCATTACTAGAGGCGGCGAGCGAAGCCACTGTAGAGAAATATATATATATATATACTGCCGTTGAAAGGGTGAGAGAGATGTATTGTACGGGAGGACGGAAAAAGAGAAAGGGAGGAGTGGGAGGGAGGGGTGAGCGGTCTGAACAAGATAGAGACAGAGAGCAGAAAAGGGAACGTCAGGCTGACTCACACAAACACAGAGGTAGATGGATGGACACAAACACAAAGAAAGAATTAGACATCCTCCATTCCCTCACAACAAACAGAGAGAACAGCAGTTGGAGAGATGGCCGCTGCCTTTTTTTCCACAGCTGGTATTGATTTAAACTGCAGCGATTCCAACCGGTCACACAATCTCTGTGTGTGTGTGTGTGTGTGTGTGTGTGTGTGTGTGTGTGTGTGTGTGTGTGTGTGTGTGTGTGTGGGTGTGGGTGTGGGTGTGTGTGTGTGTGTGTGTGTGTGTGTGTGTGTGTGTGTGTGTGTCTTACTGTACTTGTGAGAGCCAAATGTCCCCACAAGTATAGAATTTGAGAAATAGACATAGTAAGGAGGATAAATGGTTTGTTTTATATTTAAAAAAAAGTTTTTTTTTTTTTTTTTTTTTTTTATACTTTATTGAGTCCAAACATGTTAACAATAAATCATTCAGTTTACTTCCATAATAGTAATAATACATTTCACATGTTTTATGTCTCTGTTATCAACAGACATTTCGACCCATTCTTTTTTCTTTTTTTTTTTTTGCATGTAAAACCCCTTCACCTACAGTACATACATAAAGTGAATAAAAAGGATAAACTATATGAAGACATTTCAATAGAAATCATTATTTCATCCATGCATCCTCGTAAACCTCCTTTATAAGGAGGCATAAGCAACAAACTTGATACCAAGAAATGAAACAATAAAGAAATAAAACACAAAATAAAAAAAAGGGGGGGGGGGGTGGGGGTGAGGTGGGGGAGTTAGGCTTTGTTGTGTCATTTTGGTAAAATATCTTCCATTTTCTTTTGTTTCATTTTTAGTTCTGAATACTTGGGTGGTTAAAATAAAAAGAAATATTCCAAAGAAATAATAATAATTTTAGTCGTTAAGGTTAAATAATCAAATCATGTTTATTTGTAAGATAGAGAGCCCATCTCTTTTCAAACAACCTGTCCTTTCCATTAATTTTATACGTCACCTTCTCCATGAAATAAATATCTTCCACTTTTTCCATCCATCTGACTACACTAGGTAGTTCCAGACCTTTCCAACATCTAGTTATTTGTTTGAGGGCTGTAATTCTCAAAATCCAAAAGAGATATAGTTCTTCCCTCTGTAGACTTTTGGGACGTGTTCCCAAAAGTATATTGTGATTTTCTAAATTAACAGCTCTTCCAAATATTTGTTCTATGATTTGTAAAACTTTGGACCAAAAGTGTTGTATTTTGGGGCATGTAAGGAAAATATGGGTATGGTCCGCCCCATTCTCCCCACATCCCCTCCAACAACTAGAGTTTAATGTGTACTTGGATATCGATAGAGGCGTTTGGAAATACCTTATATTCATCTTCCAGGCGTATTCCTGCCAAAAAGGCGATCTTATATGATTAAAAATGTCTTTAAAACTCTGATTCCACTCACTTCCTTGTATGGTTATTTTCAGTTCTTTATCCCATTTGTCCTTTATATGATCTAGATCTTCAATTTTGTTTTCCTGAAAAATTTTATAGACTTGTCCAATTGTGTTTTTGTAATCATGTCTTTGATGGGATTTTACTATATATCTTAGGAGAGGGTGAAGGTCTCCAAGAGTTCTAATTTTGAGCTTCTCTTTTAAGTAGCTCCTCACTTGCAAATATCGATAAAAATGATGACTTGGAAGATCATATTGATCTGCTAAATTTTCAAAAGAGACCAGCCCTTCTTCATTATACATTTGATAGAATCTTCTGAGACCTTTCCCTTCCCATATCTTAAAAACATGATCAATGCTATTTGGAGTGAAATCTGAGTCACATGACATTTCTCTCATACAGGTAATTTCTTGTTCTTTAACTTTACTTATTTTACATATCGTTTTCCAAATTTTAAATGTATTACGTATAGAATGATTGAGTGTTTTAGTCTGTATTTTATTATAGGATGCAAAGATCAAGGTGCTGAGTGGTTCAACTAGATTAGACTCTATGAGCTTCCATTTAGGGCTCATCTTATTATTCATCCAGATTAAAATAGGTTTTAACTGTGCTGCGTAATAATAATGAATTAAATTAGGTAACGCCAGACCTCCTCTGTCTTTGTCTTGTTGCAGGGTTTTGAGTTTAACTCTTGGCTTCTTTGCATCCCATATAAACTTTCTCATCAGTCCCTCCCATACATGAAAACATGCAGGTGATATGTATAATGGCAGGTTTTGGAATAAAAATAGGAAGCGTGGCAAAACGTTCATTTTGATAATCTTAATTCTTTCCAGTAAGGTAGAGGGTATAATTTTCCACCTACTCAAATCTTGTTTTACAGAGTTTTCCAATGGCCCGTAATTACAGTGATATAGTTCATCTAGATTATTAGGTATGTTTACTCCCAGATATCTAACTTTATTCTGATCCCATTTGATATTAAACTGTTTTTTAAAATCTTTTTCCAAATAGCCACCCACTAACATGGCTTCTGTTTTATTTAAATTTAACTTATAGCCAGACATAGCTCCATAGTTTGTTATTTCCTCTAATAAAATGGGCAAGGATTTACATATTTCTGTAAGGAACAGTATGATATCATCTGCATACATTGCCAATTTATGTTCTTCTTCCTTTAATTTAACTCCCTTTATTTCAGGGGTTCAATACATAAATTAAACATTTGTGGTGATATCGGATCTCCTTGTTTTATTCCTCTGTTCAAAGAAAAAGTCTTAGAGAGCATCCCATTAACTCTTACTCTTGCATTTGGTTCTTTATACATTCCCTTAATCAATTTAATAAAAGTTTTGTGAAAACCGAACTTCTCACATACTCCAAATAAAAAGGGCCAGGAAACCCTGTCGAAGGCCTTTTCCGCGTCCAAGGTCAAGGTCAACATCTGTTGTTTCATTTCTACCGTTTGATCTATCATGTTAAGTGTGCGTCTCACATTATCACTTAAGAGGCGGTTCCTTACAAAACCCGTTTGGTCTAAATTAATTATATCTGGGAGTACATATGAGAGTCTGTTGGCTATAATCGAGGTGAATATCTTCTGATCTACATTTAAGAGAGATATCGGTCTATAGGATGAACAATTTGTCAAGTCTTTTCCTTCTTTTGGTATAACAGTAATGATTGCTGAATTCCATGTGTCTGGCCACTTCCCTGTTTGTAGGATATCATTGAAGACTCTGCTTAGAATAGGTACAACCAAGGGTCTAAAGCACTTATAAAATTCATTTGTGAAACCATCACTTCCTGGGCTCTTTCCAGTTTTACCTTTCTGGATAACCTTTGTAATTTCTGCCTCTGTTATTGGCTTAACTAAGTCGCTATTTTGGTTGTCAGTTACTGTGGGAAAGTTTAAAGGAGTTAGATACTCTTTAATTTTTTGCATACTCACATCTACTGTTTCTGGGGTATAGAGGTTTTGATAATAATCTCTAAAACATGATGCTATTTTAGATTTCCCTCTTTGAAGTATATCATTTTCATCCTTAATGGTTGCTATTGCTGTTTTTTCTTTCTGTTTCTTTAATTTGTTTGCTAACATTTTCAGCGCTTTTGGGCTATTATCATAATAAGTTTGCCTACACAGCATGAGATCCTTTTCGATTTCTTGTATTTCAATTGTGTCCAGTTCTGTTTTAGCTGCGTTCAATTGTTTCTGTATTTCTTTATCCTTATTTACTTCATGCTGTTTTTGTAATGTTTTTATTTTATTTTCCAAAAATGATTTTTCTCTTTCTCTTTTCCTCTTTCCTCTAAAAAAAAGTTTTTTAGAGCTAGACTTACAATTAGGAAAATATTAAGATGGTTAGGATATAGACATTTAGAGGTTAAGTTTTGGGGTTAGAGTTTTGCCTGATTAATACCGAGTTGTATGTCAGTGTTGTGCACCAAAAATAGCAGATCTACACGCTCACAGCGCGTTGCAGCCTAAAAGGTTTTTGTCCTTGAAAGTATAGTAATAAAAACGAGTGTGTGCATGAGTGCGTGCGTGCGTACCGGAAGCTAAATCTTGCAAAGGCAAAGCTTCCCTCTGCAGTACGCAAGTGACAGAGAGCCTTATATTAGATCTCCACTTAACAATGGCAGCCAGCCAGTCTAAAATCCATCCGGTGGGGGGGCGTCGATTTAGCCTCGATCCTGCAGCATCAGTGATCAGGAAACCTCAGCTCTGGATCTCTATCTAAATGGGAGAACGGTCGATGCATTTATAGATCATGGAGAGCAGGCCTCCACTGACGTCCTTTAAACCCACTGAGTTCAAGATTTGTAGTCGGGAAGAAAATATCCACCTCATAGTCCATGAGCCAGACAAGATTTCATTATCGAAAGAGTGGGCAAAACCAAACCTATATTAAATTGTTCATAGGGTCAATACGAGTAAATAAATATATGATAACCTCTCCACAGGAGCAGCTTTTTCATGGTTATCACACATTTTGTTATTTTCCCCATACGTACATGACAGGTGAAAAAATTACAAAATTCAAAAAAGAGTTATCATAATGAAACTTCCTGAGTTGATTACTTACATGAAGACAATGATTTATCGTATTACAAGTTTTCTGAAATTGTATATTTAAATATGCAAATTAGGCATTTAGTCCATGAGCCAGAGCCCCAAAATTGAGCCAGATATTGAATATTCCCTCGTTAAAAACCTTTGACTCCAACATCTTAACAAAATGAAATAAGTATGTTGACTCTGGCTTTGTCCAATGTTCCAATGTTGATTCTGGAAAGTTATGCACATTTGGGCATATTTTCCTAATGCCTAATTTGCATATTTAAATATACAATTTCAGAAAACTTGTAATACGATAAATTATTGTCTTCATGTAAGTAATCAACTCAGGAAGTTTCATTATGATAACTCTTTTTTTAATTTTGTCATTTTTTCACCTGTCACGTACGTATGGGGAAAATAACAAAATGTGTGATAACCATGAAAAAGCTGCTCCTGTGGAAAGGTTATCATATATTTATTTACTCGTATTGACCCTATGAACAATTTAATATAGGTTTGGTTTTGCCCACTCTTTCGATAATCATTGCTCAATTTTGGGGCTCTGGCTCATGGACTATCAGGGCCTTTTGTGTCTTTAGAAAGCCTCGCTAGACTGGATTCACACCAGCTATGCAGTTACTCTCCCAAAACCACAGTCTGATCTGATATGCAGGTATGCAGACACCCAGAGCAGTGAGCAGGCAATTATAGGCCCTGACAACATATCATCATTGCTGTTCGGCAGAAACCTTGTATCTGCATATTTTAACTTTTTATGATTATTTATTTTTAGTACATGAATGCCCTACTTCATCACACTAGTGTCACACAAAAGTAGTAAAGATAGCAGATCTATATGCCAGTCCTTTTATTTTATTTCACAAAATAATAACTACATTGGATATACAAGGTTTCCACCCAACAGCGACAATGTTATGCAGTGAGAGTTAAGGTGCTGAGGAAGACAAAAGCAGGGTTTAAACAGCCAAAGGCATTACTCTCCATTACGGGTTCCAACTCTTTTACTGCTGCTGTATATCTATAGGCAGGGGTGGAAAGTAGCTTATTAAGAGCAGGGTTCGATTTGTAGAAGAAAAAAAAAGAGAGGGAGCCGTTATTTTTCTTAACTCCCCAATACGAAGCACTATGCTTCTTCCTATAACAAATTGTGAAAATCCTGTAGCCCATGGGTTCCCAAAATGTTCAGCCCGCGACCCCAAAATAAAGCGGCCATTGACTCGCGACCCCACCCAACCTGGAGGTAATTTATGCACATAAACTTGCACGTTCAGTGCACATTTGTAATGTATTTTAGTATGAATTTTGACTGTAGGCCTACTACTTGTACTGTTAATAATCTTGTTCATATAGAATTCAATCAATCACATTTACAGTACCTAATGAGATGGGTAAAATGTACTATTTGTATAACCATTTTTAGATTGTATTTCATTCATTCTGTAATTTATTTATTTTTTCTAAATAATATTATGACCCAAAATAATTTCGCGACCCCACCGTCAGTGTCACGCGACCCCAACTTTGGGAACCCCTGCTGTAGCCGATCTACAAGCTCAAAATGTGTCGCATCAGAGATTGTGGATCAGCTATTTTTGCCATTAGTGTTGATAAAGGAAAGGTCTAACTTTTTTAAACATTTTGAAAAACGCCAGGGTAAATGTGACCAACACAGATTTTTTTTATTAAATTGTGATATTATGAATATCAAAAATATCAGACAGCCTACATTTCCTGAAAGGGAATGCATGTATTTAATTCAGTCTGACAAGAAGCAGGGGAAAACATGTCTCCACTGGCCAAAAAAAGTAATGACTTGAATATCAAAAGCAGTGGCACGGGAGGATCCCCCATTAAGAAATTAAGTACTCTTGTTATTGTAATTCATTAGCTTCATCGTGCACAGTAGGACAAATAGCCCATCTACAACTACACAATCAGTCGCAACTTGTAGATCGGCTATTTCGCAGAACGTTTGCCTATAACCTGACATGCCCAGAATAGGAACGATAGGGTTCATGTGGTCAAGGCAAAATGTTGGAGAATGCTTGGAGAAAAAATGGCATCACTTAACTGGAGAGGGGTTAGTTGGTAAGATGTATTCATATTTAAATGGTTACGGTCAGGTTGCCACATGGACCGCTTTTCACAGCAGCCAGCCTTTTTTTCTGAAGCACCATTGGTCCGACGGCTCACGTTATTACTAATACCATAACCTTAAAACTAACCTAATTTTTTCAGACTACAAAATTTAAAAAGACACAAAGGCCCTTTCACAGTCGGTGACCATTTTGAACTTTTACCTGAGTCGTTTTCAACAAAACAAATTTTTCTACTATGAGCTACTTTCTAAGCAAAGTAACAGTATTTCTTCATGAGGCACCGCAGCGGGATATTTTAGAACTCTTCATACCCCTGTCTATAAGGTCACTCACCGAGACCAATGTTACAATATAATTATACAATAATTTCTCAGGTCAACAGGTCTATGATTATAAATTCCATTAGCCTACCTGACTGGTCAGAGTGCTATAATTTAATGGTCAGTTCCACTGCATTTTTTCTTTTTCTCATTGTGGAATATAATAAGCCCTTTCTGCAAAGGCCTGAGTGCAGTGCCGTCGTGGGCCTGTTCCTGCTAACTGCTCGTTTGGCAACTCATCGGGTTTGTCACAGCCAAGCCAGGTCCGTCACCTTTAGCTGCTATGCCACCACGAGGAAATTAGCCATGCAGGCACAGAGGAAATTATGATGAAAATCATATCAACGAGCTTCTTATTATGAGGAAGGAATCGCTGTACAGAATTGCTTGAGAGCACAGGCCATCTGAATTGTCATTGCAGAAGAAAAGCATGTGGGTGGCAAAAGAAGTGACCACTGATGCCTATAGAATTTCACTGGGACCCATCACCCATATAAAAAGACCACCAAGCAACATCAGTGAGACTCTACAGATCTGTGTTATATTAAAAACTCATATAGTGCCAATGACGTCTTTTGACGGCCGTTTTCAGTGTGCCATTAGTGCCAATGACGTCTTTTGACGTCTCCTAAAAAAAAAAAATCAAATTTTTGGTTATTTCTTTTTCTTTTGAATCTCAAAGGAACTAGGAGAAAACGATTTTTTTTTCAAAATTAAATTTTATTTTTTTTTGGTTATTTCTTTTTCTTTTGAATCTCAAAGGAACTAGGAGAAAACGATTTTCAAAAAGTTAATTCTCCATCCACTTCAATGTTAAAATGTAAACGGAGAAATTTTTTTCTCCGTTTGACCCAAAATGCCTTTGGCATATGGATCAACTAGCTTGAAATAAGCCTGGCAGTGAATGAGTTAACCAGACTGCTTGACGATGCAGCCTCTCTCCTCTCCTGTCCCTTTCTTGCACTTTAATATGCTTGAACTGTTCGAACTTCGAAGATACTGTGAAGTTGTTTAAATAAAGTAATGTGGCAGCTACTGAAAAAATGCTGTTGGTGTATATAATATACCAAGATCATAATGCATGTGTACATACGCTGATGTTCTCTTATTTTGCTCTTTTTTGCACTCTCTCTCTCTTTCTTTTCCCGTAAATTAATGACCTACTTCATCATACAAGAGTGTCACACAAAAGTATTGAAAATAGCAGATCTACAAGCTCACAACGCCTCAAGATGCGAGGCGTTGAGAGCTTGTAGATTGGCTATTTAACTTGTAGATCGACTATACTTTTTTTTTTTACAATAATTATAAAAAATTACGTGTCCAAATTACGTTTTGGACAAGATTTCCACTCGACAGCGACAATATGTATCATGGATGGATACGTTTTTGTTAAATGTTCTACCACGAACATTCCTGTTCAGCACTTTATTATTATATTATTATTATACATTCTCAAGGCTTCAGTAAATGTTCATTATATATTTACCCTTGCTTAAGAGCTCATTAGAGTTAAATGTGATCCACTGGGAGATCGGAATGAAGGCGTTTTTCTTTTGCCTACTTTGTTGTGCGATTTCACAGATTGAATGCACAAACACGGGGATTGTTAGGGTGTGAAAAATAAGAGAGTGCAGGTGAGCTAAAATAAAAAATGACACAGGTGCTTTCCCGGTTTTAATGGGTTAACAGGATGTTGAATTCACTCTTTTGGGTGGGTACGAGGGGGAGGCTAATGAGCTCAATTACAAACATTCTCAATAATATACACACATGCAGTCTATATGTCGTATATGTGTATGTATACGTAAGAGTATATATGCATGTTCTCTTGACTTGTCATTTGCGCTGAATGATACAGATTGGTTCATCCTGAATGCATGTATTATCTTTTCCTCTTTTAAATAAAACTCTAATATTCAGTAAACAACGGAGCGCTTGAATTTTCACTTTCAAAAAACGCCATATATCATGAACACAACACCCAATCAACCCCAAATTGGAAACCCATTGTTGTCGTTGTTGAAGTATTTGCAACAGTACATTTTGCACATACAGTACAGAACATAGAATGTGTCCTCTGCATTTACCCATACTAACTATTAGGAGCAGTGGATGCCATTACAACGCACCCAGGGATCAGTTAGGGGTTAAATGTCTTGCTCGGGGACACTTCGACACATTGTAGCTCACTTCTTCAAACATTCTAGTCACAAGACGCAGACGCCACACCGAAGACGGACTCCAGACCGCTCGCATCCAAACACTATCTTAACAGGAGGTGAGTAGCCTACCTGCTTGCAATGTTAAAAGTAGCTCTTGCAGGCCAAATAATACATTATTTAAGCAGTATAGGGTGGGTATAGTAATGGATGTTTCTTGGAACTAAAAAGAACTTTGATCCAGATTCCTGTTCCCTGCTACTGAGCCCTGTCACAAACTAGTCTAGTTTGGACCGGGCTTCACTTGGCCAAGGCGTGGCAGAAGTCCCCTTCTAGTCTAGTTTAATTGTGGGCCTGATTGATTTAAATGTAATCTAATTACTTTGCCTTTGTTTAAGCCATACCGCTTTGAACGCTTTTCTGCACGCAGAGAGGCAAACTGTAGCTGAAAGGAATGCTTTTACGTCACATAATGTACCCTACATTGAAACATTTTAATGTTTCTTTTGACCCAAGATGACTCACAGGCTTGGTCTTTCTCGCATGTGTGTGTGTGCGTGCGTGCGTGTGTACACTATTATGTGTGCGTGCATATACCGTGCATATGAGAGATTGAATAACAAAGCTGAAACAAGTCAGATATACTGTATACCTGGGCTATATTACACTATTGCACAGGAACAACTCCCTCCCAGCTAGTGAGCAACTGGTGAAATTATACATTAATGTTATCAAAACCAGTGTTGGGCTGTTACATGTGCTTATTAGTAAATAACATATTACTGTAATATCATTATCTTGAATTCCTCGACACATTCCATCAAACTTTCAGCTGCAGTTTGGCTGAACTTTTTCATCTCATGTTATGTAAAGTAAGACATGTGTTAGATTATGTGTCAATGCGAATACTATATTGCTCACTTATTTCACCATACCTCAGTTATTGTGCTGAAGTATGGGGGAATACGTATGTGACTACCATAAAACCATTATACATACTACAGAAGAGAGCGGTAAGAATCATGCATAATGTCAATTATAGAGAACACACAAACAGACTATTTATACATTCGAGAGTTTTGAAACTTGAAGAGTTAGTGAAGCTACAGACATTATTAATCATGTTTAGGGCAAAAAGCAAAACGCTGCCAGTTAATGTACAAAAGCTGTTTGTATGTAGTTCAGAAAGTGGGGACAGTAGGAGGAAATATGATTTTAAGCATCAGTTTGCGCGAACAACTCAAAGGCAAATGTGTCCTTCAGTTGTAGGAATCAGAATGTGGAATTCGCTCCACACCGACTTAAAATGTTGTACAAATATTTATCAATTTAAAAAATGGTATAAAAAAAATGTATTAGACAATATGAAGAAGATGAATAGGAAAGGATTTGACTATGGAGTTATCTTTTGTTGTTGTTGTTTTGTTTACTATATATGTTTGTTCATTTGTTGCTTGTTTTGTTGCTCGTTTTTGCTTGTTTTTGTTTTCGTTTGTTTTTGTTTTGGTTATGTTTAAACTTGCATGTTAGTGCAGGTACTGGTTGTATGCGCCGATCATCAAGGACATATATATTTTTTTAAATTGGATAGGGGGCAGGTATTAATAAGAATTTATTCTTCTTCCTGCTCCTTTTCACTCATGGGTGTATGTGATTTAATGAATTATTGAAATTATGAATTGTGTGAACTGTAATACACTACCATATGCGAAACAAAATGAAATGACATGAAATGAAATGAAATGTTATGTGCTTTCCTCAGAATCTACTTGCGGAAACCATGGGGCGCAACAAGCTGGTGTCCTTGCATATGACACACATTCTGTTAAAAGGTAAGAACTCTGCAATTGTGTTACATTTAGACATTCCATCTACAGTATCAACAACAAGATACTGAACAGTGCTGAACACAGTCTGATCAGAATCTAATCTAATCACTTTACAGTGGCAAAAGAATTATAGGCTATTTTTTTTGCCTATAATGACATGCCCAACCCAGGGACGCCAGGTTTAAAGTGTTGCACTCTCCACCAGTAACCACTATTTAGAATCAACTAAACAGGTCTACCAGGGAACCACACATGTGCAGGCTTTAAAGAGCCTATAAAGCAGCCTATAAACTAAAAGCTTGCCTTGGATACAGCTTGGATGCATAGATTGTCATGTTATTGATACTGTATGTATGCTATTTAATTGTTTTTATTTTTGAACTATCCTGGTGAAATAAAGCTGAACTGAAAAGTGTTTGATGTACTGTCAGTTAATCACTTTGAACCTGGTGTCCCCATTTTGGGATGCGATTATTGGCGAAAAAAATAAAAACTAAAGTGAAACAATTCTAATAAATAGTGAAAAGTTGTTAACTTGTAGATTGGCTATTTTCGCTATTCGTCCTACAATGAACAGCAAAGGTTAATATTGATATCTTATAGACACTCAACCATTGAATGGAAATAAGTTAATCAATCAGATGTTCTTTGTGGTCCTGGGCGCACACAACCTCAACGACCCCACTGAGGACATCCAGACCATAATGGTTGAACGGGTAGGAAGACAGCAATGAACACTGTGGGCTAGGTATTAGATCATTAAGGCTAGCAGCCCAAATCAGATTTTTGGCCTGTCTAGATTGGAATCAGGTTGGTTTGATCAAGTCTGAATGGCAAAATGGAAACATTTTTCTCATCATAACTGTGTTGTGAGATTGCAGATCGGCTATTTTCAGTGAGCTACATGACACCGTCGTACAACAAAGTAGGGCTCGGTGAAATGACTTCAAATCAATCACCAATATTTCACCTTTAGCTGCTGTGGTACACAGACCTATTTATTTTTTTCCTAAATTTTTATCCCACGATTTTGTAACCCTATTTTTTACACCCAGTGCCAATTGTCTATGTAATCCTGGGCACTACCTTCCCTCTGCCAACCTAGGGAGGCCAGGGCCGAGCTCATGCCTCCTTCAATGCATGAGAGCCAACTGACCTTCTTGTCACCTGACAGGGGAGCGTTTCCCTGGTTGGACTTAGCGCGTGGAAGGAACACGTTATTCCAACCAGTTCCCTTCCCCTCCATCAGGCGCCCCGGCTGGCCAGGGGGAGGCAGTATAGTGACCAGGATTACTGCATGTTTTTGTGAGGGTACCTTACCCTAGGAGACACGGGGAGAACATGCAAACTCCACACAGAAAGGCCCTTTCGCCAACCCCACCTAGGGTATGGGCACTGATGACGCGGAGGAGAGAACACGCCTCCAGCGCCCACAGCGTCCCCTGCGGGAATCGAACCCAGGACCTTCTAGCTGTGAGGCTCTACCGACTGTGCCACCGTGCCCCATGGTACACAGACCTATTAAGACGTATTAAATAAAACCTAAAGTTTGAATCCTATGTTTTTCTTCCCCCAGCTCCTGGCCCCCCTGCACTGCTCCAGCAGGAGTTGGCCCGGCCCCTCACCAGAGAGGAGTGCAAGCGTTACCGGGGCAACGACATCAGCAGCAACCAGCACATCTGTGCTGGATCCTCTGGAGTCGTGAGTGACACAGATATATCAAAACATCAAGATGACATTTAAGGCTCAGATATATACTGCCACAAGGTTCAGAGGGAGAGACCGGGCAGGAGGCAGAGCCGCTCGTGTTCATCACTATGCGTCCACTGCATTAACCTCTGGAGCTTGATGCAGCTGATGCGTGGAAAGCACAGCGGATGCGAGGCAGACGCCCCCACCGTCTGCCTCAATAATATACTTTGAACTTTGCAGGAGTATATTTGATCCTTTGTTTAGACCACTGCTTCTCAAAAAGTGGGTCGGGACCCATATTTGGGTCGCGGACCAATTTTTATAGGTTGTGAGTAAATATCCCCTTTTTTGTTTCCTACATTTGAAATGAAAAAATATTAATTCAAAAGTTTAAAAAGAGTAAACCCCCCCAAAAATCACAACTTTTCATCAATAAAAAACAATTCCAACATTTTTCAAAAGTATTAAAAAAGAAATCAAATAATTTATCAAATAAATACAAGTTTAAGAAGTAGTGAAAATATTTATTAATATTTTCACTAGTTTGGGTCCCGGGCAAACGTTCAAATTTCTCTTTTGGGTCTTGAGCTAAAACATTTGGGAACCACTGCTGCCACCAGTGGTTCTCAAAGTGGTTCTCAAAGTAGGGTTCCGGGGTCCTTGAGGGGGTTCCAGGGGGTCCCCAGCTAAATTTGCTAATATAGCATTACAATCAGTTTAACCATATTTATTTTATACTTTGGCTATTCAAAAATAGCTGATCTACAAGCTCACGACGCGTCGTGCTCTTCCATATCTGCTATTGTTGAAAGGAATCTTGAAAACAATGTACACAAATCTTCTCCTCTGTGGGTCCCTTTCATGAAATCTTTTCAGATGAGGGTCCGGTCAAATACATGTCAATATGGGGATCCTTGACATAAATTTTTTTTAAAAACACTGCTTTAAAAACACACTTTGCTTGTTGTTTCAGGCCGACAGGGGTGGCCCCATGGTCTGTGAGAAGAAGGATGGAGCCTGGACCCTGGTTGGCATCAACCCTGGTGTCCACCGTCATGAGGAATTCTGATTACTAAATTCAGTTTGTAGGTGTACTCAGCTCTGATGACTTAACCATTTCTATTCCCTATTAAGTACACATTTGACAGAGACACTTTCAATATTTGTAATTTGTCCAGGAGTATATATATATATATCCTTTGACTCGTACTGTGGTTGAGTACTTTCTCCACCACTGCTGACAGCCATGGTTTTGATTTGTTTGCATTATACAGTAGTTCATTATGCCCAATTATGGTTTCCATCTAGGCTTGATTCTATGTGTTGGTAATCTCTCAAGAACAGATTCTGCTCTCCGCTTGAATCTGTCGGGGGGGTTCGTCATATCGCATACGCACTGGCCTACAAGTGGGCGTGCCATCAGATCAGGAAGCAGGCCGCGCTTTAAATGTAGTGGGCGGGATTTACGTGTCCGCCGATCCTTCCCCACTAGAAACAGACCGAAACTCATTTAACAATAGCGTCCTCGGAGCAGACAAAACCACGGAAAGATATTCACATTTTAACTTGCTCTTTCATCATAGAAACAAGTGGGCTTATAACCAAAACGATCCATGTTCTCTGGGAGAAGTGGTGTTAGTGTTCCGTGTAGAAATATTGTTAGTGGGAATGAAAACATAGTCGCACCACCGGAAGTGAAAGGCTGAAGGCAGACCAAAACCCCGGTTTCCTTGCGTACGTGTGCTACGTCGACTTCCTCCCAGAGCCAAGTGAGATAGTAATAAAATCACACCCAGTGTGAAGTGGGCGGTGTGGTCATCACAGTGGTCATCACAGTGATGGAAGCTCACTTTTAAAAAAAATGTGTTTTTGGGCGGTGAAACCGCCCCTATTTGTGAGGTTTGGACATCGACATTCTCTGCACTGTGATTGGCCACCATTGTACCCCCCCCCACCCATTGTACCCCCCCAACCCTGCGCTGTGATTGGCCACCATTGTACCCCCCTAACCCTGCACCGTGATTGGCCAATCACAGTCTATTCAGGACTGTGATTGGCTAGTGAAACACATGACACATGTGCATAGCCCTATAAATAGGACTATGCACTTAAAAAATAAACATTTATGTATTTTTTTAAGTTAGGGGTGTACAATGGTTGGTCCACAATATTACTTTTCTTTAAGTGAACTTCCATCACTGAGATGACCACTGTGACCACACCGCCCACTTCACACTGGGTGTGATTTTTTTTTGAAAAAGTTTGAGAACCACTGTTTGTAATACCCTACAATACCATGAAATAAGAATAAATAATAAACATACTTCCACCCAGTTTTAGTCCCTGGATTGTATTTAGATGTCAGCAGACACATGGGAAGGTGAACAACTCTGATCGCCATGGTCTACACCAGACTAAAACAAGCCAAACTTTTATGCTGCTGAACACAGCTCGCATGTTGACTGCAAACGTTCTCAGACCATGTCCATATTGGACAAAGTTGTATTTATATTGTGAGACAAAGCATCTCTCCCGCGAAGGCAGCATGCGTGCGTGCGTGTGAATATAGCATGAGCGGAGCGGCAGGGATCCATGGCTATATAAGGTCTGCTAGGAGGTTTTGGTTTACCCAGAGAGAACTCTCTCTCTCTGTCTCTCTCTCTCTCTCTCTCTCTGCTTTCTGATTCCAAACAATGATTCATCATTCATCAAAGCTGAAGGGAATGAAAGAAAAACGGCGTGACAACGAGCACAGACATGCCTCTGTGTGCGAAACATTGAAAAGTAAAATAGCATAAATGCAGGTGGAAAAATACATCTCCTATAAGTGGATAAGATACTCCCTTCCTCACAGCAAATCATCACCATAGCAACCAATTTAACACAGAAGGATCTTGGGACCCATCAACATGTCAACCACCACCTCTCATGGGCGCCATCTCTTAGCGTGCATGTTTGAGCTTGTGTGCACGTGTGTGCACGTGTGTGTGTGTGTGTGTGTGTGTGTGTGTGTGTGTGTGTGTGTGTGTGTGTGTGTGTGTGTGTGTGTGTGTGTGTGTGTGTGTGTGTGTGTGTGTGTGTGTGTGTGTGTGTGTGCGTGCGTGTCTAAAAGGACAACACTCGACCAACATAGTAAAATTCTCAGTGTTAATGTATCCAAACGTAACTCTGAGTGTGTACTAATGGAACCAAATGGACCCGTAAGTTAAATTTATACTAGGGATTTGGTTGTGAGTGGGAGGCCTGGGACTGTTTCGAGAGAGAGAGAGAGAGAGAGCTTGGAAGAGGGTGAGAGATATGTTTTATAGGAGTCTTGTTAGGTTTGTTATGTTGTGGACCCCAGGAAAAGTACTGCTACAGTACAGAGAGAGAGAGAGAGAGAGAGAGAGAGAGAGAGAGAGAGAGAGAGAGAGAGAGAGAGAGAGAGAGAAGGGGGGGGGGGTGTTCAGGAATGTGTAGTGTTTGTGTGTTGGACAGCTGTGTGGTCATGCTGTTATGAATCTCGCCATGTTCCTCTCAGGGTGTAATGGACCTGTCGACATCCCATTAAAACCCGTCCCACCATGAGAACCTCACATCTGCTGCTGCTGCTCCTCTGCCGTCCCCGAGCGCACGGTTTACGGCGTGACCAAAAACCCAGAGCAAACGGGATGTTAAATAATTCCACGTGTTGTTTGGTTTGATGTGCTTGTTGTGGTACTGTACCACGGGGAGGGGGAGGTTTACTGGATTAGGGTTGAGATAGGGAACGCAGCAGGTTGGTGTTTTAACCTATTCGATCCGGGAAGGCATCTCTGTCATTTTAGATTTTAGTCATATTTTATACTTTGGCTTTTCAAAAATAGCAGATCTACAAGCTCATTGCGCTATGAGCTTGTAGATCTGCTATTTTTGAAAAATCGTGAAAAATGTGTGCAAATCTTAGAATATATATATATTTTAAGCGAATATTTTTAACTTAAATCTTGGCTTCTAGGGGTCCCTGGAACTAAATATTTTGAGATGGGGGTCCGCGGCCCAAATACATATCATTTTGGAGGTCCTTGACATGAAAAAGTTTGAGCACCACTGACATCGGCCTCAGGTTTTTAAAAAAAATATATATTAAGATTTGCACACGATTTCACGATTTTTCCAAAAAATTGCAGATCTACAAGCTCATAGCGCGGCACTCGGTGCCGCACTATGAAAACTGGTTCCACAGATAAATATTGTGGAAAATAGCAGATCTACAAGCTCACAAGGCCTCGCAACACTATTTTTGCCTCTTTCTTATATTATTTGACAATTTGGCCAATGTTTGACCAGTTTTTATAGTATAGTTTTTTGATTACTTTTTGATGCCGTAATGGTCTTTTTCTTTTCTTTCTTTTTTTGTTGAGGTATTAAAAATGTCCTTGGGGTCCCGACCCACAGGTTGAGAACCACTACTGTAGACTGTGTCCACAGGTCACATGAGGTGTTTGTAGGTTGGCAGCTCTGCGCTCTGCTGAGGGGAACACTGGGCTCCCAGCTGCATGATGCAATCATCAGGAAAACTGAAATATGGCACCTCTCTGCAAAAGTTGCTATTTTTCTTCTCCCAGCGAGCTATAAATGAAAAATGTACTCTTAGTACTGTGGAGCAAGTAGCAAAGCACTCTTAAATATCTAGTGCAAGTAGCAAAGCACTCTTAAATATCTAGTGCAAGTAGCAAAGCACTCTTAAATATCTAGTGCAAGTAGCAAAGCACTCTTAAATATCTAGTGCTAGTCTTCTTTGTCTGTTCTTTAATGTCTAAGACTATATACACTAATGTTTGAGACGAGCACCCAAAGTGAAAGGATGTTATGTAAAGCAGGTGCGCTTTCCTCTTATCGTCTCCTTAGCTGCGGGTGCTCAGCTACAGTCAATGCTAAATATAAAAATGACACCAAAAGACGTGGAAAGAGAAGCACACATCTGCTGTCTCCAATCTCCGATTTGCAAGTTTTTCAATTTGACAAAAGATGTGTCAAAGCGTTGGTAATCGGCCCCAGACGGCTGGCGTAACCAGAACTGTTCTGGGCACCTAGGCTGACAGCGTGTCGCTGGTTCGACTCCCGATCCCGATGACTTTTGCTGCGTGTCACCCCCCCATCTCTCTCCCCATTTCCTGTCAGTCTACTGTTCCAATCAATAAAGGCAGATAAAGCCCCCAAAAAAATAAAAACGTTGGTAATCGGTGGTCTAGGACTCTCCAAAATCGGGATCGGCATCGTTTCCAAAAGAACTTCCATCGTTCAGACACTACTTTATAACGAAAGCTAAACATAGAAATTCCACTGTGGTCATAAGTTAACCCACAGCATGCTGCATCGGATGCTATTATGGCAAAAAGTCAAGCCGTAAAATGTGTCAATTAACAAAGACATGATTATTCAGCACACTCTGCAGCTATATGGGATCGGAGCAGCACTGTCTCTCACTTCATGAAGAGGTCAGAATCAGATGGTTAAAGTTGTACAATGCAGATTCACAAATAACGATTTTTAGCAACCTCTGCTGGTCACTACCGTCACTGCATACAATTTCCGTAGTCCTCGATTACCCAGAATTCCATTTGTTTTCACCGGAAGCCGGAAGCGTTTCAAAAAGCGTTCTTTTAATTGTTTTATACTATCTGCGGATCGTTTCTCTTAGCCAGTGGAGCATTAGTTACCATGAGCTGTGCTTTCTTTTTCTGTTCTTTTTCGATCTTCCAATCCTACATTCTCTTAAAATCAGCGTGAGGTTCCTTTTTGTTATTAGCACGGTAGTTCCTGGCCAAACAGGAAACCGTTGCGGTAGTTCCTGGCCAAACAGGAAACCAGTGCATTTCAACAATGTTTATGAAATGACAGAGGAGCTATACTGGCTTAGCTGACCTTTTTGGAAATAGGAAAAATGCATGGATGCAAAAGAAAATCCCCAGACAGCTCTCTCTAGGTCATCCTCAGATGAGCCCTCCATCGTTCAAGATAAGATCAATAGCTTCTGATTGAAACTAGGTCAGTGGCCACACAGATTGGCTTTCCCTTGACAGCTAACACTTCCATAATACAGTATCTTCACACCTGCTACTTGTGGTGTTTATTTGAATAATATTTTAACTAAATGTTTATCAATTTAATTGCAAAATATTACAAAATTATAAATAAATAAAAACATCTGTAATCTGTGGTCTATCACTGTCCAAAATCAGAATCGACATCGGCTATTATTTGAGACCTATTTCGTCAGTGTCAAGATGCTTGACTAGAAAGAGTGAGGATGTGTTTGCGGAGCTACAAATAGACCGCACACTTAGGTTACAACACAATGAATTGTCTTTGGACACATTTTGACTTGCTTTGGGGGCAGAAACCTTCAGTCATTTTGAGAGAGTGCTCTCAATATGTCAATTCCCCACTGTACCTCTGGGAACTAGCTCTCTCCTCTCTCACATACATCAAGAATAAGTTGAGGCAAAGGCGTCGGGTCAGTTCCACAGGTCCGCCGTGTTGCACTGTCCACATCTACACAGTACAAGCTCACAGCTTGTAGATCGGTGCTGTTTTCACTTTTCATTGTAGTATATAGGGCTTAAGTAGTTTACCACATGAACCCTGGCATCCCTTATTCCCGGGCGAACTCCACCAGGCAAGCCCCACTAATAATACTTACACTGTCTGACACAGTAACGTCAAACTGTGTCTCTCTATGTCCTATGTCCTATGCACAACTTCACTGTGTGCGTATCGCAGGCCTGCCCGACTTGCCCGTCATATGTGCACAGGTGTATGTTGACACGTTTATACATGTATGTTGGTGTTGTTAATCGGACGCGGCCTTGAACTGAAAGACGTTTCTCTCTCTCTCCCTCTCTCTCTCAGATGAAATGTAAAACAGTCGATAGTGCTGTGATACAGTGTCGGGTTACACTGCGTGTTTCTCTCTGTCGTTCAGTCTCTGTCTCTCCGTGTGCATCGGTCTAGGCATCAGTCCGTGTGCTTCAGTCAAAAGACAGACACGGCGATCTTAATCTTCACCAATAACAACCCTATTTCACCATAACAAGGTTGGTGTAACTAAGAGATTCCCTGAAAAAATATAAACATTTGGATTTGGAAAATGGCAGGAATTGAGTTCCGTGGCCTGCAGCTGGTAGCGTCCACAAGAAATATGACGCTGATCTACGGGATTAGCTGCAGGCAGACTGAGACAGACAGACACACCAACAGGTGAAAACATAACCAAATAAATGTATAAATAAATAATACGCACGGGGTGTCCTGAGCCCAAAAATTTGCCTAGTCGCCTGTATGCATGTGAAGTATTATACAGAATATACTATATATACCAGTATTTCGTAATTAACTATTTTCCACAGAAGGACAGCTTTGCAACACATTAAATGCAAAAAACTAAAGTATGCATATCATCGCTGTCGGGCTGAAGTATCTCCATATTTCATCTTTTTATGTTTATTCATAAATGCATTCCCTGGGCTATTTTATATTCCGTCATACGACAGTGTCACACAAAATTACCTCAAGTAGCCAATCTACAAGTTCTCAAACGCGTTGCCCTGTTGACACGTTGTGAGCTTGTAGAGATCTATACTTTTAGATCTCTACTTAGATCTCTACTTTTACTTTTTCTCCTGACATGCCCATAGATAATCTGTGGTAACTTGACAGCGATGACGTACAACCGTAAAAGAGGAACAAGGCCTCAGGCAGGGTGACTGTGATCTAGGCAGCTCGTTAGTAGTGACAACTCAATAAAGAATTAATCATCTCAATCACAGGCTATTCATTTCATTTCCAATGTAGCTTGGGGTTGACAAAAATGATGACTTTTGTTCTGAAGTTCATCATTCTTCTACAAAAAAACAAGCCACTTGATTTATTTGAGACTCTTGAATTTTGTACAGAAATTCTCATCTGACCCTGTTTTAGCCTGATGCTGAGTATTGACCCCCTACCATTGTTCCAGACCAGTTCTAGGTTAGTGGGCCATCTATGTTTCCAGTGCAAACCCAGTTAGTTGATGAGCAGCATGACCATGGGTCGGCTGTGAAATCAATCTTTGTCATTCGTATCATTGCAGGAGGACATCAACTTGTATCTCCATATGTATCGTGTCATGTTTTTTAAATAAATGAATGCCCTTACTGTATGTGTCGCACAACAGTGTTACTCAAAAGTAGCGAAAGATAGCTGATGTGCAAGTTCAACTTGTTCAATTTTATTCGAAAGAGGGACGCTAGGTTGAACTTGAAAGTGGTTCAATCTGTCTGTGGATTTTGTAACTATTTAACCAATGAAAGCTTGTGACTAAATTATATCTGCATTGGATCAATTTGAACACAGGTACTATTCCCTGAAAAATAAAACAGTTTTGGATATTGAAAGGTTTCGGCCCGAGAGCGACAAAATACAACATGGTCCAGTTGGTGACCAGCATGAGGCCTCCATGTTTTGGCAGTGCAATCGATTTTGATCATTATCTTTGTCACACATTTGCATGTGCCTCCACTTGGCCTACTTAGTTTGCAGACTGTGTGTCAGGGCCAGTGTTGCCATCTCCGCCTATTATAAGCGACTTTGGGCTTCTTTTTCTGTAAAGTTGCTTGTAAATATTGGTAGTTGCGGGTTGCGTTTCTTTGGGCTTGTTTCTTATTTGGGCTTGCTTCCATATGTTTTAATTATTATTTAAACCAGTGGAGTGGTTATCAAATATTTTCATGTCATGGACCCCCAAATGAATATGTGTTGTCCCTAACCCCCATCTGAAAATATTTTGTGCCAAGGAGCCCCTTATCAGATTTGTGTCGTTTTTGTAAAAAAAAAAAAAAATATTCAACTTTTTTTTCCACTATTTTTTTGAAAATAGCACATACCATTTTCAAATAGCCAATGTACAGTATACAGTACTGTATATAGGTCTAAAATGCTCATGTGGCTGGCCACTAGTCGCTTCTTTTGGGCTTGTTTTCCTAGACCTGGTTGCTTATTTCTCTCACAAATCTGGCAACACTGGTCAGGGCTGTGGCAGTGAAGCACCGGGGCAATGGCTTCATGTTCCAACCAGGCTCTGTCAAACCACAATGTTTTTCACAGAAAGCAACACTCCAAACACACAAAGCCCACCCCATATGGACCTGGTTTGATGTTCAAACAATACAGCAATACATGATATCGTTGCTGTCGGGGCAGAAACCTGTTTTTAAACCTTGTATCCCCACAGCCTGGTCTACAAGCTCACAATGTGTCGCGTTGAGAGCTTGCTATTTTTGCTATTTTTGAAAAGATTTTAAGTGAAAGTGGTCAAGTCTGTCTGTGAGTTTTATAAATAATGAACAAATGAAAAGTATCAACAAGGGATTGTGACAAAATAATAACTATATTGGATCTAATGGCAGACAGGTTTAAAAGTAGCTGTTTTGGACATACTGTAGTACAAGGTTTCCACCCGAGAGCCAGCAAGACAATGGCAGTGAGTCATGTGTTGACTCTGACCATAGTGCTGTGATGAGGATGTGCTCTGGGAGGATGTGTTTGTGTCCTTGGGCCCTATCCCTAAATGTTTTACAATTTTTTACTATTTTGAGAAACATTTAAAAATAGTTCAACTAGCTGATCTACATCGACACATTGTGAGCCTGTAGATCGGCTATTTGAACTGTTTTAAAATGTTTTTCAAAATAGTAAAAAATGGCAAAAAAAAGTTTAGGGATAAGGGGTAATGCGCCACCCAAGATAGGGCCCCTTGTCTCCACTGATGTTCTTATGCAAGCTTCAAGCTTCACTCTAACCCCCTATACTTACTTACTTGTACTTACTAATACTTAGTGGAAAGTATTGGGCTCTGCACTTGCTCCGCTCTTTTCCCCCCTCTACACTAAATCTCTGGTGACGCGTTGTGAGCTTGTAGATCTGCTATAGAATAGGAACGCTAGGGTTATATAGTGGTTAATCAATTATCACTTCCTTCCTTCCTTCCTTCCTCGACAGATTGTGAGTTTGAAGCTCGGACCTTATTTCCATGTACATCTCTCTGTCCTTGTTGTTGAAGTAGAAAGTTAATGTATTTCCGTCTCTCTTTCTGAATCTGTCTCCCTCTTAACTTTGGCAACAAATTATGCAATGTCTTTCACAAGACTTCTGCATTTGATTCATTCTCCTGCCAACAGAAATGTCCTTTACTTGCACCATCCCCAACACACACACGCACGCACGCACGCACGCACGCACGCACGCACGCACGCACGCACGCACGCACGCACGCACGCACGCACGCACAGACACAGACACACGCGCAGACACGCACACTTTGTGGTGGTGTTTCAGTTTCACACACAGCTGGATGCAATTATCCACCAGTAGAAGGTATTTAAAACATGAGACTTTCTGCCCTGAGCTATTTATCACATCTATCAAAATAGCTTCTCCATAAACGCCTATAAAATGGCCAAGTGTATGTGTGTGTGCGTGTGTGTGTGTGTGTGTGTGTGTGTGTGTGTGTGTGTGTGTGTGTGTGTGTGTGTGTGTGTGTGTGTGTGTGTGTGTGTGTGGGTTGATGTGCAACATGTTTGCAAATGCACGGGTGTGCATTGTGTATGCATTTGTGGACACTGCATGTGCATGTGAGAAAATGTGCGTGCGTGCGTGCACACACAGTGTGTGTGTGTGTGTGTGTGTGTGTGTGTGTGTGTGTGTGTGTGTGTGTGTGTGTGTGTGTGTGTGTGTGTGTGTGTGTGTGTGTGTGTGTGTGTGTGTGTGCGTGTGACCTGTGTGCACTGTGAATGGCGTCTCCGTGCTGGTGTGCCAGAGGGCTGAAATCTGTCATCTTTCTCAGTTGCCATAACTCACCCTCATTAATGTCCCCTTTCTGTCCACAGCTTGTGTGACAATCCAAGCTAAACTAAACGTCACACCTACAGTACAGCCTTTGTCTCATACTGTACATGATGCACAGCACATGTTATCATCGCTGTCACCTTATATCTCCATATTTCATCCTCTTTCATAAATGAATGCCCAAATGTTTTACTTTGCGCCAAAGTGGCAAAAATAGTCCAATCTACAAGCTCACAACTCGTAGCATCACGAGCTTGTAGATGGCCTTTTTTTATTTTTATGTTTGCCTATAATGACATGCCTAAAACAGGGAGGTCAGGCTGAAAGTGGTTAATTCTGTCTGTGGAATTTATACAATTATTGAACTAAGGAAACCAGAGCTTGTGGCTAAATAATAACAACATTGGATCCATTGTCCATTTCATGAAAAGTTGGGTTAGTGATGACAGTACACAAGGCCTGTGGCCCGGTGGTGGCTTTGCAGGTTGAGTACAGCAACTTGTCCTGAAGGTGAAATCAAACTACCACGCACACACATCCAGTTCATATAACATCAGACAGACATCAGCCAAATGAACAACTGACAATGAATCTCCACCTGCCAACGAACACTATCAAATGTCTGCATTTGTCATCTAAATCAGTCATTCTCAACTTTTTTTTTATTCACCCCCCTTTTGATATCCATCAGGCCACAGACCCTGATTTGATTTTTTTTTGAATGAATTATCTCCGGGACCTCAATCTACACTTTCATCTACAAAATCATCAGCGTTAACTTAACTCTGAGAGTGTACAAATGGAACCAAATGGACAGGGAGTTTAAAAGGGGTTTAATTTGTCACTCACTCATATAAGGGACAAACAGCAAAATGTTGGTGGGGCATATGTTCCAGAGGACTGTGCTGACAACAGTGATATACAATATACAATATGATATAACAAGATAATAATAGAGAATATGGGGAAAGAAATAAAATAAAAATAAGATAAGAAGAAAAGAAACAACAACACTCTAATCATCTTTAAAAACCTCTTTGCAGCAACGGGGAATGTGCAGAATTAGAGGGGGAAGATAATAGAATGCATACCACAAAAACCATGTTAACCCTGGGGCCCACTATTTTGGGCAAATAAAATAAAAATAAAAACTTTCAAATAGCAAAAATAGCCTGGTCTACACGCTCACTGAGCTTGTAGACCTCAGATGGTTAAAATCCTAGTTGGTGGCCCGGACGGTTGGCGTAACCGTCTGGGCTCCTAGGCTGGTAATCCAGCCTGACATGTTTCGTGTCGCGGGTCGCGGGTTCGACTCCCGATCCCGACGACCTTTGCTGTGTGTCACCCCCCCCATCTCTCTCCCCATTTCCTGTCAGCCTACTGTTGATTTATATATATTTTTTAATATCCTAGTTGGTTAGCAGTCAGCATTGCAATCTAGCAAACAATTGAGTGCAATTAAGGTATTTTATACAGTATCAGACTCATATACTACAGTATATGAATGAACATCTGTCACTGTACTGTACATTATATCGCTAGTGATTATATGAATGAATATATGTAAAGTCTATCAACAATAAGGATTCGGGTGCCGATATTATAATGTATTATTTTGTGCAGAACTCAGCTTTCCTACGTAGACAGTATTTTTCAGCTTAGCTTTCTGCATGTGAAGATCAAAAGAAAAAGCTGTCAAAAATCATAGTAATGAGGTCTCATTTCCCTCTGCAGGTTTTCTCATCAAACAGTGCTGAGAAACAGTCCCAGGCTGAAACTAGAGTAATTTATCAATTTACCAATCTAGAAGGTTGTTGCATTGACTTCTAATTCATTTACCCCAATTATACCAGCAGTGAATAAACAAATTAAGTGCAATTAGGGTGCTTTTATACACAGTATCAATCTCTCTTCCCCTTGCTCACAGAGACGAGAGACCTAGTTTCATATCAATGCACAGAACAATCATTATTTCTTTTTTCATGTAATGTTTCAGTTTTTCTCCCAATTCAGTCATAATGAATTTATTTGAGGACATTTACATATTTAACACAATCTTGGCTGTTGGAAAATGTTTCCGTATATTTTAGTATCGTTTTATTTAATGTTATTGTGCGACAATTGTGTTTGTCATGTTTTCTGGATTGTCATGTTTTCCGTTTCCTTTTTTTTTTTTACTGCATTTCAAATTAAATAAACTAAACTAATTCCCTGTTTTCCCCCTCACATATACAGTAGTCCCTGTCACTGCTGACCCAGGCTACAATTGGTCATGGGGGGATGTAGATCAGCGGTTCCCAAACTAGGGGTCAGAACCCCCAGGGGGGTCCCCAAATTATTTTGGGCGGTCCCCAGATGATTAGCTTAATGTGCAACATTGTTTTCTGACTCAACAGTAAACAAACCAATATACAGTACACTGTAAGTGTATACAGGGTATCTGCACATTTCTAAAGTGACATTTTAAGGACTTTCTAAGATCTTTTTTAATACCAAATTGGGGGGGCTCATAATGTGTATCCTGATCCTGATACAGGAGTCATGAGGAGATATAAATCCTCATACGATACATTTGCCGATGCGATGCATATGACCAAAATGCCAAAAGATAGAAAGCAACATGAACGTTTTCCATGTCATCTCTACATGAGAGAGAGATTACCAGGTAGGTCTCAGCGCATCACAAATGCAGGCATTTCATTAACCACTTTAACCCCTGCGTCCCTAGCCTATTTCGGGCTGGTCATTCTACGATATGTTACGATACGAGCATCACCAATATGTATCGCGAATCCCCGATATTTGATATTTTGAGCACAGACGTAATAGTCTCATACTTCCAGTAACGGGGCATAGCAGCGGTGTGCTGGAGTTCTGACACATTCTACGACTTGTACACAGTGCATATTATATAGAGTATACTTTTTGACAGCCTACTACACTACAGTATGTTCCAATCTTCACACTCTGTCCTTGAACAAACATACTGTACTGCTCTTACTGTATCTCTGACACACACACACACACACACACACACACACACACACACACACACACACACACACACACACACACACACACACACACACACACACACACACACACACACACACACACACACACACACACACACACACACTTCCGTCCCTGAAGCATTGTCCCGGAAGCCATTCAATAGATAATAAGAGGAAAGTGTACACACACAACAACCCGACCGCATAGCGGCTCATCTGATTGTATCACTCTAACATCCTACATCCTGCAAAAACCCTAAAAGCAGAAGAAAAAGGTGTTGTGATTGTTTAGCCACAGGTTTGGGGAAGCAAATAGTCTTAAATGTATGATATTTCATTAAAACGTTAAAGCTCTGTATAATTTTCTTTATTTTTTTAAAGATTTAATTTTTGGGCTTTTATGCCTTTATTGATAGGACAGGAAATTGGGAGAGAGATGGGGAGTGACATGCAGCAAAGGCCGTCGGGCTCGGGACTCGAACCCACGACGCGCTGTTAGAATACATTGAGCCTAGGTGCCTGTACCGCTACGCCAGCCACCCAGGCCAAAGCTCTGTATCCTGATAATAGTCTTTGCTATGAGTGTTTGTTCAGTAGCTCTTTAGTAAACAGTAAACAAACCAACATAGTATAAGTGTATACAGGGTATCTGCACATTTCTAAAGTTACAATTTAATGTCTTTTAAGACCTTTTTAAATACCAAATTGGCCAAATTGTTAAATATTACGTAAGAAAGAGGCAAACATTGAGACGTTGTGAGCTTGTAGTTCAGGTATATTCTCAATATTTATCTATGGAACTGAGTCAAACTAAACTTAAAGTGCTTGTCGGGGTGGGGGGGAGGTTCCCAGTTCAAATATGATTATTTTGGGGGGTTCGTGGCCTGAAAAGTTAGGGAATCCTTGTACTAGTTCACAACGCGGCACACGATCTTTCTGTGCGCGACACTGTCATACGACAGAGCATAATTAGAACAGCCGTCTGAATGACCCTCTATGGAGCTGCAGCACAGCTGCACAACGCACTCCAGTAGTGACACATAGAGCACAGAGGTAACAAATGGCGGTGCCCTGATTCAAACAGGCCTACCTCTAATCCCATGGTTGCTCTCAGAAACAACACACAATGGTGGGACGGAGTGCTGTATAATTTCAAAGTGTGCAGGGTGAAAAACAAAGGACACGGCCCCGGTCGTAATGATCACTTTCGCCACCTCGCACAAAAAGAGCCCGCCCGCGCACGCACAAACACACGAGTGAGCACGCGTATGCACAGAGTAAACAACGCATACACCGTCATTATGAGCCCGTTCACTTACAGAGAGATAAACATCTGTGAAAAGAGTGGACAAGCAAGAGCCAATTACTGACCGACATATAAATCTATGCTGAGCTACGGAGAAAGACGACGGAGGGAGGAATATATAGTGCAGAGCACACACACAGACGGTGTGTGCCTTTGCTGAGCAATAATAATGTATTCAACACAAAACAATTTTTTAATACTACTGTACATAAAAGCAGAATAGTTCCATTAAAAAGCCACTTTTGCACAAATAAGTTTGTGGTTTTTAAGTGAAATGCCAATGAAATATCGACCAGCCAGAGGCTGTAAATGTTTCCTAGAACAGCCTGAATGGGTCAAGTCACTCAGCTGTGAGGCTATTAAGGAGAACATGAACTAACTCTGCCCTCACAGCATTCTGCCATTCACCTTTGTTCTTCTAAAAAGCTGTGTGTGTGTGTGTGTGTGTGTGTGTGTGTGTGTGTGTGTGTGTGTGTGTGTGTGTGTGTGTGTGTGTGTGTGTGTGTGTGTGTGTGTGTGTGTGTGTGTGTGTGTGTGCGTGCGCGTGTGTGTGTGCGTGTGTGTGTGTGCATACGCGCCCATGTGCGTGCCTGTGTGTGCTAGCACACCTGCCTGTCTTGCTATAGGTTTGGGGACAAAAATCGACCCACAAGTATACAGTGGTAGTTTGAAAAAATCGATGTTTAGAGGGTTATTTTCCTGGTCCTCACAGAACCAGCTCAGTGGCCTTTTGGTTTAGAGTGTCCGGCTGTCCGCCCTAAGCCTGGGAGGTCGGGGTTCATATCCCCAGCCGAGTCATACCAAAGACTACAAAAATGGTACCCAATGCCCGCAGGCACTCAGAATTAAGGGTCACCCCCTGCGACATACCATGTGTGTGTGTGTGTGTGTGTGTGTGTGTGCGTGCGTGTGCGTGTGCGTGTGCGTGTGCGTGTGCGTGTGTGTGAGTTTCAGCGGATAAAGTAATGCAGATAAGAAACACGTGGTTATATGGAGAGAGAGAGAGAGAGAGAGAGAGAGAGATTTCTTTGTAATGCTTCATGTAATAAACTATTATCAGTCCCACTCTGTGACTGAGTTGTAAAGAGAACATTTGCACAGTCCCTAAAAGGCCTCTTTAAACACTTGAGAACAGAGTGAACTGACGACTGGCACCACGTTTAATGTGCTCTGATGGCAGCTGATGTTTAAACACACTCTTAACCTTCAGACACATACTGTACAAACACGGTGGCCAGGTCAATAGATACTCACACAGCTTTGTTCTTTTAACCCACTTTCAAATCCTACTTACTCTTGTTGACCCGGGGTCACCCAGGGTTCTGTACTAGTACCACTAGCATTTCCCTCTACTCACCAAAATCTCACAAAAACTACAAGCGCGTAGATCGGCCATATTCGCCGAACGCTCGCCCATACAATAGAGGCGTTAGGGTTCACTCGGCACACATCTACACTTATCGTCATTACACAATCCATGATAAATACAGCCCCTTTTCTCTATCTCACACACACACACACACACACACACACACATGCTTGAATTACCATGCTTGTGAGGACATCAACATTTTAGGACGGCAATTTTAGGAATGCCATTTTTTTCTTATTGTGTAATTTTTACCCATGACTCTAATGCCGAAAACCGCAGATCTACATCTGCAACGTGTTGTGAGCTTGTAGATCGTCTATTTTCGGTGCACAACACAGGCGCGCAACCAAATATAAATCAGGGGTATAACTTTAACTCCCCACTTTTTTTTATGATATTTTAAAGAGCTGGTGCCATGTTTTTTGCACTTTTTCTGTTTTTCATGTGTCTATGAGGTTGATAGAACTTCATTAAGCCCCCCGGTGGTGGTTTTATGGTGTTTTATGTCTTCTCTGACTATTTTGAGTTTCTTCCTGGAGGCTGAAACCTTGAGGGTCAAATGTGCCAATAGAGAAACAGCGCTTTAGTGACACAGTAAAAACATACCCTCCCCCTCATTATCATAACACAACAGGTGTGGGCATGAGGAGGAGGAGGGACTAGGACAGGTGGGTGGTGCTAAGGTGGTGGAGGAGGTGCTAAGATGAGAACCAGGTATACTTAATGAACTGGAGGCGTGTCCACATAAAAACATAATTTTTACAATTTCTGTACACTTTTTTGAAATAAATCTTCCTCCTAGTATAACCATAATACCTGATGATTATGTTTTAGGGGGGGGGGATCACTGAAAATCACGGCACCCTGTCTTTAACCATTTCTCTTGTGAGGACCAGGTAAATGGTCCTCACAATGTCCATTTCTCAAATTCTACAAAACTTGTGAGGACATTTGGCCCTCACAAGTTTAGTAACACAAGCGCGCGTACATACACACACAAAATAATTACTTTCAGGCTCCATTACTTGCTCTCTCTCCCTCTCTCTCCCACTATCCCCCATATCGTCTGTCCAAAACTGTTACTTTTCAGGATTCAAATAAAAAAACAGCAAAGGTTGCAGATCTACAAGCTCAAAATGTGTCGTTTCGAGCTTGTGGATCTGTACTTTTGATGCTTTTGTGTGACGCTGTAGTATGATCAAGTAGGGCGTTCATTTACCAAAAAAAACACAAAAAGTTAGAATATGGAGATAGGAGGTTTCTGCCCGACAGCAACGATATATATTTTTGCTGCAGTTTCTCTGTCAGACACGCTGAGACGAGCACAGTGTGGGAACCACTCATTCTGCCTGGGTTAGAAAGGTAGGGATGGAGCTTCTCTTCAAGCTAACAGAGCACCAGTGGAGGACAAAGTACGTATAGATCAGGGGTTCTCAAACTTTCTCAAACATGTATTTGGCTGCGGACCCCCATCTCAAAAATATTTTGTGCCATGCAGGGATTTCTCAAAAATAGCAGATCTACAAGCTCATAGCACAGCACTCGGTGCTGGGATCCCCTGGTACCACCCCCCCCCCTCCCCCAAGGACTCCTGGGGGTATAGATACTCCTGGCCAAATGTTACTCAACTACTAGTGAAAGTTGCTCAGTCAAATTTGTACTTGAGTTAATAGTACTGGAGTACTTGCTTAAAATGTGTAACTTTGTAACTTAATTACAAAGTACAAAATGAAAAATCAATAACAGTGAAAATAGCAGATCTCGTTGCGAGTTGTAGATCAGCAATTTTCACTATATTTGAAATACGGCATAAGTGGTTAATTCTTGTTCTTTTCCCCTTCCTATTTGTCTTCATAAGTATCCAAAAATACAAGTAAAGTGCAGACACTCCAAAAATGTAAATGCAGTTCATTCAAGTCAATGTACTTTGTTATTCTCCACCACCGCAGAGCACGTTTCGGTGTAACCCAAAGCACAAGACTTTAGTTTCATCAATATTTAATTCAGTATATGTACAGTATGACTGTTCTCCACAGAGAGTTCATTTCACTAATATCTTTACGTCCACTACAGCATAGAAATGCTAAACTGAATCACATCTAAAAGGACATGACCTCAAGGCTTTATTAAACTAGAGCAGTGGCCATTATTTGAGTAGGCCAGCTTGGAGGCCAGTCTATATAATAGTTGGTACTGTAAAATGGTAAATGTTTTTTACCTTCTTTTTTCTTACATTTATATAGCGCTTTTATCCAAAGCGCTATACATAGATTGTGCATTACATTCACACATTCACACACACATTCATACACCGATGGTGGAGGAAACCATGCAAGGCACCAACCTGCTCACCGGGAGCAATTAGGGGTTCAGCGCCTTGCTCAAGGACACTTCGACACTAACTCTGGGGGAGCCCCCCAGCCCGGGATCGAACCGGGAACCTTGCGGTTTCCAGTTCACTCTACCTGGCCATAATACATACATAATACATTTTATACTAGCCAATATATCCTATATACCATCTAGACATGTACTGTACTGTGCTATACTATATAGTCATGTAGTATATTCTAAACAGTATATTAGTATAGTTCTATTTTATAGCTAAAGAATACTGAGCCGTGGTCTTCTAGCTGGATATTATTTTCTCCTATCAAGTATCAATTATGTTCCATGTGTCACATCTTCTGACGGTACACTGAGCACAAACTGATGATTGCTATTTCATTGTATGTCTACTTCCTCTCACTATTAATTATTTCTGCGGTCTGAGTCAATAGGAAAGTGTCAAATGTGCTCTTCTCCAAGTTGTGATATTACAGTTGGTCAAGGTCAAGTCCACGGCGTATATATTAAGCATTAAATTCACACCACACAACACATTTTTGGTAAATCTCTACACTTCGAGGTGTCAAATCTTGTTACTGAATTTCATGGGGGGGATATTTATGCTTGGCGAGCAGCGAGGGCATTTTTTACATCGGTTAGACCACAAAATAAATCAACAATCTGTAGCGACGACGCTGTTGCTTAACGCTGATTAGCCTTATTGCTTGGACATGGTGATATAAGACTTGGTGTTTTTTTTCCCCCAGTCATGTGCTTGTGTTTGCCTGCAGGAATGCTGCAAACAGAATAAGCAGCCTAATTTTAGCCGCCAGACAGACAAAGAACCATTTGAGCCAGTCACCACTTTCACTGGGTGGTGGAAGAAAATACTCAGATTTTATACTTAACCCATTAAAACCGAGAAAGCATATGTGTAATTTTAGATTTTAGTAGTAGTTAATACAGGATCACAATCATTTTAACAACTTAAAAAAATATTTGGCTATTCAAAAATAGCAGATATACAAGCTCATTAGCCTGGTAAACACCCCCTCCCTCCGGAAATCTCATGCATTGCATTGCATTTGGTTTCAGGAAGGAGGGTCTGGGATTGCTCACAGAGTAAAGCTGCCCGAACCGCTGCGCATACGAACCAATCAGCGGCTGCTAGGGGCGGGATCATCCAATCACCTGCCTAGTAGCTTGAAAAAATGAAACTCCGTCTGTCATCGATTCTGCGCCCGAAGTCTCAGATGCAAGTACGCTGTGAAACAAAATGTGTGTCGCAAGCTTCTTCCATTTGACGGAGTGAGGTTACAAGCTCATAGAGCGCCACTTCAAGCTGTGCTATGAGCTTGTAGAACTGGTATTTTTCTTAAATCGTGAAAATGCGTGTAAATCTTTCAATATATATATATTTTTAAAGCGAACAGCTCAAATATTCGCTTCTGGGGGTCCCTGCAACAAAAGATTTTGAGATGGGGTTCTGCGGCTAAATACATATAATTTTGGGGGTCCATTAAAATGTACTTTCCACCACTGCTTTCACTACATTCTACCCCATTTCTCCAGGATTAAAATTAGCCTGCTAGACCTTTAGCTTAGTGTTGTCCAGAGTCCAGACAGGGGAGGGGCTTCAAGGCCCCAGGAATGAGTCTTTGCTCATTCCAAAAAGGAGCGATATAAATCTGTGCTAATTGGACAAAGCAACAGCTTATTTAACTAATCAGGTCACAAGGAGACGTTGACTTGTGTTGGGAGCCGAGCTAAAGTATAGATTATTGTATGCAGGAGCACGTGACATGTAATGAATGCGTGTTTGTGTGCATTCTGTTTAACTTTCAACATGGTGTCCTTATTTCAGGCATGTCATTCATTATAGCAGTGGTTCTCAACCTTTTCAGGCTGTGACCTCTCAAAAGAATGATATTTGAAGCACTTGGAATTGAAGGAGTTGAGACATTACATTTAGCTTGACTCGGTTCCACAGATAAATATTGTGAAAATAGCCGATTTACAAGCTCACAGCGCCTCACGTTGCCAGGCGTTGTGAGCTTGTACTACATCAGCCATTTTCAAGTTTTCATTTGTTTTTGTTTTTATTCCGTTTTTACCTCATGTCATCAGTTCGTTTTAATTATTTTATAAAGTAGGTTTGCGAGTTTAGTCTAGTTTTAATTTTGTTGAAAATGCCTTAGTTTAGATCCGTTTTATTAGTTTTAGTGTTCGTTTTTTATTGTAATATAGGGTAGTAAAAAAAAACATACATAATACAGCTTTAACTAGTTTCCATTATTTCGTCAGTTTTAGTTAACTAAAATAACCCTGTTTTGTACACACCCATTTAGCGGAAAATCACAGTGGTGGAAATCGCTGCCGCTGCTGGTGTGAACTGGGCGGCAAGTGGTTAAATCGGGCAGGTCGTGTCTGCAGCTTCATTGGAATTCTCCTCAAGGCACCAGAATTCAACCACTGATTAGAAGGTGCTCTGCTCACACACCACTCACTCTCATTCCATTTACACCATCATCTGCCTTTGGTTCACTATATGGCAGTGGTGCCCTGGGCCGCAATTAAATGATGTTAAAGCCAGATTTATACTTAGTTGCACACCTCGGTGTCGCACACTGAAAATAGCCGATCTACAAGCTCACCACGACGCGTTGTGAGATTGTTGATCGGCTATATTTGGCTAATGTTCCCCCTCAGAATATGGATGCTGGGGTTTGAGTGGTTAAAACACTTTGCTATGAACCACCTCTAATTATCCCATGGACCACTAGTGGTCCGTGGACCACCGGTTGAGAAACAATGCACTACACGCCTCTCTACAGGCGCTATAGAGTATTACTCCATCCTGTCCCCCCTTTCTTAATTAGCGACAGACGATTGTTAGGATGGATTTTCTTCAGGGTAACATCCCTCGACAGCTCCACGCGAGTATCTGCGCATTGCAAAAAAACAGACACGCACACACAGCGGGGCGCTCATGAAAAATACATTCACACAGGGACACTTACACTGTACCTTGCAGTACAGTACGTTCAGTATGACCTACTTCATACAGTATGCAACTCTGCAGCCGACCACGAGAAAAAGTCCTCGCTCCATTCAGTGCATTGGCTGAGTCTGTGTTCTATAGGCAACAGGGAACACTACACACTACAATACTAAAGCTATAAGCCGGGACTTATTTCAATGAATGAAACATTATTTTAAACAATCTGTATGTTATGAAATATAACTAGTGCTGTACATCAGTATGGCAGAGCACTTGACCTAGCCTTTACCAACCATGCAGGCTTATGCAAAGGTTAAAAAACGTGATTTTAGATGTTATGTTATTTAGACAGATGCTAGGTTCATTTGTTTACCTGGCATCCTATAGTTCCGATGTACAATATATTTTTAAAATATTATATTATTTAGACCAGTGGTTCTCAAACTATGGGTCGCGACCCAAAGTGGGGTCGCGGGAAGGTGCCGTTGGGGTCACGCATTAGCAACCCCCCCCCCAAAAAATGCCCTCATAATATGGGGTCGTAGTATATAAAGGTTTGCAAACCCCTGGTTAAGACCGATGCTAGGTTCTTGTTTACCAATGATCCTAGATTACTGAGGCACTACGGTCTCTCTGCATTTGATGCATGTGTTTACCAGCCTTGCTTACTGTAATTCGCTCTGGATAAGGAGCGTCTGCTAAATGCCTAAATTGTAGTTAGTGTGTTAATACAATATCACTTCATCTGCAGTGGTTGGAGGTGGTTGACTCCCTGCTCTTCCATTTAGACCCTGGTGTCAGGTTGGACACCTTGTGTTTGACAATGTCAATCAAGTTATTTGAAGAAGACGGCCCACCATCTTGGACATCTTTATTATCTCTGCCAGGCTGAAACGCCGGGAGGCGGAGATTATGTATTCGCCCCTGTCCGTGTGTGTGTCTCTGTGGACAGCTAATCTTGGATACCGCTGGACCGATCCGCATTAAACTTTACACGTACTGTACACTCCCAGTAGGCCAAGGAACAACCTCCCCCTATAAATGTTTCTAATCTGCCTTATTGTGTACAGGCAGGCCATTTTCTTCAAAATACTCATTTTGCTAATACTCCTACAGATTGGGTCCAAAACTCACTCAAATCAGTAAACATCATCTCTGGAGTCATGCACTCAAGATTGTTCACATTCCATTTTGATTGGCTACAAATGGCTTCCAAATTTCACGCATTGAGGGGCCTCTAACCAACCCAGAGCCAAAAGCAATTTCACTTCCACTCATAGGGAGCAACACAAATACTACAAATTCACAGATTTTCGCCGAAACGTGATTTATGTATTTATTTAATCAAATTAGGCACAAATGTTCTGAATTATGTGACAATGACCATCGATCAGTGTTTTGATACTCCATACTGTTTGCCTGTTTGTCTTACAGAAACACCATATATACAACATCCAATCATCCCCAAACTGGAATCTCTATCGAAGGGCCTCTATAGAGTGCACCTCGAAAAGCGCTTTCACTTCCGCCCATAGGAGCCGTCACAAAAAAAGTTCCATCATTCAAACTCAACTTCCCCCGCAGCTTCCTCAAGTCCTGATGGCTGCACCCCACTACTCTCATAGCCCTGGGTGTGGGTAGGCAACCAGGCCTGGCGGAGATCTGCGCTCCAAGGAGCGCACCTTTCTAATTGTAGTTTGGTTAGCGTTGCAAATACCTCTCTGTCAGGAGAGAGAGAGTCAATGGACATAAAACGTATGGATTGCAAATAACAGAACTCAAGTCAGTGCTCTGTGTTAGGGAGGTAAAGGGATACCTTATATCTCAAGGATTTCAGGGAGGTCCGGGCTGACTTAACACTGGCTTAGGCAGTTGCTCGGACAGCCTAACCCTAAATAAATGGACAAGTGTGTTTGCTAAAAACAACACATAATAATCAATCATAGCCTTGGTTGGCTGTGAGCCACAGCAGCCCCTCCAAGGCCAAGTTCTGAAATGTAAAGTCAAAGTGTAGCTAATGAGCATCATCAGCGCTACTTGGCATGAGCTACTTCTGGGGCCAACTGGTGGGCCGTCAGGATATTACAAAACACCACCATTTTTTTGTAGCTGAACTACAGTTGAGGGGGCGCCTGACAAATGCTTTTGTTTACAGCTCAGCGATATTTAACGCAACATTGAAATGTATTTATGAAGATAAAGATTGAAAGTTAAGCTACAGCCGTTTTGCCTCCAGCCGGCAAAATTCACACGTACCCAAAGGAATGTCGGCAGCACGTTTGCCCGTTTAGCCACTCGACAGCATGATTGTCTTGAGTGCTCTTCAGTGCTTCTGCATCTACAGGAGTGTATCAAAGGGATAGTTGAGGGAAATGGCTAAGCGGTCCACTGGACCCTTTATCGGTACTTGATGACCAGAGCTGGGGTTCCTCTGCCTTTTGCTGACCCTGTAGCCTAGCAACACGATGCAGAGACCGCATGGCGGAACGGTGTACCGTCTGTGGTGTGACAAATGTGGAATGACACCAATCAAGCCTTGAAAATTGCCTTCTTTTCATTGTCTCAAATCTCAGTTTAGCACCTACACACAAGTGAGCATTTTGACAATTTTCAAGCTAACCAGCCATTTAATCTGCTGCCCGAGTGGCTGTGTGGTTATTTCGAGGCTGGGCCTCACAGAGAATGATAATGGATCTATTATTTCCGCTCTTCATGATGCCTGCGTGACTATTTTGGGATGCCACATGTTATATTCTTTAATGCCAACAGCCGGAGTATGACCTGTGTTAAATGGCTCAGTTTAAGTTGGCTCTGAGTTGTCTTGGCATGTCAGACCAGGCACTGCGGTGTAAAACACTACTGGTGGTGATATTGCGATCATCTGCTGCAAATGGCTCCGCTGGCAAACCACTACTAGAGCAGAATGGGTTCGAGAGAATGGAGGGGGTGAGAGAATGTAGGGGGTTCTGTGGTTACAGTAGGTTTGCAGTGCACGTGTGTGTGTGTGTGTGTGTGTGTGTGTGTGTGTGTGTGTGTGTGTGTGTGTGTGTGTGTGTGTGTGTGTGTGTGTGTGTGTGTGTGTGTGTGTGTGTGTGTGTGTGTGTGTGTGTGTGTGTGTGTGTGTGTGTGCGCGTGCGTGCCATGGCTGTGTGAGCACACGCAAACATAACCACAGAACCCCTACCCCCCCACTCCAAAGTGCAAAGTGCTGTGTCACTGTCTGTTCTGTGTCATCTAAAACCTGACTGCAGGAAAGACCAAGCATCAACACACACACGTTTCTATTACTAAACTTGTGAGGACATCAACATTTTAGGACAACGATTTTATGAGAAAATAGCAGGTCAACAAGCTCACAACGTGTCGTAGCGAGAGGCGTTGTGAGCTTGTAGATCGTCTGTTTTCGGTGTGTGTCACTGTAGTGCAATTAAGTATAAATCAAGGCATAACTCCAACCCTAACCACTAAACCTAACCTCTAAATGTCCAATCCTAAACCTAATTGTAAGCCTGAATCTTTCCTAATTGTAAGCCTGACTTGACTGCATTTTTAACCATGAAACAACCATTTCTCTTGTGAGGACCAGGAAAGTTGTCCTCACAATGTGTATCTCTCAAACTCTACTATACTTGTGGGGACATTCATTCCTCACAAGTACACACACACACAATCCCACGATGCTCTTATTACAGTGTTAAAAGGTGTCTTATTAAAAAGCTATTGTGTGTCTCTTTTCTCATTCGTCACCTCAGTCTCATCTCATTCATTCAGTGGACATTCTTTTCAGACTCTTGGTAGCAACCATGTTCTCACTTCTCAATCTTCTTGGCAATTCTGAGTGGAAAATCTGATCACACACACACATCACACACATACACACACACACGCAGCATGCAAAAATGCATGGATGCTCTGTTCTATATTAGAGCTCTGAATCAGTAGCAAAACATCCTTCGACCCAGGGCTCCAGACTAACTTTTTTCAGACACAGACACACACACACACACACACAGTGCTGTGCCGCCCACCCTGTTTGACCCTGAACAGTGAGAGAGACGAGGGGCAGACAGAAGCGGTGAGTCTGTCTGGATGTGACGTCAGCGAGCTGAACCCTGAACACTCGGCGCACGAAAAACGGCAGATCATCTTACGACGTAAAGATTAGCCCTTCACAAGACGCGCGCACACACACACACACACACACACACACACACACACACACACACACACACACACACACACACACACACACACACACACACACACACACACACACACACACACACACACACACACACACACACACACACACACACACACACACACACACACACACACACACACACACACACCAAGCATTGAACCCTTCCTGGAATGTGTGACTCAGCAGGATGCTGCATGCTATCAGTTACAGAGCGATCATGATCCCACATCTTGAAGATGGCTCAGCTGGTCCTGTTTGCGGCTTGATTGCAACAGCAATTCTGAAACGTCGCTGTCGGGCAGAAATCTCTCATCTCCATATTATAGCTTTTTGTGTTTTTTCGTAAATTAACACCCAACTTGGTCACGCCACAGCGTCACACAAAAGCATCAAAAGCAGTAGATCTGCAAACTCGTAACGTATAGCTTCTAACTGTCTACAGTTTTTATCCGTCAATGGCTTTAGTTTCATCTGACCATACTTTCCAACACTCTATGCTAGCTTTCATCTGTCTATCTTCATTTTGTATCATACACTACAGGTCTTCCAAAGGATAGCTTTCATTGGCCTAGTTTGCATCAGTCTATAGCGTTCATCGGCCCATGGCTACCAACATCTATCATTTCATTAGTCTATACAGTAGTTTCATCAGTATATGGTTTCATCTATCTATAATTTTATCAGTCTATCGTTTATATCAATCTATACTTTCATCAGTATATCATTTCATCAGTCTACCGTTTATTATATCAATCTATAGTTTCCTCACCAGTATTTTGTAATTCATTGTAATTTCACCAGTATATACTTTCATCAGTCTATAATTTCATCAGACTATAGTTTATATCAATCTATAATTTAATCAGTATATACTTTCATCAGTCAATCATTTAATCAGTATATGCTTTCATCAGTCTATAATTTAATCAGTACTTTCATCATTCATTTCATTCGTCTATAATTTCATCTAAATTTATGAAAAACTAAGCAGGCTTTTCATTGACTCATTACTGACTCAATACATTCATGTGGAGAGAGAGTGCAATACATGGAGAGAGAAACGAGAGAGAAAAAACACAATTTCAAACCTCACTCATTCTCTCTCTCTCTCCATCTCTCTCCCTCTCTCCATCCCTCTCTCCTCTCCTCCTCCTCATCTGTCCCACTCAGGTGTTCGTTCAACCGTTCAATCCTGCTCGCTGACTTGCTAGATCTGCCGGCAACGAAGCATTCATAGTATAGAGTAGACAAACATTTACCCATCCTGCAATCATCAGGCCATAGAAGACGTTTTGTAATTTAATTGAGGCTGCGGCTGGTGTAGTGTGTGTGTGTGTGTGTGTGTGTGTGTGTGTGTGTGTGTGTGTGTGTGTGTGTGTGTGTGTGTGTGTGTGTGTGTGTGTGTGTGTGTGTGTGTGTGTGTGTGTGAGAGAGAGAGAGAATTGGAGCCCCCCTGGCATTCTGTTGCCCTCCCCCCTCCTTCATGTTGACAGGGGTAGCTATTATCTCAACCAGGCAGACGTGTGAGGGCCACGGATGACAAAATGACACCGAGACGGAGGGAGGACAGGAGAGCGACAGAGCAAGAGAGAGAGAGAGAGACGGAGGGAGGGAAAGAGCGAGAGAGAGCAAGCGAGAGAGACAGAGCGTATCGCAGCAAAGAGCCAGGAGAGGCGGGTGAAGAACTGAAGAGTGATAAGCGGGGGAAAGAAAAAGGAGGGTTTTCATCAGCAAAACAAGTTGAATGTCATATCGTTCAAATGCACCTGATGCAGGTATTTCTACTCGATACCATAAGACAGGGCTGCAACTATCGGGTATTTTCTTAGCGATTTTTCTATCGATTACTTTTTTGATTACTTGAATAATCTAGAAGCGGGTTTTCGGGATAATTTTATATATATAATTGTTGTCGGGCAGAAACCTCTTATCGCTTTAACTTTTTGTGTTTTTTCGTAAATTAATGCCCTACTTGATCATAGTACAGCGTCACTTAAAGCATCAAAAGTAGCAGATATGCAAGCTCGAGTTTTGCTCAAGTTTTGAGCTTGTAAATCTCAAAGGCACAAAATCTTCCCTGCCCAGGCTTTAGCCACTCAACACGCAGCGGGGCCGCTACCAGGGCCACGCAAAATGGTACACATTTTCCATTTGACAGAAACCAATTAGAAGAAGAAGCTGACCGCCTGTGGAGAAGATCATGGATCTCCTAATATGCAGGGTGAATATCTTCTAATGCCAGGCAGAGACCCATTATTCAAAATGTGGAGCATCAGTACACCAACTCTCCTATCCTCTTCCCAATCTCCCTCTGTTTACCATCGCTCTTCCACGCGGACAGCTCTCTCTCTCCTTTCTAAGGAGTCAAACGTTCATTCCTTTCCTTCAAAGGCCTTATCCAGGGGTTTTCAACAGGAGGTCCTCAGAGTTACTACAGGGGGGTTGCCAAATCTTTGTGTGATCGGACATTAACCCTAGAAGAATCCCTATTCTGAGGAGAACTTTAGCCAAAAATAGCAGAATCGGCTATTTTCAGAAAAGAGGTTTGGTTTAGAGGGGAAAAAGAGCAGACCAAGTACCGAGTGAAAGGTCAAGTTTATTAAGTATTGACGGTTTAAATGGGGAAATGGCTGAAAATACTCATTAACATGAATCCAACATACACTAGAACTGACCTCGACTAAGTCGAATAGTCGACTGGTTAGTCGCGGGGGGTCCGAGTCGACTGCGTGTCTCTTAGTCGAATCTAGTCGTTTTTTTTTTTTTTAAGGGCCAAAAATGTTTTTAATAGTTTTTTGGCCAAGTCTACACCTGCAACCACACGTAACTTCCACTTTATTCTTCTTATTCCTCGTCTTTGTATTGGTATTGTTTGTGTTGGAGCGCCTCAGTGCGGCTGCAGAGTTCATGTGCAACCTCTTCCAGAGAGAGATAGAGACACTAGAAACTCTGCTGGAGACACAAAACAAAATGTGTAGACTTGGCCCTTTGAAATAAAATGTATTTTGGCCCTAAAAAAAAAATTTGTCGACTGCCAGTCGCCATTGGCAATTAGTCGCCAATTAGATTCGACTAAACAAATCCTTAGTCGGGGACAGGCCTAACATACACTGATGATCGTGCCGTCAAACAAGTCTATGAAGCCATGTATGAGATCTATGAAAAAGTTGAATCTGCAACACAACTGTATACACTATGTAGTGGGGGGGGGGTCCCTGCTTCATGACTGTCTCAGCTAGGGGGTCCTTTGGCTGAAAAACGTTGAAGACTCCTTCCTGCCATAATGTAAAAGAACTCTGCGATTGCCATCGCTCTTCCAGGCAGACAGCCCTCTCTTTTTTAAGGAGTCAAACATTAATTCATTGAAAGGCCCTAATCGCTTTATCCCTGAGCTGAGCCAGCAGTAAATATTCTGTTCAAGTCTACTGCGCAAGAGGAACATTTTAGTGTGTCAATTGGCAATTTACAGTTGCAATCAATTGCTTTCTCGTTCAAATTAAAGAGAGTTTCAAGTTGCCATCACGCCAGCCGGCCAAGTGATTACCCAGAACTCAGCATGACTAGAGCCTGAACGATGCCAGATTTTCGGGTCCGCTGCCAATCCCAATTTTTGGAGAGAGTCCTCCTAGACCATGGATTACCGACGTTTTGACCGAGATTTGATGAACAAGCAAACAACTACCATAAATATAAAATAAACACAAACTGAACTATACTGTTGGACGCCAGGTTCAAAGTGGGTTAAAAATCGGGCAGCACAACGGCAGCACAATTGCCGATACGGGCAATTAATAACTGCCGTCTGGCCAGAGTCCAGACCAGTATATCGGTGTCTGGCTCTAAGAATGACTCTAACTGATGTACTGTATTAAAAAAAGGGAAAAGAGTAGTGGTGGAAAAAGTACTCGCATGTTTACTTAAGTAAAAGTATCAAACGTATCAAAAGTATCAAACACTCTGTTACAAGTAGAAGTCGGGTAATCAAAATGTACTTGAGCAAACGTACAAAAGTATTGGTAAATGTACTTAAAGTACTCATTATGCAGAATGTCCCATTTCACAAGTTTTCAAATGTATACAAATCTTTTGAAAATAGCAGATCTACAAGCTCACAATGCGTTGCATCGCGACGCACTGTGAGCTTGTAGATCGGCTATTTTCAAATGGGCGAAATGTGTATAGGGCTGAAGTGGGTAATGTATGTTTTGTAATCATAATCAAAATCTTCAAAGCAACTAACTAAAGATGTCAAATAATTGTAGTGGAGTAAAACTACAAAAATATATATATATATTTGCCTGATGTAGTGGAGTAGGAAAGTAAAAGGAAAAATTGGAAATACAGTAAAGTAAAAAATACCTACACTTGCATATAGTACTTATAGTAAGAGAGAGAGAGAGAGAGTTGGTGGGAAGGGAGGGTCAAGAGAGTTTATGTACAGTAAAGAGAACTCCTCACAGCCTCACCCATGGACAGCGAGTCCTGTATTCTAGGGCCAAGCTGCACAATCCTGCATCGGGTGACTCACCGCCAACATCAAGAGAAGCTGCTGGAGAAGGCCTCCTCCATACAGCATCAATAAAAGCCTGGGCTGAGCTTCCAAAACTCCCACATCTCAAAGACACCAAGGGAACTGGAGAAGGGGAGACCCTGAAGCATTGTGGGTAGACTGTTGTGATGGGTTCTGGCCAAAAGCTCAGTGCAGAGGGATATTAGCAAGAGTACTGCAGTGCACCTCAATTTACTTTGGTTTCTGGTATTTTATTCCTCATCGCTGTTGCGTCACTACCGGTTTACTCTTACTTATTATTATCATTATTACTATTATAATCATCGTCACAGTATATTCATCCTGGTATCGGGTGTAACACAGTGTAAACGGTCAACATGGTGGATTCTTAGTTAGTCTGACTCAAAGGTAGTTGGAAGAGAAATTCCTACTTCTGCTCCTGTGTTGGCAGACGGTCAAAGGCATTCAGAAGCAAGCTCAAGTCCACACAAGACCAGAGATTAGAGATTAGATTCAGTCAACCCGTCTGGTAGCAGGTTAGTTTCAGGGCAAACTGTAAAGTTCCATAGTAACAGACATAGACCTACTGTGATTCCTGGTTTGTTTTTGTTTTTTTGGAACAGAACATTTAGGATTTCCCGAAATTTTGAGTAAACATCCAGTCAACTCACTAATCCTGCTTTCTGGAATAGACCACAGATCTCTACCAGCCAAAAAATTGTCAAGAATAACACCTCGGCCAACAAATGAATGTAGACAAACACCAACACACGACACACACAAGCATGAACTTGAGAGCACGCACGCACGCACGCACGCACGCACACACACACACACACACACACACACACACACACACACACACACACACACACACACACACACACACACACACACACACACACACACACACACACACACACACACACACACACACACACAAACAAATGCTAACTCATTGCCTGATGGTAGGAGTGTGGAGCCAGATTGGCTTTCTGCTGTGGGGACATATCACACGCTGGAACCCTGCATCCACCAATTAGCTACTCATTTGAGAGGTCATGACCTCTGGGCTGCCAATATCGTCTCTGCAGAGCTGGGCTGGCGTTCAACGAGAAGACTTTTAATTAGGGAAGACAAAATGAGCTCAGCGCCTCAGACACAAACTAATGGCTACACTGATGGTATGACGAGCCGACTGTATCCCATATATATAATATATATCTCCATAATGCCCATATATGGAGATCCCTGTCCATTGCTAATCTCGCAGACTGCTGCGCTGATCAGTGCAATATTTCTAATACAGAGATCTCTGTATATATGTCTGTACTTATCCCTTTTATGCCCATATGGAGATCCCTGATGTCATCAGTATATGTATGCCCATATATGGCATGCCCATATTATGGGCATATCGGTCGGATCGGCGGTTCTGGTAAACCAGATCTCCATATATGCCTATGTATGGGTATATTGGACGGATCGGAGGTTCTGGACAACTGGCTTCACGCCGACCCGCTGCCTCGGGTCCTAATCTGCGATACAGTACGCACGTCGAGTCTGAAGTCAATCCGTGAGCTTGTGATATCACAGAGTGATTTCAGAACGTAACATTATCAGTGACACCAGCCAGATATATATATACTGTATATAACTGTCTGTGCACCAGAATAGTGTCCATATAAATGCATTTACCAAAAAAAATCAACATATACAACCACACAACAGGTCGCAGCAAAACACACACGCAACTAAGTATCAGTCGATTAGATGGATTAGTTCGATTAACTGCTGCACCCCTAGCCAGCTGCCTTCAAATGCCCTCCAAAAATGTACATTCTTTGTTTCGTTCCCACAAAGAGTATCATTTCCAATAATGTCACCATGTCACCAGTCGGTTACTTATCCGACTTATCCCATTAAAACCGTGAAAGCATCCGTGTAATTTTACATTTTAGCTATATTATAGCAACATAGGTTTTTCAGGATTTACTTAGGATTTACAACAATGGTTTTGAACAGTGTTTCTCAAAAATAGCAGATATACAAGCTCACAGCGCGTCACTTCGTGCCGCGCTGCGAGCTTGTACATCTGCTATTTTTGAACATTCTTTAATCTTTTTAAACACAAATCTTCTCTTCTGGGGGTCCCTGGCACAAAAAAAAATCAGATGGGGGGGGGTCCGCGGGCCGGCCAAATACATATCATTTTGGGGGTCCTTGGCACAAGAAGGTTTGAGAACTAGTGATTTAGAACGCATTTGTAGAATGGGCCTCGGGTCCCAATGGGTTAGACCGTGTTTAACCCGTTAAGACCTGGAACTGTGTCATTTTTAGATTTGAGCTAAAAAGCATTATTTTACACTTTGGGCTATTCAAAAATAGCAGATCTACAAGCTCATAGCGCGGAACCGAGTGCCGCGCTACGAGCTTGTAGATCTGCTATTTTTGAAAAATCGTGAAAATGTGTGCAAATCTTGAATATATATATTTTTAAAGCGAACATTTTTAACTAAAATCTTTGCTTCTATACATATAATTTTGGGGGTCCTTGACATGAAAAAGATTGAGTACCACTGATATAGAAACATACGTTTTTCAGAAAACTGCTGAGATTTAGGAGACATGTAGAATCGGCTTCAGGTCTTAGTGGTTTAAAAGGAGCAGGCAGTGCTGCGGTGTCACATGGGCCCATGGGAGGAGTACCACAGGGAGTGTTTTGGCAGGGCTGGACCGAGCCCCGAGTCCCAAAGCAACACCAGACGGTCCTGCAGCCATCTCCAGCACCGCATGGACCCACTGCTCCCCACTGTAGCACCGTGGAGAATGACAGGTGCAGAGTGTGCGTGTGTGTGTGTGTGTGTGTGTGTGTGTGTGTGTGTGTGTGTGTGTGTGTGTGTGTGTGTGTGTGTGTGTGTGTGTGTGTGTGTGTGTGTGCGTGTGTGTACCAGAATGAAAGGCAGACAAATAATGCAGGACATATAATAGGAGAGGAGAGAGAGAGAGAGAGAGAGAGAGAGAGAGAGGGGGAATGATGAGGAGGTGATGATTTATATCATTTGTGAACGCTCCATTCAGTTGTGAAAAAGTCCTGGCCCTCCGTCTGAGCAACCTTGAAAATACAGCACCCTGGAATATAACATGAACTCTATGAATGACAGGAGAGAGAGAGAGGGAGAGAGAGAGAGAGAGAGAGAGAGAGAGAGAGAGACAGAGAGAGAGAGAGAGAGAGAGAGAGAGAGAGAGAGAGACAGAGAGAGAGAGAGAGAGAGAGAGAGACAGAGAGAGAGAGGGAGACAGAGAGACAGTGAGAGAGAGAGAGAGACACACAGAGAGAGAGACACAGAGACAGACAGAGAGAGACACACACAGAGAGCGAGAGAGACGGAGAAAGAAATAATATTCTGTCCCTTTAACCTATTAAGACCTGAGGCGGATTCTACAAATGTCTTCTAAATAAGTAGTTCTCAAGCGTTTTGGTGCGAAGGACCTCCATAATGACATATATTTATTTGGCCACGAACCCCGCGTATGAAAATGTTTTGTGCCAGGCACCCCCCCCTCCCTGACCCCAGAAGAGAAGATAAGTGTTAAAAAATTCAAACTTATTTTCAAGATTTCTCAAAAATGTAAAAGCATATCTGCTATTTTTGAGAGCCACTGTTCTAAACCACTGTTCTAAATCTTAAGAGTTTTCAGAAAAAAATTATGTTGCTATATAGCTAAAAGCTAAAATGACACAGATGCTTTAACCGGTTTTATCGGGTTAAGCGGCTTGTTATACCTATTTCAAACACCCCTCTCTCTCTCTCTCTCTCTCTCTCTCCATCTTTTCTCATCCTAACCTCACGTACAGAGATTCCATTAGAAAAGTGAAGTGGTGACAAACTGCCTACCTAACCCACAGTGAGGTTACATTGCTGCTGGAACGACACACCGTGATCGGCAGGCCGTCCCACGCAGGAAGTCAGGGTCAAGCCACAGGAAGCAGCAGCAAATGAGCCACACATCCGAAGCATCACCGCTGGGGAGGATAGACTAGATTTCATCTTTTAGAGCGCTGGTTCTCAAAGTGGGGTCCAGGGACCCTCAGGGTTCCTTGAGGGCAGTGGTGGAAAAAGTACTCAAATTCTTTACTTAAGTAAAAGTACCAATACTGCAATATAAAAATACTCTGTTACAAGTAAAAAGTCCAGAATTAAAAAATTACTTGAGTAAAAGTACAAAAGTATTGGCATCAAAATGTACTTAAAGTACCAAAAGTAAAAGTACTAAATATTTGAAAATAGACGAATACAAGCTCACAACGCGTCGCGGCGTTGTGAGCTTGTAGATCTGCTAATAGCCTATGTATAAAATAGGGCTGAAGTGGTTAATGTACGTTTCATTATATCATAGTTTATATCTGAAAAGTAACTAGTAACTAAAGTTTTCAAATAATTGTAGTGGAGTAAAAGTACAATATTTGCCTCTGAGATGTAGTGGAGCAGAAGTAAAAGTATTGGAAATTGGAAATACTCAAGTAAAGTACAAAATTGAAATACCTCAAAATTGTACTTAAGTACAGTACTTAAGTAAATGTACTTCGTTACTTTCCACCACTGCTTGAGGGCATAGGCGATTTTAGCCACCACAGGAGGGGGGGGGCAAGATTTTGTCATGGGGGGGACGACAAAAAAAACACCACCTGTGAGGAACTGCATGTATGGTATGGTTAACTTGGTATATGGAAATAATACCAGTCAGAGAATCCTTTATACCAGAGAGTTGCATATTAAAGGAAATAAGTCGAGCATAAGCTACAGATAATGTGGTTTATATCTGTAAATAGCAGGTGGCCTCAGAGATCAACAAATTGTCAACAGACAACACTATAAATCTACTGTCACCAGTATGGCTAATACAGTGTAAATACATCATCCTAAAAACATATGAACACACTCCATCTGCAAAGTAGCCTACAGTACTTAAAGGACAACTTTGTTTTTTTACAACCAAGGTTTATATTTTAGCTTGTAATTAAAGTAAATAAAAGATAAGTGTTATTATTTTTTTCATTTACTGCTTTCTATAGTTTTAGCAATTTTCGCGATATTTTTTACAGTGGGCGGGGGCATTCTGTCCAGTGGCTAAATATGCCTTTTTTACACAATAAAAAAGGTCCTGTGGTCTTTGATGGCCAGATGTGAGTTATTGGAGGCTAGAAGAGCTACTGTAAATAATAATAAAGAAAACACCGGGTTATTGTGTAAAAAAAGACATATTTAGCCACCGGACAGAATGCCCCCGCCCACTGTAAAAAAAGATCGCGAAAATTACTAAAACTATAGAAAGCAGTAAATTTAAAAATGTTTACACTCATCTTGTATTTACTTTAACTCATCAGCTGCCAGAGTTATTTCAGATTTTTAGCTGTTGGCTGCCAGAGATTTTTAATTGAAAAACAAAAAGTACTCAGGAGCCGAGATACAGAATTTTTAAGTTTTAAGTTAACAAGGAAGTGGATAGGAGTCTAGATCTTCAACTAATCATATCTCCTAGGTCTTAGGGTCAAATTTTAAAAAAAAATGTAAAAAAAAAAAAAAAAAAAAATACCTTTTTTTTTTTTCAATATAACGCATTTATGCGTTATTGGCAGGCAAGTGATGTATTCAATAGAACGCATATATGCGTTATTGGCAGTAAATGAGTTTTAATTACAATCTAAAACATAAACCTTGGTTGTAAAAAACCAAAGTTGTCCTTTAAGCCAATAAAACAATTAAACCAGCAGACACTTGCAAAGTAAGTATGTACTAAGGGTCACAGCTTGCTTTCGTGTTATATCCTTTACACACATTGTGGTTAGTGTGATACAGTCATTATTGTAGCTCGTTAACTCCTGCAGGGCAGAGCAGAGATCACAGAGAGAAAGCTCCATCCATGGTGGTCACTTTATTAACTTGTATGCAAATGACAAATCCCTATGAGAACTCAATAAATAGCTAGATGAATCAATTTATCAATCGGTTGAATTTTATTAATCAATAGATCAGAACTGGAATGCCCCCCCCCCTGCCCCCCCTATACAATCGTCACTGCTTGAGGGTGTTCCACATGGAACCTTTTTAACTGTACAATTGGAGAAGAGGCTAGGGGGCCTATTTTGCGCGCCGCCTTACTCCTTATGCCTAAACTTTTTTGGCATTTTTTACTATTTTGAAAAACATTTTAAAATAGTGAAAATAGTCGATCTACATCGACACGTTGTGAGCTTGTATATCGGCTATTTGAACTAAATTATTTTCAAATGTTTTTCAAAATAGTAAAAGATGGCAAAAAAGCTTAGGCATAAGGGGTAAGGCGGCGCGCAAGATAGGGCCCCTAGGTCGCTTAAGCATTGGCCAGGGTGTCACTGGGAAGGGAGGGATAGATAGCTGATCTAGCTGTGTAGAAAGGGGTGCAGGGGTGTGGATCATGCCCTGAAGGTAAGGGGGTGCCCTGCCCTTGATGTTAAACAGTCATCATCACTCACACTGTTGTTGACAACACCCTCCATGAAAGTTGGCAACGTAACCCTAAGGGGTGCTACAGTTAATCAAACTAATCAATTCCATTAATTTTTATTTTATTTTTAAAGAATGAATATATATATATATATATATATATATATATATATATATATATATATATATATATATATACGTCTTCCCCCCTTTAAAAATCAGATCTGCAAGATTATAGATTTAGATGTCGTTATAGGACTAAGTATAAAATAGGGCTAAAGTAGTTAAAATAATTGATTAAAAAATGTGTTTCGAAAAATGCAGCCCATGCCGGATTACATGTTTTACTTAGAACAAATTGTATGAGCAAGCATATGGTTGGTTCTTCCTGATGCAGTGTTATCCATCAAGCTGTTAAATACTGCACAGCATGTCTGGATAAAGAATGTTGACATTAACAAAGAGCTTCACATTCTCTTCTATGAAATGAGCGCTTCAGGCCCTTTGAGGAAAATACTAGTAAACCAGGACAGGACTGTGTAGGAGGTGCTGTACTCATTTGTTAGACAACATATTTTGTAATGCAGTTCACTGAAGACAAGGTCTTATGGATCAACAAAATAGACATAATTACTGATGTCACAGGACTGTTATACACACAACCATGTGCAGCACCATATATGTCGAATGGAAACAACACACACAGGTTCACACGCACGGTTCATTTCTCTCTCTCTCTCTCCATCTCTCTTCATTTTCTCTCACACACACAAACCCACGCACACACACAAATACGGTAATACTACTTCACCCCAATCATCTGTCATATATCTGTCCAGTGCCCACGAAAGCACGACAAGAAAAGCAATTTAGGAAAACACACAAAGCGGGCAATCTGGTGTGAAAAGCTTTAACCCATTAATACCTGGAACGCATCTGTGTCACTTTAGATTTCTTTGGATATTCAAAAATAGCAGATATACAAGCTCATAGCGCGGCACCGAGTGCCGCGCTACGAGCTTGTAGATCTGCTATTTTTGAAAAATCTTGATTTTTTTTTTTTTTTTTAATTGTTAGGATTTAGATTTTTTTAAAGAATAGCCTCAGGTCTTAACACACATACATACTACATAATACACACACACACAAACACACACACACACACACACAGCTCTCAGGTGGCGCAGTGCTAATGTGCCTGCCCACCACCACGGAGGTTGTGGGTTCGAATCCACCGTGGTGCATCCGGCTTTGTCAAGCGTCTACAATGAACACGATTGGCCCGTGTTTGGTGGGGGGAAGCCGGGCGGGGAGGAGGGTGATATCGGTCATTGCATGTATTCCTACGGGCTGGGGGCGGCACCTGTCAGCGGGGAGTGTTGGGCGGGAGGAGTAGGACGAAGACTCTACATCCTCCTGGTGGGGGCTCCTCACTGGCAGATGAGTCAGTATATATGTTACAGTATGATTGGAGAACCAGTACGATTGAAGAAAGCGCGCTCGTTTTTACCACCCACCCAGCACTAGAGGGAGCCACAAGCCAGGCTTGTGCACAAACATATATGGCCACACACACACACACAGTCACACACACACACACGCACACACACGCGCACGCGCTCATGCTTTTTTTGGTTTATTGAAAGCAGGACTGTTTAGATACTTTTATTGTGTTCTGGCTTTTGTTTTACTTTCTCCCTGAGACACACACACACACACACACACACACACACACACACACACACACACACACACACACACACACACACACACACACACACACACACACACACACACACACACACACACACACACACACACAGTGATCCATGAAAAGAACTATTCTGTCCCTATCGGTTTACAAATCAAACGGCGCTGAGTCGACTAATAGAGCATCGGCCGGTCAGCGCGGGCACTCGCGCCTGGAGGCGCGAGGGCGCGCTTCCTCGGCCTCAAGCTCTATTGAGCCGGCGCGCCTCCGTCATGGACAAGCGTGTGCGTGTGAACGCGTGTTCAGCGTTCCCCTCATAGATATTATGGTTCCCCTAGCGTAGCTTCCTGGTTGCTATGTGGGGGGGAACAACAAAAGACAGGTCCGAGTCGGCGCATCAAAGCCCCGCCTCTCCGCGTTCTCCTTCTCCTTGGAGGAGGAGAAGGAGAGAAGGAGAGGACGGTTTATTACGCGAGGAGGAGGAGGAGGAGGAGGCTCCTCTTCCTCGCGAGCCTTGCGTAATAAACCCCCGCCTCGCAGCGCCGCGTCCTCCTTCTCCTCCTCGCCAGCCTCGCTAATAAACCCTGTCTCGAAAAGCCCCGCCTCGCCCCGAAGGAGCCCCGTGCCTAAAAACGAGCGCTCTGTCTTCAATCGTACTGGTTCTCCAAACGTACTGTGACATATACAACAGCAGTGACAACACAGAAATGTGTGTGGGGAGGAAAATATGTGTGTGTGTGTGTGTGTGTGTGTGTGTGTGTGTGTGTGTGTGTGTGTGTGTGTGTGTGTGTATATATATATATATATATATATATATATATATATATATATACATACATACACACACACACTGTCAAGGAACTGTCATTCTTGGATCTGCCTCAGAGAGAGAGAGAGGGGGGGTGGAGAGAGAAGTGTGTGTGTGTGTGTGTGTGTGTGTGTGTGTGTGTGTGTGTGTGTGTGTGTGTGTGTGTGTGTGTGTGTGTGTGTGTGTGTGTGCAGCAGTAATGAAAGGAGAGCAAAGGAAAAACAACACACAAGAGAGAACAGATGAAAGAAAGAAAAAATACTCAAATCTCAAATAAATAAATAGTAAATGTAGAGATTGTGTGTGTGCGTGCGTGCGTGCGCACGTGCGTGCGTGCGTTTCTCTGGCTTTCCCATGGTTATTTAAAGCCCAGCCAGACACTGGGGACTAAATGAGGAGGGTCCATGTCTGGAGTTCACACACGCGCATGCATGCCCGCACACGCACACAGATCTCATTCACATTCTTATGTAATGTCTCTTGCAGAGCTCTGCTAAGCCTTTAGTCCCAGACAAACCGAGATTTGGAACACATTTACACACAGGCTGATTTGAGATCAGTCTAAATCCAATCAACACAAAGCCGGAATACATTTACGCAGGCTGATCTGAGACCTGTCCAAACCCAAACAACACAAGCACGATTTCACCTGCTCCGACAGGGGTTATTTTAACCCACTAAAACCGGAAAAGCATCTGTGTCATTTTAGATGTTTGCGTTGGCTATTAAAAAATAGCAGCATTTGTAGAATCAGCCTCAGGTCTCAATGGGTTAAGTTAACTAAGGCTTAGATGCACACGTGCATTACATGGCTGGGAGTAGATTTAACCACTTAAGCCCTATATACGTCATGCGTCCCGTGCAATACTTTCTGACAGAAGCGCTTTGAAGATCTTCGCGTATGACATGGAACAAATAGGGACGCCCATGTTAAAAATGGTTAATCCTTAGCCTGAATTGCAATAGAAAATCCAAGCTTTGATTATCCGTCTTCAATGCTGAATTCAATGTGAAGATGAACCGGCTGGCGGTTCATTAAACTGAAGCTCAGAGTATAATGGAGGCAGAGTGGACTGAAGGATGGATGGATGAAGCCATTATCAAACTCTCTCTCTCTCCCCCCCCTCTCTCTCTCTCTCTCTCTCTCTCTCTCTCAGGTTCAGTGGATGTCAAGACTTTTAGGTCACTAAGTTAAAAGTATTGTAAAAGTATAAATAGGTCTAAATAATGTGACTTGTAAGAATACATTTCATATGTTTACATTATATTTACATTTTATATATATTTCATATGTTTACATTTCATTGATATAGTATTTACATTTATACATGTCTTTAAAATGATTGTAACAGTAATGCTATGGTTACGTGAGACTGGTATACTTGTGCGCATGCGCAGATGCTACTAGTCGTCTTCACAATGGTGGAGACGTTCATTCCTAATCTACCTGCGACAGGATCACACAGCCAGTTGGTATGTTGTTGACAGTATTAGCTGCTAGCTTGGCCTGCTACTTGTATTCTGTTAACTGCTGGTTCTTAATGCAACCTGATGATAATGTCTTAAGCATGTATGTGAATGTTTACATCCATTACTGTGTTGGCGTTAGTTGGGATTAATGATTATTGGCCAAACCAACTTAATATGAGCCGTTAGCATGTAGCTAAGCTAACGGCCGAGTGATCGCTAGCATGTGGCTAATGCTAACGTCGTTGCCGTGACTGAACCAACAATGTAAACGTCTCATCAACAAATTTTATGAACGTTATTGTGGTAAATGTTATCAATGCAGCTCAGTCAGTACATTGAAGAGTTGTGTATTGGTGTATTTTGTGTCTTGTAAATTGGACACTAACTTAATGGTAGCTGGGGGACGCGTTGGTAACCGTTCAGAATGCATCATGGGTAATGTAGTCATTTATGCTACAGTACTTTCGGTCCTACTGTGTTGAGCTTACTACATAATGTGTTCCACTACATGCTGCTTATTTGTGCATCATATATGTCATTAATATATGGTAATGCAATGTTTATTTTCTATTTCCAGGTTTATAACCTGTGGTCTGACCTGTGTACTGTGTACAGTGGTCATCTGTGGATTTTGGTTAAAAATAAAACTACAAAAGACAAACACGAGTTGTGACAAAGACGTGTGATTCCTGTCAGCCTATTCGGAGGGCTTAAGATTTGAAAGATCCGAACAGTTATAAACCAAGGCCCGGCATTCTGAAGAAGAGGACGCCGGATGACCTTGAAGAAAGGACAAATGACAATATAAACAAATAATTAAAGAGACTGTTCTAACCCATCTGACTGAGCTAACAGCCCATCAATACTGCTGCTTGTTCATCTGCTAACCTGCTAGCCGGAGATAAAAGATAATTAAAGCCAAGAAGAGGAAACAAAGTCTGACAACAGGACTATTGAGCCCAGCTGGCATAAATATTATATATTTTCGGTCAACGCAACAAAAGAGCAAGATGACAACAACAGAGGAGGAGCTGGGGAAGCTAAAGCAGAGGCGTTCAGCAGCCCAAACCGCTTTCACTAAAAGAGCCAACCATCTCATCTCCAGGGCTAATGCGCTGGGAGAAAGCGAACTGAGAGTTGAGTGGAGGAACCTCAAAATGGAGCATACTAGAGTCAGAGATGCTGCGTTTGAATATGGCATGGCCCTACGAGAAGTGGACGATGAAGAGGCCACAAAGAAGGCGGAGCAAGTAGACGAGAAAACGTCAGAGTGCGACCGTAAGTTTGATGAAACCGAACACATCGTCCTAAAGAACTTCTGGGCCAGGTTCGCTGAAGAGGCAATTAACACCCTCGCCATAGAGGCTGAGTCAGCATTGGACAAGGCCGAGGCAAGCGACCACCAGCAGATGACTAAAAGGGAACGCGAACTGGTGAATAGAAACCTGGAACGAGACGTCGGCGAGCTCAACAAAGCAGTGACTGAGTGGATAGACGTGATTCCTAGACCCAAAGTAACGGAGTCAAGGGACCGTACTAGGAAGCTGAGGAAGCGACAAGAGACACTGTGGGATAAATGGGCTTGGCGAGGCTGGCACCAGTCTGACGACGAAGAGGAGCTGCGAGAACAGGTGAAGCCACATGTTGCGGTAGAGGAAAACCAAAACGAAGAGCTAACCAGTGAGCTAGCAGCGATGCCTGCCACTCACCCTGACCCGTTATTCCCTGTAGTCACTCAAACCCCTGTAGGTGGCGCCCAGCCTAGCATGCCCAGCGTGGCCCCCAATCTCAGCTTTGACGCACATCAGAATGCTGTGAGCACACCACATGGCACCCACAGCACACTGCAAAGTGGTTCCGGCACGTACCCCGGTGCTTACAACTTCAGGCCCCAAATTACTCTAGAGCGAGCACGCCTGCCCATGTTTTCCGGCAACATGAGAGACTATTACCGTTGGAAAGCTGAATGGGAGGACCTGCAGCAGCTGGGAAACCCATATGGGTTGGAAAATGTGAAAAAGTTCCATCTTCTAGGCAGCCTAGACGAGAAAGTCAAAAGGGACCTCGTGTTGTCCAGCTGCGGATCCGCTAACGACGTGTTCAGGCTCCTGGATAACAAGTACGGTAACAAACCGAAGATAGTGCTGCTTATCTCGAAAGAAGTGCACGGACTTTCCCCCGTCAAGGGAAACCAACCCAGAAAGACAATCGAACTGATTCAGGCCGTGGAGAGAGCTCTCCGTGATCTCCAAGTCCTGGGGGAGGAAGATGCCGTGAAAAATAGGGTGGTGGCGCAGTCAATTGAGAGTAAGCTGCCTGACTCCCTGAAAGAAAAGTGGCTAACACACAAGAAAGACCCTTTAAGCGGCTTTTCACCACGCAACCACTTCGATTGCCTACTGCAGTACCTGAAAAGGCAAGAGGACATTCTCGAGGAGTTGGATCAGCTGCAGCCTAGCCCAGAGGACTATCCTGAGCGAACCAACGACAAGAATAAAGAGAAGAGGGCATTCACTAAAGCCACGTCGGGAAACACCCAAGAAGGCTCTCAACCAAGCTCATGCATCGCGTGTGGGGACGAAGAGCATGCGGGGAAACTGTTTGCCTGCAAAGTCTTCAAGAAGCTCAACCTGTCAAGCAAGAAGGCTCAACTGAAGAAATCAGGAGCATGCTTCAAGTGCTTGCGCCTTCATGGTGAAGACGGCAGTTGCACCCAAAAGTTTCTATGCTCAAAAGAAGACTGTCGGAAAGGAGGGTCCTCAGACCACAATTACCTGCTCTGTCCAATGCCACCAACGAAAAAGAAGAGTGGTGAGCAGAAGACCGGAGAGCAGAGATATGCAAAAGTGGAGAAAAAGGGGATTGGACTGACCGACAAACAAGAAGAGCTCCTTGCCAAGCTCTCCCCTGAGTTGAAAGCTGAGTTCAAGGAAGCCTTCTCAAACAAAATCTCAACAACAGTGTGCACCAGCACCAGCCGTGAGCCAAAAGAGTACCCAGTTGTAATGATGCTACTAGAGGTAACGACAAACTCAGGCCAGCTAATCGGCACTCTGATTGACCTCGCTTCAGATACCAATTACATCTCGATGGAAGCCGCTGAGCGTCTCAAGCTAAACGGCGAGAACATCAAGTTAATTGTCCAAGGAGTTGGAGGGATGGAGAAGACAGTTGCTACCAAAAGGTACACCCTAAGGCTAAGAGTACGAACTCCCAAAGGCACAGTGACAGAGCACAAACTCCTCTGTTACGGCTTGGAAAGCATCGCTAAGGTGAACCAGGCAGTCACGCCGCAGCAACTGCAAAAGTTCTTCCCAGACGTCGCAGCTGAGGACTTAGTCCGCCCCGAGAAGATCGACCTGCTGATCAGTCACAGGGAAGGTCGCCTGGTCCCACAGCCAACCAAAGTGGAAGGAGACCTCGTCCTCTGGGATGGACCCCTGGGGAAGACAGTCGGTGGAACTCATCCTGACCTCTTTGAGGTAGTGGACCTAGCAGTGCATAGGTCTGACACTCACTTCGCACGGTCGATGAGAACAGCTTCAAAGGCGTACAGAGAGATCCTCGTGGGTCCGGCTAGACCAAGCGAAGTCCAGGAGGAAGACGGAGAACCAATCCTACGGAGTACTGCGGCTACCAACAAAGAAGTCATCGAATGGTTCAAGTGGGACAGCGTCGGCGCGGCTTGTGATCCTCAATGTGGAGGCTGCAAGTGCGGTAGATGTCCGCCTGGAGGCAAAGAGATGACCTTAGGAGAGGAAAGAGATCTTGAAAAGATAAAAGAATGCCTCACCTACGTGCTAGCTGACAAACACAGCGAATCCCCTCACTGGGACGCGGCTTATCCATGGAGAGGAGACCCCGCGACGCTGCCAGACAACCGACGTGCAGTGGAGGCGACCTTCCGGAACACGGAGAAACGTCTCGAGAGGGAGCCAGTGTGGAAGGCTGCGTACAGAGAGCAAATCCACGATATGGTCTCAAGGGGAGCTGCCACTAAACTCACTAAAGAGGAACTCGACAGCTGGAAAGGACCGACGTGGTACATCAGTCATCTCGTCGCACCAAACCCTCACTCATCCTCAACCCCTGTGAGAATCGTATGGAACAGTAGCCAAGAGTTCCTGGGGGTGAGTTTGAATGACCTCCTGCACAAGGGTCCAGACGTCCTCAATCTGATCCGAGGAGTCCTTCTGAGATTCAGGACTGGATTGTACGCCGCCCTAGGCGACGTTAAGAAGATGTATAACTCTGTTTGGCTAAAGGACGAAGAAGTACAACTCCCTCGATTCCTCTGGAGAGACAACCCAGAGGATGAAATCGAAGTCTTCGTCGTCGTCAGGGTCAACATCGGAGATAAACCTGCAGGATGTATAGCCCAGGTCGCCATGAGAGAAACGGCAAATCTGCCCCAGTTTGCATCCATGGTGGAAGAGCGCCGGGTTCTAGTAGAAGACAGCTACGTCGATGATATATTGACGTCCCACGACGACCTCAAGACTCTGGAGAAGATCACCCAAGGAGTCGAAAAGATCCTGAAGGCTGGAGGCTTCTCCCTTAAACCGTGGGTCTTGACAGGCCAAAGTGGGAGGTCTGGGACTGCGGCTGACTCCAGTAACAGTACAACCACCGTTTCTCCGCCCAAGACTCTGGTGTTACCCAACCAGATGCTGGACGAAGAAAACAAAGCACTGGGAGTCGGCTACGAACCAGAGACTGACAAGCTTCGCGTGATGACGTCCATCAATTTCTCGAAGAAACGAGGCAAGATGAGGACGGGACTTGATCTTCACGAAGAGGAAGTCAGAAGTAACACTCCAAACCCCTTGACCCGTCGCATACTGCTAAGCCAGGTCGCTGGGTTCTACGACCCCATTGGGCTTGCCACGCCCGTAAAACAGAAAGGGGTAATGCTTGTGAGAGAGTCCTACCAAGAAGCGGGACTAGGAAATCCAACTAAAGACACTTGGGATGACCCTCTCTCGCCAAAACTCCGGGAGGCGTCCATAAGACTCTTCGAGGAGTATGTGAGACTCGGCCAGATCAGGTTCGAGAGAAGCCTTACACCTCCAGGAGCCATCGGCCGCCCAGTTGGAGTAACGTTCTCAGATGGGAGTGAGGCTTCCTACGGCGCCGTGCTCTACCTCCGTTGGGAGACGCAAGACGGGGTCGTCGTAAGGTTAGTTGAGTCAAAAGCCAAACTTACTCCTCTCGACCAGAAAGGGGACGTGATTAAGGCAGAGTTATGCGGCGCTGTCTTCGCAATCCGTCTGAAGAAGTACTTTGAGAAGCACTGCCGCATCGAAGTCGCACACTGGGTCCACTTCGTGGATAGCCAAACAATTCTAGGAGCGATCCAGAAGGATAGTTATGGCTACCAAACCTTCTTTGCCAACCGTATCGGAGAGATACAAATGGCTGGACCAGTGGAAGACTGGAGGTGGGTTGACGGCTACCTCAACATATCAGATATTCTCACAAGGGGAGCAACTCCAGAAGAGCTCGACAATGAGTCAGAGTGGCAACGAGGCCCAGAGTTCCTGAGATGGCCTGAAGCTGAGTGGCCTGTGAAGATGGCCAGCGAAATTGTGACTACCGTTGCTGATGACGTCAAAAGGCTGCAGAGAAAGGCATTCTCAGCTGTAGTCACCAGGGCTCAGTCACGAAAGCTATCAGGCCCCAGCAACACTGACGTCGGTGCAGACTTGAGAGACTCTACGCTAAAGCCACCGCCGAAAGACCAAGGTCCAACTCCAACAGCAGAAAGGCCGAAGAGGAGACCCTGGGGCGTGGCTCTCGTGAGCCTTGTCGAGCCTGAACGGTTCAGTAGCTTGTCAAAACTATGTGGAACTGTCGCCTGGGTTCGACGAGCTGCGGACTCCTGGCTGAATGCAAAATACCAAGCCTCGGAGTCAGCACAGTGGGAGGCAAGGAGCTCTAAGCTGTCTGCAGAAGAGAGAACTTTGGCCTTCCAAGACCTAGCCCTAGCGGCCCAAGACGGCGTGGACTTTCAGGACACAACCCTGAATCGTCTAGTTGTGACCAAAGATCACAACACAGGACTCTTGCTCTGCGGCGGTAGGGTCCAATCTTGGAACGAAGACGGAACAACTGTACCGTTAATACCTTTCCAGTCATGGCTGGGAACCTTGCTCGCTAGAGAAGCTCACGAGGCAAATCATGAAGGCGTTGCGGCCACACTGCTGCGCACAAGAAGAAAGGCCTGGGTGGTACAAGGTCGGAGGATCGTCAAGAAGGTGGTCAACGAGTGCATCTCTTGCAAGAAGCAAAGAGCCAGACTATGCCGGCAAGTGATGAGCAACCTACCTCTGGAGCGTACCAACAGAGCAAACCCATTTGAATATACAACACTGGACCTTTTCGGCCCCTTCGAGGTGAGGGACGCCGTGAAGAAAAGAACCAAGAAAAAGGTCTGGGGAGTCGTGTATTGCTGCATGGCTTCCAGGGCCGTCCACGCTGACCTCGTTGATGACCAGTCTTCCGAGAGCTTTCTTCAGGCCTACGCACGATTCACTGCTTTAAGGGGGCATCCCAGGAAGTTATGGTCGGACAGAGGTTCAAACTTCGTGGGCGCCAAGCCTGCCCTGAGAGAGCTGCACAGGCATCTAGCCTGTGTACAGAAGGCATCAGTCGAAAACACTGCTGCCAGAAATGGCACTGAGTGGCAGTGGGACTTCCATCCTGCGGACTCGCCCCACAGGAACGGAGCAGCAGAGGCGGCAGTTAAACTCATCAAAAGAGCACTCAACAGCCTCGGCGGAACCACCGGCTGCTACACCTGGGGGGAGTTCCAGACCCTTCTCTACTCGGCAGCCAACTTGACCAACGAGCGACCTATCGACGCCAAGGCGCAGGAGCAAGAGGACTCAGTGGAGTACCTGACTCCTAACTCCCTTATCCTGGGGCGCACCGGACAAGTAGGAGACATGCACGGGATCGACGTAGAAACTCATCCATGGCGCAGGCTGAGAGCTGTCCAGGCTGGAGTGGACAAGTTCTGGTCGAAGTGGAGTGAGCTGGCGGGCCCGAACTTGTTCATCCGACACAAGTGGCACCGAGCAGAGAGAAGTGTCAAGGTTGGAGACGTGGTCTGGATCGCAGATCAGAACGCCCTGAGAGGACAGTTCCGGCTCGGCCGAATCGTCATCACGTATCCAGACGAGAAGGGAGTGGTCCGCGACGCGGACGTCACAACCTGCATCGGCCTTCCTGCCCCTCTTGTATCCAGAGCCCGGGGGAAGGACTCTACCCTGCCCACGACCATCGTCCTTCGCAGAGATGTGCGGCGGCTGGTCGTTCTGATTCCAGTTGAAGATCAACAGGAGGTGAGAAAAGTCCTCACCATGGGTACCCAAAAGACTCTGTGACTCTAAGTGAACTTTGTTTAGTTAGCGGGTAACCCTGGGAGGCAACTGAGTGGTTCAAGGGCACACCTACACTCAGTAGGAGGACTGGTGGTGGGACCTACCTCCTGAGTTAGTTTTGCACGCATGATGTTCCGCTTTAAACTGTGAAAGACACTTTCGTTTGAAAAGCACTTTATTTTGTAATGCCTACAAAGGTTGGACTTTAAGTTTGAAATGCTCACTGAGTGACAGTTGTGTTTATTGTAACCTCCTTGGATAATAATCAGTCGGTTAAGTGGGAGGTGTCAAGACTTTTAGGTCACTAAGTTAAAAGTATTGTAAAAGTATAAATAGGTCTAAATAATGTGACTTGTAAGAATACATTTCATATGTTTACATTATATTTACATTTTATATATATTTCATATGTTTACATTTCATTGATATAGTATTTACATTTATACATGTCTTTAAAATGATTGTAACAGTAATGCTATGGTTATGTGAGACTGGTATACTTGTGCGCATGCGCAGATGCTACTAGTCGTCTTCACAATGGTGGAGACGTTCATTCCTAATCTACCTGCGACAGGATCACACAGCCAGTTGGTATGTTGTTGACAGTATTAGCTGCTAGCTTGGCCTGCTACTTGTATTCTGTTAACTGCTGGTTCTTAATGCAACCTGATGATAATGTCTTAAGCATGTATGTGAATGTTTACATCCATTACTGTGTTGGCGTTAGTTGGGATTAATGATTATTGGCCAAACCAACTTAATATGAGCCGTTAGCATGTAGCTAAGCTAACGGCCGAGTGATCGCTAGCATGTGGCTAATGCTAACGTCGTTGCCGTGACTGAACCAACAATGTAAACGTCTCATCAACAAATTTTATGAACGTTATTGTGGTAAATGTTATCAATGCAGCTCAGTCAGTACATTGAAGAGTTGTGTATTGGTGTATTTTGTGTCTTGTAAATTGGACACTAACTTAATGGTAGCTGGGGGACGCGTTGGTAACCGTTCAGAATGCATCATGGGTAATGTAGTCATTTATGCTACAGTACTTTCGGTCCTACTGTGTTGAGCTTACTACATAATGTGTTCCACTACATGCTGCTTATTTGTGCATCATATATGTCATTAATATATGGTAATGCAATGTTTATTTTCTATTTCCAGGTTTATAATCTGTGGTCTGACCTGTGTACTGTGTACAGTGGTCATCTGTGGATTTTGGTTAAAAATAAAACTACAAAAGACAAACACGAGTTGTGACAAAGACGTGTGATTCCTGTCAGCCTATTCGGAGGGCTTAAGATTTGAAAGATCCGAACAGTGGATGCTCAACAGACTGAAATATCACTGACATTCAGCCTGATATATTCACCACCACGTTAATGGCTGCCTCAAATGAACTGTGTAAACACTGCAGGGGGTGTGTGTGTGTGTGTGTGTGTGTGTGTGTGTGTGTGTGTGTGTGTGTGTGTGTGTGTGTGTGTGTGTGTGGGTGTATGCATAATTACTACACACAAATTAGCGGCAACAGACATCAACACATGCAACACACACACACACTTGACATTCATCAGTGCATAATAGCAGCATGGCTACTCTGTGTGCTAGCCGGCATGCAAGCGTCTGTGTGTGTGTGTGTGTGTGTGTGTGTGTGTGTGTGTGTGTGTGTGTGCACGCGTGTGAGCCAGGATAGCGTAGTGTAGAGCAGTGAGGTCAAGTGTGTTTCAGACAAATCCTTTTAAAGAGTTTATGAATCTCCAAACAGACCCACCATATGAAGAGAGAAAAACATACAGATAGAGAGAGAGAGAGAGAGTTAAAAACATTACAAAGTGCTTTACTTTATATAAACCTAAAGAAATAATGACATCAGAAACAAACTTAAAAAACAAACTTAAAAAAGGAAGTATTAAAAGGAGATTAAACAACTGAAACCAAATCTTCTTACCAAAAAAAAGTAAACACTCTCTCACTCTCTCACACACACACACACACACACACACACACACACACACACACACACACACACACACACACACACACACACACACACACACACACACACACACACACACACACACACACACACACACACACACACACACACACACACACAGTGTAGAGGGACAGGGTCATAAACTATTACAGGAAATATAGTAGACCTCTGATTCAGAGGAGAATCTCATGGAGTGACACAGAGAGAGAAAGTGAAAGAGACAGAATGTGTTCCACCTACAGTACCTAACATGACCCACTGCATAGTGGGTCAGTACCTAACATGACCCACTGCATAGTGGGTCAGTAGCTTTTAAACACTTTCAACCTGCAGTCCCTTTTGGGCATGCCATTACAGGCGAGAATAAAACATAAATAAATAGAAATGTTGAAAAACACCAAAAATAGCACATCAAGCTATTTCCGTGTGTTGTACGACTGAGTATATAGGGCTTACAAAAACAGGAAAGCATCTGTGTCATTTTTTATTTTAGCTAAAAAAGCATTATTTTATACTTTGGCTATTCAAAAATAGCAGATATACAAGCTCATAAGGCGTCACTTCGTGCTGCGCTACGAGCTTGTAAATGTGCCATTTAAAAAACAATGTGAAAAGTTTTGAAAGTCTTTGAATATATATATTCTTTTAAAGCGAACATTTTTTACTCAAATCTTTGCTTCTGGGGGTCCCTGGAACATTTCAGATGGTGGTCGACGGCCAAACAATTTTGGGGGTCCTTGACATGAAACCGTTTGAGAGCCACTGATAAAGCAACATACGTTTTTCAGAAAACTTAGGATTTAGGAGACATTTGTAGAATCGGCTTCTGGTCTTAATGGCTGAACAGCAGCTCAGGATGAACCATATTCTCTGTGCTGGTCATAATAGGCAGTCCGTAGAAATAGCCGAGCTTGGCTATGTTCGGCGTAGAGATTTGGTGTAGAGGGAAAAAAGGAGGGGACCAAGTACAGACCCCTGGGGGGCCCAGTATATAAGGCTAAGTTCTCCTGACCTATGTACACGTCGTGACTTCATTCTATTTCTCTCTCTCTTTCTACAAATACACAGACAGATTATTGACAAACTGTCTGGCTCTGTTGTCTGACACTGACATAATTCAACATGTTTTTTTTTGTTAATCAGACAACGCACGCGCACACACACACACACACACACACACACACACACACACACACACACACACACACACACACACACACACACACACACACACACACACACACACACACACACACACACACACACACACACACACACACACACACACACACACACACACACACACACACACACACACACACACACACACACACACACACATTGAGGGATTCATGGTATTGGAACAACATTGGGTTCTCAGTCTTGTCGATAAAGCTTGTTTGAATTTGATCGTGGTGGAAGAAAACAGAGAGGAGGGAGAGGAAGGAGAGAGAGAGGGGGGGGAGAAAGAGAGGAAGGGGGAGAGGGAGGTAGAGAGAGAGACAGACAGAGAGACAGAGAAAAAGAGAGAGGTGGGGAGAAAGGGACAGAGGGAGGAGGGGGGCTCTGGCCAGGGGCCTTTCTGTTATCTGGCCTATAATTGGTTTTCTCCTCCAGTCCTCCTCTTCATCATCATCATCATCATCCCCTGCTCCTCCTAACTGTTCTCTATAGCTTCACCTCTCTCCATACACACATGCACGCGCGCGCGTGCGCACACACACACACACAGACACGATTAGTGTACAGTGTATAATCACTGAATGGCCTGATTATCAGTTAGAGCTGTAAGACAAAGAGCTTCATTTATTCACCCCAATTAATAGAGACATGACATTCATCTACATCACTATCTGCATGGAGAGACAGACAGACAGACAGACACAATGCTGGCAGACTGAAGAGGAGACACATAATGACAAAAGACACAGTTGACAACACAGGAAGTCAAACAGAACGACAGAAATGACAAAACAAAAAGAAGAACAAACGAAAAGAGCAACGTCAATGAAAGACGGTCTGACAAACGTCACAGACAGACAGAACACACACACACACACACACACACACACACACACACACACACACACACACACACACACACACACACACACACACACACACACACACACACACACACACACACACACACACACACACACACACACACACACACACACACACACACACACACACACACACACACACACACAATGTTCAATGTTCCTGGATTCAGGACAGCTTCGTCAGCATTCTCTTGGTGTCTCCCAGTTACACATGGGGGGGGGGGGGTATTAGACAAGACAGCATGTGCGAGACAAAGAAACCAGACTACAGCATTCTGAACGAAAGAAGATGCACAAAAAAGATGAAAAAGAAAGGTTGCATAGAGGTTAACGTTCCAATTTCTGTACCTCCCCCTCGGGGTTGCCAGGTGTGTGTGTGTGTATGTGTGAGTGTTCACATAGAGCCTTAGGCACAGATACACCAACTCGCCTCCCATACCGAACCACCCCCTCCACTCATTCATTCTAATTCCAGCTTTCCTCTCCACCTGCTTAAACGTCACCCTCCCACGCGCTAAGGATTCTACTTCCACTTCCCGTCCTCTTCGCAAGCAATCCTTCCTCTCCTTCCATTCATCCTCGCTAGTACCCTCTCCCCTGTGTCTGCTTGCTTCTCTCCCCCATTTCTAACACCATCACGTGGATCAGTGGTTCTCAAACATTTTCATGTCAAGGACCTCCAAATGTTTTATGCATTTGGATGCGGACCCCCATTTGAAAGGATTTTGTGCCATAAGAGAAGATTTGCCAAGATCTTTCAACATTTTGTTGAAAATCTATAAGCTCACAACGTGTCACGTTGGAGAGATGTATTTACAAATAGCCTAAAAAAATCTGGGGATCCCCTGCAACCCCCTGAAGCACCCCTGGGGGTCCCCGGACCCCACTTTGAGAACCAGTGATGTGGCTGAACAGACTGGTGTACGAGTTGGCATTCCGACAACGAAAGATGCTTTGTTTTTTTTCCGATCGGCAGAATGAATATTGCATTTTTTTTTCTCTGATGGCGTGCATGAAAACAGCACATGCAATAATTCATAACCTGCTGTTTCCTGAGCCGCGCCACTGACTGGAATATGTGAATTTGGGATTTTCAGCCCAAAAAAGGCGGAGAGCGGCTGCCTCCCACAGTGTGATATATTCTCTGTTTTTCCATTCCAGTTAGAGCGAGATGAATATTTGATGTATTTTTTTAAACAGGTCCATTTGTCATGTATTGCACCCTGGTCGGCAATCGCTGCAAAAGGGAGACTGGGGCTCTAATTAGACATTGTCCGCACAGCAAAATCCTCAGGGTTAATTTAACCCATTAAGACCTGAGGCCATTCTTTAAAAAAAAAAAAAATCATAACAGTTTTTTGAAAAAAAATATAAAAAATATTTTTTCACAATTTTTCAAAAATAGCAGATCTACAAGCTCGTAGCGCGGCACTCGGTGCCGCGCTATGAGCTTGTAGATCTGCTATTTTTGAATAGCCAAAGAAATCTAAAGTGACACAGATGCGTTCCAGGTATTAATGGGTTAACAAAAAATTGACTTAAAAGGACCCGTAAAATTAACTCTGGGGATTTAACTAACTGTGCACTTATTGAAGCTGTGAGGGAGCAATGCCACCGTCAGCCAGTTAGAGGCAAACTGCACTAGAAGGTTTAACCACGGAATGCTTCACTCCCAAAATGACTTTTTTTAATATCAATTACTCACCCCGTCGTGAAGCATTGAATTCATGGAGAATATTTCAAGTGTTGAATTCTTTCACCAAGAAAATACTTGAGGAATTTAAGAAAATATGCATCAAGGATTAACAACAGCAAAATACTATTACACAGCTCTCAGAGAATAATACAAGTTTCCAAAACACATGCAATTTCTCATAAACTAGTATTTAAAACATTTCCGGTGTAAAAAAAAAAAAAAAAAAAGATTTTGATATAGTTTTTTGCAGTTATTAATCCGGGATTTTCTTCAATTCATCAAGCATTCTTCTTCTTCTTTCGTGTATCATCATCAGATGTCCATCTCAAAGCATTGTCTTCGTCTTTGGATTCTTCATTCACTGTCCGTGAAGCAATGCAACACAGATTCTCCATGAATTCAAGGCTTCACTGGGAGTGAGTTACTGATAGACAAAAGCTCATGTTGGGCGTGTAGTATCCCTTTAGCCACTTGAACAACAACATATTCTGCTGTGCTACTGTGGAATGGTCTACCTGCTTACCTAAAGTCCATTGGCTCATATGTCACTTTTAAGTCCTCCTTAACCCATTAAGGCCTGAGGTTCCGATTCGACAAAATGTCTTCTAAATCCTAACAGTTTTCTGAAAAACGTATGTTACTTTGTCAGTCAAAATTATATGTATTTGGCCGCAGACCCCCATCTGAAAATATGTTGTTCAGGGACCCCCCAGAAGCAAAGATTTGAGTTAAAAAAAATTGCTTTAAAAATATCGATATATATATATTCAAAGATTTATTTTGCACACATTTTCACGATTTTTCAAAAATAGCAGATCTACAAGTTCATAGCCAAAGTATAAAATAATGGTTTAAGTGGTTACACAGATCCGTTCCCGGTTTTAACGGGTCAAAGAGCTGGTTCAGCAGCACTAGAAGCTGCTTCTAAATAGGGAACTAAGTTGTGGTTCCTGAGATCTGATACATTTTCAGTGAAAACTGTATTTTTGATCTTTGGAACTCTTGTATCGATATTGTAGATTGTGAATATGTATCCGATGATGTATCCCCACCCCTCCCCACACACATGACACTATGAGTGGCAGGTACACCCACACATTCAATCAGAGACTTGTTCACATCATGAACTCTATTACATCTCATGCACCCAACATGACATCATACACACCTCAATGCTCATACTAAGGACCGCAATGGGAAACAAGCTGTAAGGTTTTTTTTGCATTATCCTTTTGATTATGGTGGGTCACATGTATGTTACATGTGACATATGTTTTTATTTCATGATCAATACAAATATCTATCAATCAACATCCATATCCTAGGAGGAACATCAATCAAGAATAGCCGATCTATGCACAATTTTGGGGCGAAGAGATTTGGTCTAGACGGGGAAAAAAACGGTCCAAGTACAGCGCCAACTCTGGTCAGTTTTGCTAAGCCTAGAGGGTTCAAGTGGTTAAAGCCCTACTATACTTTGTCGTATGACAAATAGCGAACATAGCCGATCTACAAGCTCACAACAGGCCGCATCGCTGAACATTTCGGAAATTGTTTGGCAGCAGAGCACGGCCTCCTGGGAAACGTGTCTCATTCCAGGCTTCCAGGTCATTTACTTCCTGGTTGCATTACTAAGGAATCGATTATCATCTAGGGAATTAAGTGAGCTCCACCACCTGGCCAGCTGGCGACATCTCTGAACACGCGCACACACGCTCGCGCGCACGCACACACACACACACACACACACACACACACACACACACACACACACACACACGCACACACACACACACACGCACACGCTGAGGACACGCTAACACAAGCAGACTTCACGCCTCTCACATCCTCTCTCTCACTCACAATACATCCTTCAACAAGTGACAGCCAGATGACATTCCTATCTAAACACTAGGTGACATCCACTTGACAAATCACCTGTAAACAAATATCAAGAGGAAGCACGCACGCACGCACGCACGCACGCACGCACGCACGCACACATCTGCAGTATCATTTGTGTTTAGTATGCATGTGGTGTCCATTGGGTACACCCTAGGAAGAGGTTTTCAGTCACAGGGTAATCTGTGGTGATTAGCTGTGAGTGTGTGAGTGCTTGCAAAAGACAAGGAGAGAGGGAGAGACGGAACAAAAGTGGAAACCCTATAACATATTGAACATCATTTTGTCAGTGAATAATATATTCTCTTTCTCTGTCTCTCCATCTTTCTAAATGATGTCTCTCTCGTGGCGAGAAATGGACTAGCTCTTTCACTACAGTCAAATTAGAGATGCAACGATATGGAAATTCTTGACCGATACCGATGTTTAAAATAACAATTTAGCCGATAGCCGATACCAACATCTGTTTATTTTCCTGTCACAGGTTGTGAGCTTGTAGATCAGCTATCTTTGCTAGTGTTTTACATGCTTAGCGTATATATTCAACCAATGAAAAGTATTAACAACAAGAGCTTGTGACACAATAATAACTACATGGGTCCATTGGAACACAGGTTCTTTCTTCCATTTCCTAAATACGAACGGTTTTGGGCATACCAGTTTTCTACCAGACAGCAACGACATAATAATCTGCTGATTCAGAATCATATATGTTTATATATTCTATGTGTGTAATAAATGTATAATATATCATTGGTTGCAGCTGGCTGCGTAACAGGAAGCTTTGCACCTGGTGTGTAGTCCACAAGCTGGAGGCAATTGTTAGCTGTGTGTGTGTGTGTGCAGGGCCGCATTAACCGCGGAACTTAGTGGAACTTGTGTTCCACGGCCTGAGCCTGCAGGGGCCCTGTGTGAATTATGTATTAAAAAAATATATAATTTTTTTTTTTTTTTTTTTAATTTATATTATTTTATTGTAATATTATATATATTCTTACTATTACTATTTATAAAAATGTATACATTCGGGCCCTGCTGTGTGAATTATATATATTTAGAAACATATGTTGCTTTAGTTTTAATGTTGCGCCTTGCGCGGCAGAACAGACGCAAACCTCTTGCATACCGTGGCTGGTACTGATGTGTCACTTCTACTTCCTGTAAGTAGACAAAAAAATAAAACTACTGTCGACTAATCTTTAGAAGCGGCTCTTATTTTGAAATCCTCCGCTTTTAGCGTAAGTTTGTTTCTGTTAACCAGTAGGCTATGACTCTGCTATCATGGTCTGTGACAGCAACACAAATAAACAAGAAGAACCATGTGGATTAAACGCAAGATTTGGGCCAACGTTCATATTTACGATATGAAAACCAGCTCCTGTGACTTAAACATTGTACAAACTTTGGAAGTGCCATGTGTTAAACTCTTTGCACCTCGGCGCAGCATGGTGAGTTAATCTTACAATGAAGATGTGTGTGTGTGTGTGTATGTGTGTGTGTGTGTGTGTGTGTTTGTTTGAAGTAGGCTTAGACTGTATCTCACGTGCTGTGTTTGAATAATGTAGCTCACGGTTGTTAATGTCATCTCTGTGACTCTGTCTGTCTGTCTTAGTGCTACCATAATGTACACTGTGAAAATCTAAATGACATATTCTTAATACATTTGTACTGTGCAAATAGCTGAATAGGATGGAGTAGTAGGTCTACGCTACTGTATTTTAACATCAGTCAGTCATAATGGTGAGCCATAATATTATTTTCTGAGGTGGTAAAAAGGTTGAGAACCACTGCGGTAGACTTAAAGAGATGGGTCTACTTGCATGATTGTCACATGTTTGGTGGGGATCTTTTTACTTTAACTTTTCAAGTACATTTCAGAGCCTGTACTTTTGTACTTTTACTTGAGTAATTAGTTGAATGAGTACTTTTACTAAAGTCGCTTTAAGTAAAGAAAGTGAGTAGTACGTTTCCCATCTCTGCTGAGTATTGTTTTCTCAATTCTAAACTTGAATTGTTGAATTTCTTATGAAGAATAAGAAAATAAATATGAAACATTTGTTACCCATCTCATCACCATATGTCTAGTAGCCTACGACTGTAATGACCATAAAGTAACCTCCTTAATAATAAATGTAATTTGTAATGATAGACACTGTAGTTATAGCATAGACTGAAGTTGGAAAGGCTGTGCCGAGTGCCTGTGTCGGCACCAATCGTGCTGGCGGTGGCACGTGCACCAAACGCACGTGCGCGTGAACGCACCAAATATTGTCCGATTAATGTTGAGGGGGGGCCTTTGATTTGGTGTAGTTCCACGGCCCTGAGGGGCCTTAATGCGGCCCTGTGTGTGTGTGTGTGTGTGTGTGTGTGTGTGTGTTAACTTGGGGTCAGTTATAATCATACTTAGGATGATCCACAGATGTGTACACACACACACAGAGTCGTAACCTCATAATAACATGTTTCTAGCCTGCACAACATTTCTCATCCACTTCATGAGCTTCATTAACTGGGCCCATATATCAACACACTGGGAGCCAGGTGGAGTGAGTGAGTGTTTGTGTGTTCGGTGTGTGTGTACACACGTGCATGTGTCTCCACAGCGCTCGCTGTGCTATGTGAGGTCAGACTTGTACATTACTGTGACAGACTGCTCATCTCACACACACACACGCACGCACACGCACACACACACACACACACACACACAGCAGTGATAGCCACTGGGGATTTCAGGGCCTAAATCCAAGATGCTTAGAGATCATGCATATAAAAGTACTACTGTCTGTCCTGTTGTGAGCAATAATGTGATACAAGTTTTAATTATTATTTAATTTAAATGTTCCACAAAATCACTGTCGCATCTCTCACAGCACACAAACGCACAATTGCACCACATTTCTACATCGGATTTGAGCCCACATGTTATTTATTCATTCATAGACACACCCCGAGTGGGTTATGAAAATGCATGGCCCTTAACCCATTAAGACCTGGAACTCATCTGTGTCACTTAAGATTTCTTTGGCTATTCAAAAATAGCAGATATACAAGCTCATAGCGCGGCACTCGCAAGTATAACAAGAGTAACGGAGCCAAAGGTCAAGTTTACTAAGTATTGTGTGTTTAAGTGGTTAAATGTCTGAAAATACGTATTAACGTGAATCCAACATATCATAAACACGTCTATGAAGCCCATAGAGTTATAATATATCTAGAGGGCGGACTGCCCCGCCCCCAGCTATTCATTTCAATGAAAGTTGCTCACTGGCGTTTGAAGCACCCGGAAGAATGCATTTGGGTGGCCAAACTGAAATCTTTGCTTCTGGGGGTCCCTGGAACAACATATTTTGAGATGGGGGTTGGCGGCCAAATATATATGGTTTTGGGGGTCCTTGACATGAAAAGGTTTGAGCACCACTCCGCGCGTCACGACGAGCCAACAGTCCTCCAGGGAACGCGCTGGCCCCTCCTCAGCCCTCACAGCCAGACGCCGCGCACACAATCCATCCAGCGCCAATAAATCTCACGCTGACAAACGCGGGAACGTTTCTTGGAGGAGGCACCGATTTCCCAGAATTCCCAATCTGCCCGGCGTCGACAACAACCTCCCTGACGCGTCTGTCAGCGTTGCAGGGAGGCATGATGGGTAAAAACTAAAGACACTCCTTCTAACGCGGCGAGCAGAGACAGTGATGATGAGAGGTGTGTGAGAGAGAGAGAGAGAGAGAGAGCGAGCTTGGAAGAGGGTGAGAGATATCTTTTATAGGAGTCTTGTTAGGTTTGTTATGTTGTGGACCCCAGGAAAAGTACTGCTACAGTACACTTGATAGATAGAGGATAGAGAAAGCGAGGGAGTAGAGAGAGATAAATACTAAATAGACACTATTTATGTGAGATATACTGGATCCTCTGCTGAGAGAGAGAGAGAGAGAGAGAATGACGGAGAGGAGGCCAGAGAGGGATTGACAGTGAGGCCAGGACACCAGATGGAGAGAGAGAAAATAGAAAGAGAGAGGGGGGGGGTTGAGGGAAATAAAGACAAAGAGAGAGACAGAGCGATCCAAGAGGAGTGTGTGTGTGTGTGTGTGTGTGTGTGTGTGTGTGTGTGTGTGTGTGTGTGTGTGTGTGTGTGTGTGTGTGTGTGTGTGTGTGTGTGTGTGTGTGTGTGTGTGTGTGTGTGTGTGTGTGTGTGTGTGTGTGTGTGTGTGTGTGTGTGTGTGTGTGTGGCTCTGTGTCTGGAGGTCTCTGTTTCTTGGCAGGATGCAATAGTGGAGCTTTGGCCAAAACCCTAATGGAGATGTAAGAAGCCACTGAGTTTGATCACTCACACGCATGCCCGCACGCACGCGCACACACGCGCACACACGCACACGCACACATCAACAATGCTCAGACTGCAGACAGAGCTGAGGTTCTGTCTCCATAAATGAATTCAAACCTAAGCACAAAATATTACCATGATGGAAATACGTAGTACAAAGTGAGCAAGAGAGTTGTGCGTGTGTGTTTTATAAAGACATTAATTATATAGCAAAATCAGCAGGTAAAGTGTCTCTTCCAGTCAATCCCATATGCAAAATAAAAAGTGGTGCATATATTCTGTGCGAGTGCATGTGTTCCTCTTAACCCCGCCCTTAATGTGCCTCACATTCTCCACAGTTAACCTGTGATCTTCCCAGCTAGCAACTCTTTAACACACACAAAGCGGACCGGACCTGGCAGTGAAGAGCTTGTGCTTGCTTATGACACACTGACACACTGACACACACACACACACACACACACACACACACACACACACACACACACACACACACACACACACACACACACACACACACACACACACACACACACACACACACACACACACACACACACACACACACACACACACACACACACACACACACACACACACACAGGTTGGTATTGCACCATCAGAGCTGTGGTCAGGATGGAAGAACGTGGTTTTGAAGGCAGAGAGAGAGTGTCTACACACACAAAAGTGTCCTCTGTGTGTTGTGGTCCTCAAGAACCTTCTCAAAGACAAACACTGTTGTTTTCCTGATGCTCTGTTCTCTGCTCTGCACACAACAAAGCAAGCCATGAATCACAGCTCAATAAGCATTAAGACAGTGGTTCTCAAACGTTTTCATGCCAAGATTGATGTGTATTTGGCTGCAGACCCTGAAAATATTTTGCGCTAACATGTTTGAAATCAGCAGATCTGCAAGCTCACAACACGTTGTGTGACGAGTATTTCCCCAAATTAATGTGAAATCATTGGACACACACACACACACACACACACACACACACACACACACACACACACACACACACACACACACACACACACACACACACACACACACACACACACACACACACACACACACACACACACACACACACACACACACACACACACACACACACACAGTGAGTTGCAAGGTTAGAGGGCTGCTTCAACTTAAGCGTCCAAACCAAACACTGGAAGCCGTCAAAAAATAAACATTGCGGAGCCTCCGCCTGTCCCTCAGCGCCAATTAAAACACACACTCCATATAGAATTGGCGTTGAATATGTGAGAGAGAGCGTGCATGTAGGCTCTGTGTATGTGTATGTGTGTGAGCGAAAGCGCGTGCTGTCTCTGTATGTGTCCTTTGGGAGTTGCCTCATCTCAAATCACTTCACGGCTGTTTGTTTGCAGATGCAGAAGGCAAACAGCCACCTCGCCACGCTGGCACGCAGGCGCGCCAAAGACTCTGGGTTTCCCAAGGTGCATTTGAGGGAACACATACGGTATGTAGCACTCTGCATGCTGCCAGTTCATTATGATGACAGCGAGCCAACAGTTGAAAAATAATTAGCATAACAGAGTGATCGACATAGGGGAAATATACAGGAGGGAGAGAGTGAGAGAGAGCGGTACAGAGAGAGACAAGAGAGTGAGAGGATAGACAGACAGAAAGGACAGACAGACCTTTATTGATCCTGTATGGGAAATTCAGTTGTCATGGGTCATGGCATCGCAGCAGTTATGACACAGGAGGACAGATGCAGAAAAAGATAAATAGAGAAGATACAGCGTGTAACAAATAACACTAAGAATAGAAAATATAAGTCAGCAGACTGAGACAAAGAGAGACAGAGAGAGAGAGAGAGGGAGAGAGAGAGAGGGAGGGAGAGAGAGAGGGAGGGAGAGGTAGAGAGAGAGAGATCTGTTTGGGAACATCTGCCTCATCTTGAGACACTCTCAAAAACGTCGCCTTGTCACTCCGTCACAGCCGGCGCTGTCACACACGCCGGGTGCTTCCATCATAATCTCTTGTCATCATTGCACAGTATATTTACTGGACGATAAGAGCCTACCGGTACTCAGAAATCCATCTTCATTCTAATTATTAGTCAGTCCAAAGTCTACGTAAAGCAGCTTAATGCTCAGAAACACAGCGATCGGCCTGGCATCAGCCGGGAAACATGACCCATTAAACAGCAATGAGCTCATCCACTATTGATTTTCCACTGTGCGTGTACATTGTCATGGGCATCCATGAGCTCTGTTTGGCGCTAACCAATCATAGGATTCATAACAGCTTTCTCTTTTGACCGAGGATGAGCCTTTCTACATCCTGTGTGTGTGTCTGTGTGTCTGTGTGTGTGTGTGTGTGTGTGTGTGTGTGTGTGTACCCATGGTCACGTCCCACCTAGCATGTAGTAAAATTCTCAGTGTTAATTGAACTTGACTGAGTGTCCAAATGGAACCAAATGGACCACCTTATGGGTCTATTTGGTTCCATATTGCACACTCTTTGGAGTTCAATTACCACTGAGGATTTTACTGTGTACAGTTCCTTTAAGCAGACCTCATGACTTTGGAATGCTGCGAATGGCTCGGAGGCCTTCAGATGGTTAACTATGCGTCAATTCCCAGACCATTCCCATAACATTAGCCTGCACTACAAACCCCTGACCTGCGACCTCTTCTGTTGTCCCACCAGTCCACTAAATGGTGGGTTACAGACGATAACCTTGTCATTATGAGGCGCGCATCACACAGCCCGTCACTCCTTTCCGGGGGGAGACACATTGTACTGTATTGCATTTTAGCTCTGTCACCCTGGGTGGGCTACCCAGTGTGACAGAGCTGAAATGCAATAAATCCAAACTATGCAAGCGTGTAATACAGTAAACATAACTCACAAGTCTCAGTTTAGATATGCGAATACAAAGTAACACTTAAAGGCAGGGCAATAGATCATTTAAAAAAAATGGAAATTAAAATGTGGATAGAACCAGTACGCATGTTATAATTTCGCATTCGCTCCAGTTGTGATGTCATGATTTTTTATCATACTGGACAGAGCAGTGGTTCTCAAAGTGGGGTCTGGGGAACCCCAGGGGTCCTTGAGTGGGTTCGACCACTCAAAAATAGCCGATCTACAAGCAACACGTTGTGAGCTTGCAGATCTGTTATTTTCTGTTTTATTTTTATTATAATTTTGAAATTTGAAAAAACACAAAGATTCTTTTATTGGGGCCCCCTGGCACAAACCCTTTTCAGATGTGGGGTCCGCAGTCAAATGCATATCAATTTGGGGGTGCTTCACGTGAAAATGTTTGTCAAATGTTTTTATGTTATTTTAAGCAACTAATATTGTTGTATGGACTAGTATGTAAATATCTGTCACTTACAGCAGTGGTTCTCAAACTTTTTCATGTCAAGGACCCCCAAATTGACACTTATTAGCCCACGGACCCCCATTTGAAAAGATATGCCAGGGACCCCCATAAGAGAAGATTTTTACGGCTCTCTAGCACGACTAGCAGTGATTCTCAACCATTTTAATTTCAAGGACCCCCAGTTTGACATGCATTAGGCTACGGATCCCCATTTAATGGCATTCATATCTCTGGGACCCCAATTTATATTGTAAAATCAATGTTAATTTAACTCTGAGTGTGCAAATGGAACCAAATGGACCCTTACGGGTCCATTTGGTTCCATTTGTACACTCTCAGAGTTATAGACCCATAAGGCTCCATTTCCTAACTATCCATCATTTAGCTGGGGACACCCTGGAACTCCCTCAAGGACCCCTGGGGGTCCCCGGACCCCACTTTGAGAACCAATGACTTACAGTATCTGTTGTCCTACCTAGCAGATCTGAACTCCACCTTGAATAACCTGAGCTCAGCTGTTGTTATGGTGTTTGACTTATTTAATGGTAATTTAATTTTAATGCCATGCCTGGTTTGGAAATCATAAAATAATGCGTGGTTGCTGCTGGGACTATGAACAGAACATAGACGTCAGTTTAGTTACTGTACTTGCTGCATCCCTCAATTATAGGATAGGTCACTTGGGGCTTTAATCCGTTTCATTAAACTCTAATTAACACAATAAACTCAGTGCCCTCAAATTACATCCCCAAAAACACACACTCACTTCCCTCTACCGCATACTCTGTGTGTGTGTGTGCGTGTGTGTGTGTGTGCGTGTGCATGTGTGTGTGTGCAGTGGTGGAAGAAGCACTCCGATATTTTACTTAAGTAAAAGTAGCAATACCACAATATAAAAATACTCTGTTACAAGTAAAAGGCCTGTGTTCAACATGTTCCTTGAGTAAAAGTACAAAAGTATTGGCTTCAAAATATACTTAAAGTACCAAAAGTTAAAGTACTAAAATGTTTGAAAATAGCAGATCTACAATAACAACGTGTTGCGATGCGACGCTTTGTGAGCTTGTAGATCGTCATGGACCCCCAAAGGACCCCCAAGGACCCCCAAATACAAACTCGCAACGTGTTGTGAGCTTGTAGATCGGCTATTTTCAAATAGCCTATAGGGCTGAAGTGGTTAATGTATGTTTTATAATATAATAATGTATATCTGCAAAGTAACTAGTAACTAAAGCTGTCATATAATTGTAGTGGAGTAAAAGTACAATATTTGCCTCTGAGATGAGTGGAGTAGAAGTAAAAGTAATGAAAATGGGAAATACTCCAGTAAAGTAAAAAATCCTCAGAAGTGTACTTAAGTACAGTACTTGAGAAAATGTACTTAGTTACTTTACATAACTGTGTGTGTGCTAGGGCATTCACCGAATAGTCGAATATTCGAATATTCGAATATCAAACCGACTATTCGACTATAAAACCACTATTCAATTATTCTATGATTATTATTTTTTTAGTGGCTTTTCTACAGCAGACACGCAGCTGTGAGCTCTGGTGTGACGTCAACTCACATCTTGAGTCGAGTCATCAATGCCATTGAAAAAATATATATATATATATTATTTTATTTTTTATAATCAAATCGATTAATCGAATATTCGAATACTTATAGGTCGAATAATTCGAATGCTAAAAATCACTATTCGTGAATGCCCTAGTGTGTGCGTGTGCGTGTGCGCGTGTGTGTGTGTGTGTGTGTGTGTGTGTGTGTGCTGCAGGTAGCCGACGTATCCCCTGCAGGTACACAGGGTGAATGGTTGGACCAGTGGGCTCGGCTCGGAGGAGATGTGTTAAAGCACCTTGAGGCACACTGCTCACCAAAACGCCTTCACCTTTGATCTGCTAATCACCCAGTAGCTCCACCTCATCCCTTCATCCTCACCATACATACACCCGCACAGAGACACAAGAATAACACACCACCTGGGCCTATAGGGCTGGGCAATAATTTCACCGAAAATATATCAAAACCCATATAGTTATATTAGTTACAGTCAGTAATTCTCAAAACTTTTGTGTAGACTGGACCCACTGTAAAGTCTTCAGTGAGTGTACAAATGGAAATAAATGGACCCGTAAAAATTCAAAAGTCATACCAAGTGCAGATGGCCAGGCTCAGACTCTAGTCTATTTTTTTAAATCTCATTCTTATGTCTTATGTCCCTGTATCTATCCTGTGTTTCATGCTTATTGGTGGTACCTGAATTTACCCATGGGGATCAATAAAGGATTATTTTATCTTGTCATAAAGTCTATTGGTGTAAATTAGGGTCATCAAGGCAATACGAGCCAGGTAGGCTATACATAAACCCAATCAGATTCAGACGTTAAATTGCAACCATGTAGCATTGTCAAGAGACAATTAATTATTATCAATTATTATTATTATTTTTATTATTTTTATTATTATTATTATTATTATTGATAATGATAATAATAATAAGAAGAAGAAGAAGAATGTATATGCGTAGAGTGAATAACTATCTTTCCAGAGTGTATTAGAGCAAGATAATAAAGACCTTAGTCATAAACGCATCCCGTTGCTTTGTCTGCAGAACCAACAGCAATCAGCTGTAATAACCATGGATATGAGTATGACTATACACTACTGTAGAGAGAGAGAGAGAGAGAGAGAGAGAGAGAGAGAGAGAGAGAGAGAGATAGAGATTTTGCCTGGAGCATGTTTTCACATTAAGTTGGTATAAAAGTGCACAGTTCTTCATGTAACTCATTAGACTTTGGATCAGCCCTTGTTGTTGTCATCTACATTTCTCTCTACACAGTCAGTCACTCACACTCACACACTCACACACACACACACGGGTTATTATAGCGTAGGCTACAGCAGTGGTTCCCAAACTTTTTAGCTCGAGACCCAAAAGAGACATGGGACCCAAACTAGTGAAAATAGCTTGTAAACTTCTTTAAACATTTGTTTTCTAATCTATGGAATTGCTTTGATTTTTATTTGTATTATTTCATGTTTTGTTTTTTTAAACATTGAATTTGTTATAATAGCTTTTTTGTTTAGTTGTTCTTGTTTAAAAAAAATCCTATACAAAAATCAATGTATAGGAAACATTTTTTTAAGATATTTATTTACTAGTGACCCATATAAATGTGTCCACGACCTACAAATGGGTCCCGAGCTACTGTTTGGGAACCAATGGCATACAGTACAGTATAGGTTCTTCATCCTACCTCAGTAGGTTGGGTAGCGGTATGGACCCGGAGGCTGAGCCCAGGATGCCTTTCCTCCCGGTCAGTAGTTTGTCCACCAGCGCCACATTGCCGGTCCGGGCGGCTTCTAGCAGCTCCTGTTCCTTCCCCATAATGATCCAACAGGAAAAAAAACACAAGTTTCACACAATAAAAAGATCCGAACGTATATCCGAGCGTTCTGGGTCGTGGGGATACCCCCCCTTCTTCCCTCCCCACCACTCCAGCCTCCTCCTGTACGTTCACTCTGTGATGAGCTTAGAAACCCATCCGAGTGCAATCAATGGTTCATCCTCCACATTCAAAGATTCAACCCGAACAACACTGTGTCCCGGGTCCGTCGACGCGATGCTGCAGAGCGGCTCTAAAAAAAACGCACCGAGCCCCCCGTTCAGGATCGGTCCATTTCTCCAAACAAACGGAACTGAACGTAGCCGTTACCGTGCAGAGGCTGCAGACAGACTTTCCTCGCCGCGTTAAGTGTGCACACACACACACACACACAGAGAGAGAGAGAGAGAGCGAGAGATAGAGACAGACCGACAGAGAGAGAGAGAGAGACAGATTCACGTCTGTCCGCTTTAAAAACAACAAACGTCGCGTTCCCTTCCTCCGTATCGTAGCCTATATCTATATATCTCCGTTCACTGCTTCGTTGTCCCGCTTGGCTGCTGCTGCTTCTGGCTCGGGATTCTATTCCCACAGTCCAAAACAGCTCGCTTTTCTCTTCGCTCGCCACTTTTCCAGCCCCGGTGTGTGTGTGTGTGTGTGTGTGTGTTATGTGTCTGTACGGTATCCAGAACGCTCGTCCCAAAACACGCTCGCCCCCATTTTTTTGCCAGACTGCTCGCCCCCAGTGGTTCTTGTATTCTTGTATTTGTTTTTACTGAGGATAACCTGGATAACAAGGTTAGAAATAAATTTAGGGTTAGGCGTAGTTTACTGAGGTTGAGTTTAGGAATAAGGTTAAGTTTAGGCATAGTTTACTGAGGTTACGTTTAGGAAATAGGAATAAGGTTAGGTTTAGGCATAGTTAACTGAGGTTACGTTTAGGAATACCAGGTGGCGACCGTTCCGAGGTCGCCGGATTTGCCCCGGGGCGACTGTGTTTTGGGGCGAGTGTTTAGGTATTCGTCTGTACACTACACGGTATGTGTGTGTATGGGCGTGGATGTCGCTGTTACGCACCAACAGGAGGCAGGAGGATGCCTTTGTTGAGTCCATTACAAAAAAAAAAAGTCACAGCCTCCCTCCATGTGTGAATATTATGAACCATGTCAATTTAAGGCTACATAACATATTTTACACGTGTACAATGTGAAAACACACGGTGTTGCTAAAGGCTTGTGAAATGTGTGTTATATGCCTTTTTAAATGCCATTATTATCACGCCAGTGTCTTTAGATTGAATTAAAGGACTGCATGGTGTCAGAGTGGGATGTGCTTGAGCGCGCAGTGATTATTAGTGAACTCATTAATTGATGGTAGATGTGTTTTTAATGTCTGTCCATTGACAACCTAGGACACAGACACCCCCCCCCCCCTCCCTCTCTCTCTCTCTCTCTCTCTCCCTCTCTCCCCCCCCAGTGGTGGAAGAAGTACTCAGATATTTTACTTAAGTAAAAGTACCAATACCACAATATACAATGTACAAGTAAAAGGCCTGTGTTCAAAATGTTACTTGAGTAAAAGTATAAAAGTAATGGCATCAAAATATACTTAAAGTATAGTACTAAAGTACTAAAATGTTTGAAAATAGCAGATCTACAAGCTCACAAGGCGTCACAGCTTGTAGATCGGCTATTTTCAATTAGCCTAGGTATAAAATAGGGCTGAAGTGGTTAATGTATGGTTTATAATGTAATAATTTATATCTGCAAAGTAACTAGTAGGCTAATTAAAGTTTTCAAATAATTAGAGTAAAAGTACAATATGTGCCTCTGAGGTAAAAAGAAGTAAGAAGTAAAAGTACTGAAAATTGGAAATACCCCAGTTAAGTAAAAAATACCTCAAATTGGATTAAGTACAGTACTTGAGTAACTTTACTTAATAGATACTTTAGTTTACACCACTCCCCCCCTCTCTCACCCCTCTCGTGCACAGTGCGTGTTCTTACTCCTTGTCCTTGTTGCTAATTGAATGAAATATTATAATAAATTAAATAAAGTAATGTAAAATAAACATATTTATTATCATAATATTACATTTATATTATTAGAATACATATATTAAAATGTATGTTTGTAAATAAAGATAATATATCCTTTAGGATTCCAATAGAAAAAATATATATTTTGTAACCAATCCTATTTTCTTCTTATTATTATTAGAATGTATCCAATAGGATTGGTTCCAAAATAATTCTATAACCACAATGCTCTAAACCAGTGGTTCTCAACATGTGGGTTGGCAACCCCCAGGGGGGTCCCCACATGATTTTGGGGGGGTCCCCAAGATGACAGTGAAGTGACAATTTAAGGACTTTTAAGACCTAAAAAAAGACCTACTGCAGATTCAAACGTAATCAACAAACTATACTATAAAAACTCGTCAAACATTGGCCAAATGTTCAAACAATATAAGAAAGAGGCAAACATTTTGAAAATAGCCGATATACATATTTCACAATTATCTGTGGAACCAAGACAAACTAATAATGCCTCAACTCTTACATTCCAAGTGCTTGTCAGGGTGGGGGTCCCCAGGGGTCCCCAGTTCAAATATGATTATTTTCAGTTATGGAAAAACTCACATGTTTTACTTAAGTAAAAGTATCAATACTGCAATGTACCTAACCTAGATATAATCTGTTACAAGTAGAAGTCCCGTATTCTAAATGCACTTGAGTAAAAGTACAAAAGTATCAGCAATCAGCATCAAAATATACATCAAAAGTAAAAGTAGGCTACTTTGTGCAGAATGTCCCATTTCACAAGTTGAAAATAGCCGATCTGTAATAGTTACTTTATTTACACCACTGATTGTTTTGGGGGGTCACGGGATGACAAGGTTTAGAAGAACCACTAAAGTACCAATATATAACACAAATCTTGCATCCTTGTCCAAATACAAATTATTTTCAGTGTTGTAAAGTAACTGAGTACATTTACTTAAGTAGCCTACTGTACTTTTTTTTTATTTATTTTTTACAATCTTTAGGTATTTTTACTTTACCTGGAGTATTTCCAATTTTCAGAAGCCTACTTTTACTTCTACTCCACTGCATCTCAGAGGCAAATATTATACTTTTACTCCACTACAGTTATTTGAAACATTATTAAACATAGGCTGTACATTACCCAATACCCACTTCAGCCATATACTTTTCGGCCATTTAAAAATAGCTGATCTACAAGCTCACAATGCCTCATGATGCATGCATTGTGAGCTTGTAGATCTGCTATTTTCAAAAGATTTGTATACATTTGAAAACTGAAATGGGACAAACTGCACTAAGATAACTTTCTACTTTTGGTACTTTAAGTACATTTTAATAATACTTTTGCACTTTTATTCAAGTACATTTTGAATACTGGAAGTATTTCTACATTTTACTTAAGTAAAACAATGTGAGTACTTTTTTCCACCACTTTTTATTTTCGGGGTCCGTGAATTCGTGAAATGAAAACGTTTGAGAACCACTGGATCACATAGCCGCCATATTTGTCGAGTGGTGAATGACGCAGCATGCGTGACGCAGTTATAAAAAAACATCATGCGTCATCAGGCTTTCTGTCAGTGATGGTTTTATAACTCTATCAGGTGTGTGATCCGGTCTAAAGCCCGCCTTCCGTATTCGGTCATTTGCACGTACACATCCATGCACACATTGCTTCCGTAGGTATCCGAACTTCACCGGATCCAAGCAACTTTGTTCCCCGACCCCGTCCAGGCACGTATAACCTAAATGACACAATTAATGGTATTAGTTTACTTTTTAGGCAACGCCACCGTCGTGTTCTTGTGGTCTAGTGAGCTAGGTAGGCTAGTTAGTTAATTTATATTTAGCTGCCTGTAGAGACACTAGACACGTTTACTAAGTAAGTAAGCTAGCTGCCTGCCACAAGGCCAATATTATTTTATTCAAGAATAATGAAGATAATTGAAGATTCATTAAGGATTTAATGTATTGGGTGACGGAGCTAGCTAGGCCTGATACATGGCTGTCATAATAGCTAGCTAGCCTGCTATAAATCACATGTAATGTTGTGTTGTTTGTTTGTTTGAAAGCTGTTTGTTTGTGGTTTTAAAAAGTAGCTGGCAGGCGGCAGTGGTGGAAAAAGTATTGAAATGTTTTACTTAAGTAAAAGTGTCAATACTCTAATGTAGAAATACTCTGTTACAAATAAAAGTCGGGAATTCAAAATTTACTTTGAGTAAAGTACATATTGGCATCAAAATGTACTTTAAGTACCAAAAGTATACTCATTATGCAGAATGCTTGTAGATTGGCTATTTTCAAATGGCCGGAACACACACACAAATTAATTGGTAATAGGTTGCAAGTAATTCATCAATCATTTTGATCAGCCTGTGTAACTACCTAGTAGGTAGATCGATCAATTGATTAGTCTCACACCTTGAATGCCACAACAACTGTCTTGGAACCATAATCTTATACATAGAGAGACCCCCCCCCCCCCTCCCCTTGAGAAAAAATGGCTTATATTTTCTTTAAGAGACGTTTATGGGGTTTAGCACATTAGAAAATGACTTTTTATAGAGCTACAAAAACCTTGCTTTGTCAATTCTTTGACCTAGGCTACTACTGAGGTGTTTTAGGCAGGTGTCCAAGATGGGTCCAAAACCGCGTAGAGGAACAACCTGCAAAGGAGACACACCTATAAAGACAGGCAGGGCCTGGAAAACTGGCAGTAAGAAATGCACACTCACACATGCAATAATTAATTCTGTCACGATCATGATATTTTAGTTTGTCATGCAAATAATTGTGATCTTGATTTGATTGTTTTTGCCATTGAACATTGGCACATATAAATAAACTGAATGCCAAGGCATATATGATAAATAACTTAAACATACAGATAAATTACTGACAATGACCGGTACGAATAATCACAATACTTAATGTACTATGGCCATAGAACAGGCCATACTGTATTTAATAATTTTATATCTTTATTATGATTGTGCAAAAATAATTGTGATTAGCTCAAATAATTGTGATCACGCGATTATGTAAAAATTGGGACAGGCCTAACAGTATAATATATTTTGTCTGTCACACTGTCCAAAAATGTGTCTTCCAATTTGTCCCATAAAGGGTGCTGTAGCTCAACTATGCAAACTTTGGTTGCCATGTTTTTTAAATGTTAAATTAAATATAAATAGATGTGACAAAAATACAGAGGAGACTTCAGCATTAGGTTTAAATATTTTACTGAGGTGTTTTTTTTTATTTACAACTCTTCAGAGTACAGGAGGATTCTGCCTAAGGACGGCCCACACTTAGAGCCACTGTCAGAGGAACCAGCGAAAGTTGGAACAAGCAGCCACACTCTCTCACGGAGTTCCAGAATGCAGGTCAGTATTGAGTCAACAAGGTATTTTTTGTAATAACAAAAAACCTTGTAATTAGTGAAGCTATCTACAGTATAGTGTTGTTCATAACCAAGCACCAAACCACTGCACCTCCTTGTGTGGAATAGTTCATCCATATGGAAATTGTCCATCCAAATGTCATTATCGATTCACCCCCTGTTGAAAGGCAGTCTATTTTTCCTCATAACACAGCAGTGTGACAGTAAAGGCTTTCTCCTTAAACAATATGTATTGGTTTTCTTAAATGCTAATCTGTAGCAATATATGCCTGTTGAAATATATGCACCTTCTCCAAAACAAGTACAGTTCAATGGTGATCAGCCAAATCACACTGAGGTTGCAAATATTCACTACAACTGTTTTCAACAAACAGTCACACTTGCGCACACCCAGGTCTCCTCGCTGTGTAAGTGTGTGGGGGAGATTTCTCGTTAAGTGTCAATGCGTAATCATTGGGTTCAGAAGACTTGCATTATGCAGCATCGGCTGGCTAATGGTCATTTTTAGAACTTTTGAAGAACTTGTCACCATTGACTTTAGATGTATTGGAGAATGCTTTGACGTTTTATAGTGTGGGTCCCTGGACCCCACTTTTAGAACCACTGCTTTAACAGAACAGGGGTGTAAACTCAGCTTCTGAAGTATAAATTATCATGAAATAAAATATATGCTCACAGTGAGCATTATCAGACTGTGGTGGCATTCTTTGCTCCTTATTTTTCATTAAAATATACAAATGAATATAGTATTACTATAATAGTAATAATAACTAATATTGTTTTATGAGGTCAATGGCGTTAAAGTGATGTCAAAGTGGAGTTCAGTTATTTACCTCTGTTTCACTGCTTCCTAGTGCTCTCCCTCTATCTCATTTGTCTCTTTTTCTTCACTTATATTCAAATACACAGACCAGTAGAAGGACCATCCGTCAAAAGAAGAAGGTACAATTCAAGAACCCTTTGGTGGCTGTACGATTCATCAGCCCTGTGGTGATGAGCCCTGTGGTGGCTGAACAAATGAGAAGGAGAACAGGTACGCCTGTCCCACTGAGAAATCGGAACGCTGGAGACCCGGTCCGAATGAGTGACCCAGCCAACCAGACGATGGCTAACCCAGGGACGACCACACAGAATAAGGTTCTTAAAAAACACGAGCGACCACTGGAAGTGGACCTGCCAGTGCCAAGGTGTCCGGAAGACTCAAGTTCAGTCTCCCCATCGTCCAGCCACCCGGCCTCCTGTGACAGCCTGGACTCCTCCGTCAGCCTGGCCTCTGATGACAGCCTGGACTCCTCGGTCAGCCTGGACTCCGATGACAGCCTGGCTTCCTCCGACACCTTGCCCTCCCCTGAGATCCTCCTCACAGAGTATTATGGTGGGTGTATGTTGTGTAGTGTAAAAGTGTGCAGTTTATTCTAAAACATATATTCCATGATATGGAACAAACGTCACAGAGGCCCCCATGGATTGATTACTTTCTCTTCCATGTTTGACATTAAGGCATAGGAGACAATAGACTGATATCATAAATAGAATAGCTGAGTCCTGACATATCTCTTCATTCCCTATGGTTTTGTTGTCTTCTCTCTGCTATCTCACAGGCAAATCACCTCAGTTTTTCACAGGGATGAACTCCACCTTGGTGAACTTGAATGCTGAAAACATCTGCATGCATCTTCCCCCCGACGTATCCACCATCCTTGGTATGAGAACGTTATTTTTATTTGCTTCAAAGAATAAATAACAATAACAATGACACAATCATTATTGTGTTGAGTGACTTTTATGACCTTCTCTCTTGCTCCCTTTTGACAAGTCTAAACAATTAAAAACTTTCAGGAATACGTTTGAAATCATTGAAAAAATGCACGCGTTTTAATTTCCATGAACCATGAACCCTGTTCTAAGTCAAGTGGATGTTTTCCAGTCTGCATTTTGATAATGACTAATACCCTGTTTGCAGGTTCCCCCACCATTCCTGCTGAAAAGCATGAGAAACGGTAGGCTTTTCACTCATCATAATGCTACAGCCACAAGTATTGTTGCTACTTATGCCGATCTACAAGCTCGCATGCAACAGGTTGTGAACTTGTAGACCAGAATAGAAAAAATGGCCAATGGACAAGCTCACATGCCAGCATTGTGAGCTTGTAGATCAGCTATTTGCGCTTTTTGAACATTTTCACCTACAGTATGACATGCGCAAAATGGGGACGCCAGGTTGAAAGTGATTAACGGTGTCTTTCTGTATGTACAGTAGATTCGTTGAAGGCACCGAAGACCAGCATGAAAAATACAGTGAATCATTTAAAGCAGGTAAACCTTTTTTTTTTTTTTTTTTTTTTAATCGATAATTTCCTGAAAGTCTAAATTTGCATAGTATTTAATCTAAAGATTGCACAAAAATAATAAATTTAAATGGGGAATGGAATACATTTCAAAATTATAAAACACAATTGGCATCCTTGTGGATCAAGGATTTGTGGCTTGGGTTCCAGTCTACATCTTGTCATACACTGGATAATGTCCCTTTACCGATCACCCAACTGTACAACTAATAATCAGAAATGGAATTAAAAAAGGATCTAAATGGCCCAGACCGCTTGCCTGGCGGTCCGGGCACTTAGGCTCCAATTTAGCCTGACAGTGCATCGTGGGTTCGAGTCCTGATCCCGACTATCTTTACTGCATGTCTCTCCCCAGCTCTCTCTCCCGGTTTCCCGTCTACCTCCACTATACCATATATAGACGAATCCTTGATGATTAAAACGCCAAAGGTAAGTACATACCTGGTGCATAATAATTTAGTGAAAGTCTTGCTGTACATACAGATGGTTATATTAATCAAATACATTTTCTGTTACAGCTAAACAGGAAGCCCATCAGGTATAAGAAACTAGTCCCGAAATCTCAGATTGCTGCTCAACTGAAAAAGGAAACCACTATAGAAGCTCCAGGCCAAACCCCCCCGGAGCCAGCTATAACACAGCCGGCCCTGCAACCAGCCCAAACACTCATGAAGCCAGCCAAAACACCCATAGAGCCACCAACAAAGTTCTTTGACTTTGCCAGTAAGGAGGCAGAGGAAGCGTACTTTCAGAGGATTAGCGAGAAATATGCCACAGTCAAACTTCCTCCTCCTACATTTTTCCTTCCTCCTCCTACATTTTTCCATACACTGTCAGAGTATGCCCAAACACCCATGGAGCCACCACCAAGGTTCTTTAACTTTGCCAGTAAGGAGGCAGAGGAAGCGTACTTTCAGAGGCTTCGTAGCGAGAGAGATGCAATGAGGAAGATATGGAAAAAATGAGCGATCCACAAGCTCTCTATGTGTCGCAACGTGTTGTGAGCATTTTTGGCAGAGAGAGATTAGGAGTAGAGGGGGAAAAGCTGCCGTTATTTAATAATTAATTAAATTAATATATTATTTAATATATAATATGAGTTACTGAGTGAACCTACCGTTTATGATTTTGTTGTTGTTGCAGTAATGTTTTTTTTAGCAGATATAATTTATTATCTCACTGTATTGTTTGTTGTTGCATTTAAAATTGCTATTTATATAGACGAGCTCCAGAACATCCAGAGACTGGTCAGCGGCCTGGAGAGAGAGCAGAGAGAGAGCTCTCCATTGAGGGATTCTCCGAAGTGATTCATGTCCCCCCCTCCCCTCCCCGCCCGACCAACACACTGGGAATTTAGCTCGATTCCGTCACGACTTTGGCTTGAATATAAATGGACATTCATATACAATTGTCTTGTACAGCACATTGCAGCGACTGACCCGGACCTTTTTTCGCCCATGAACATTGCGAGGAACAAAACTGGCGTCGTTTTTGCTGGTCTACTGGGCCAATAATACCAGGGCCCCACCGGCCCTATAATTGACGCACTGACATGTGGAAACCAAAAGTGTGTTTGAGTTTGATCACTAACTTGAAGCATACTAATATGTAGTAGGCCTAGTTAGAGATGTAGAACAGTGGTTCTCAACCTTTTCAGGCCGTGACCCCCCAAAACAATCATATTTGAACTGGGGACCCCCCAGATAAATATTATGAAAATATCAGATCTACAAGCTCACAATGCCTAATGTTGTGAGCTTGTAGATCGGCCATTTTCAAATGTTTTGCCTCTTATATTATGACAATTTGGCCATATGGTTGACCAGTTTTTATAGTATAGTTTATTATTTTGATGCAGTAATGGTAAAGGTTTTTTTATATTAAAAAGGTCTTAAAAGTCCTTAAATTGTCACTTCACTGTCATCTAGCCCCCCCCCCCCCCCCTAGATAATCATGTGGGGTCCCGACCCACAGGTTGAGAACCACTGATGTAGAACATGTTGACCACAGACATGGACACATTCTGGGCCTATTTCTGACGTGTGTTATCACATCAGCCTATTTCATGAGAGCGCTATATTTGTTAATTAAATGTGTGCTATGCGTTTGACTCCTGCAGGCAGCCTATAGCGTGAAGGTGCAAGGTTTAAAAGCTACATCCAAATGAATAAATAAAAAATAAAAAATAAAAAAAATGAATTGAATAGCCTATATTTCAAAAGGGATGGAAAATGAACGTTCCGTCTGAGATAATCGAGAAGAACGCGTGTCATTTGATTCCTGCCAGACAATTGTTTCTGAAATATTTATGTAATTATAAAGAAAAAAAAAAGAAAATTCTGTAAATATGCTAGGATCCAAGAATATGCAATTGGTATTAATTTATTCAAGGCTGTATATTAGGGCGTGAATATATTTTCGAGTTTAACTCATTGATTTTTTTCTTTTTTTTTCATTTTACATGAAAGTATACTGTAAATGAAAGCTATTTAGCGCTTGTTGGTTTGAGAAAGAAAAACTGTCTATGATGCATTGCTGATTTTTTTTCCTGCCTGTGACACGTGAAGGAAAACATGTGTGCCATGTTTAATCGCTGCACACACACACACACACACACACACACAGAGAGAGAGAGAGGGAGAGAAAAAGAAAGGGAGAAAGACACAGGCTGCTGCGAACGGTTCTTTAAGCCTGTTGTGACCTGACATGTGTCGTATAGACTCGTATAGAGATGGGAAAAACCTCAGGTTTATTTCACTCCCACCCCCCGGAGAGAGTCAAAACAATCCCTCCTCCAATGGACGCATCATTAATGCATATCTTATTCATAAATATATTTAAAGATGAAAATATCTTGTTTAATATGCTGGTTGTCCGGGTATTTTGTTTTTGGATTCTCTCACAATTTCAATAAAAAAATCGTTGTTGAAAATCTGTAGGTCTGTTATTATGATAATGAGGCGATGATAGCCATTATTAGGCCTATTATTATTGCTGTTTTTGTTGCTATTATTGTATTTTATTATTGGTAAATATGTTTCCAAAGTGTTCTATTTTACATTCCCTAAACTATTGGTTTAATACACTATTGACAAGCGTGCCGTACACAAGCGCGCGCGCACACACACATGAAATATGACCTAAGTAGCACATCCTCGCTTATGAGGCAACAGCGCCCTCTTTCGGCAGTGTGTTTGCAAAGAAACCAGTGTTTGTCCATTGTTTCCCTACATTGTGGCACATTTTTTTATATTCAAAACAAGGTGTTCCGCTGTTTCAGACACATTTATCAAAAACAAACAAAAGAAAATCCATCTGTAATAATCTGGTCTGTGTAGGTGAAGTTTTGTGTAATTTGTTACATCAACTGTGATGACAATGATAATGTGTTGAAAATAATGATAACTAGAACTTCGGCCGCGCTGCGCGCGGCCTCAGCTCTATCGCCCGCGCCCACATAGCACCTGCGCCCACACAGCGATCTGTGCGCCCGCCCTGCACCCCTCCTCCTCCCCCAATGTGCAGTATTGAGAGCCCTGACGTCACAACATTTGGAGTGATGGCCACTGCACTCTGGTTGATTGGAATACACCTAGGGCCCAGGTACAGCTGAGATGAGAGAGGAGATGTGTATGTTAAGACACAATATGACTCTGAGCAGGCATCACAGTGTTTAAATTGCATCTGGTGAAGAGATTTTATTTTCCTATGTAGGTAGTATTGTGTAAATACTGTATGTACAGTACAGTACAGTACAGTACGTACTGTACTGTACTGTACTGTACTGTACTGTACTTGTACTGTACTTGTACTGTACCTGCACTGTACCTGCACTGTACTGTACTGTACCTGCACTGTACCTGCACTGTACTGTACTGTACGTACTGTACCTGTACTTGTACTGTACGGTACCTGTACTGTACGTACTGTACGTACTGTACTGTACTGTACATACTGTACTGTACCTGCACTATACTGTACGTACTGTACCTGTACTGTACTGTACGTACTGTACGTACCTGTACTGTACGTACTGTACTGTACCTGCACTGTACTGTACGCACTGCACTGTACCTGCACTGTACCTGCACTGTACCTGCACTGTACTGTACCTGTACCGTACCGTACCTGTACTGTACGTACTGTACTGTACCTGTACTGTACGTACTGTACTGTACCTGCACGTACTGCACTGTACTGTACTGCACTGTACTGCACCTGTACTGCACCTGTACTGTACTGTACCTGTACAGTACAGTACTGCACTGTACTGCACTGTACTGTACCTGTACTGTACGTACTGTACTGTACCTGCACTGTACTGTGCTGTGCTGTACTGTACTGTGCTGTACTGTACTGTACTGTACGTACTGTACGTACTGTACCTGTACTGTACGTACTGTACCTGTACCTTTACTGTCCTGTACCTCTACCTGTACTGTACCTGTACTGTACTGTACGGTACTGTACCTCTACGTACTGTACTGTATTGAACGGTCTGTACTGTACTGTACCTCTACCTGTACTGTACTGTACTGTACGGTCTGTACTGTACTGTCCTGTACTGTACTGTACTGTACCTGTACCGTACGGTCTGTACTGTACTGTCCTGTACCTCTACCTGTACTGTACTGTACTTTTACTTGTACTGTACTGTACTGTACGGTCTGTACTGTACTGGGGGGGAGGGGGGGGGGCTGCATAGACCAAGGCAGCGCTTGTTTCTGTGTGCTCTGCAGGGGAACGAAGGTGCTGAGGTTTTGTGGCAGATGATGATGATTGGCTGTTAAAAGAACCCTCAGGAAGTAAATTGCAGCTGGCGAAGTGATTTGCATAAGTATTGGGGCATAATGCGTTTGTTATTGATTGTACATCCTGCAAGTACAGTAGCGGTATGGGAAGCAGCTGTAAACACAGGCAGAATATTGAGGAATTTTGGGGGGAAATGTTGAGTTAGTTGGGCCATGTGTCTGCTCGGCCATGAGCCTCATACACTCGTGTACACTCCATGAGTGTGGCCGCCAATTATGGTAGCAGGATTAATAAAACGTGTTGAACTATAGTGAATTGCATTCCTTCCAAGTGACCACATATAAAGGTGGGGTAAGTGATCTATTGTTAAAATAAGTGTTAAATAGCTCTATATTCTGATAGTACTCATTGCTATAGTGTGTTCGTTCAGTAACCGGAGGCGTCTCCATGTCTCCAGCTCTTCAGTAAACAGACTGCACTTTCAGGTAGGGACACCAATTTGATCCAATCAGAAGAGAGAACTCTCACAAGATGCAGGATAAATAAGTGAATTTGTAAGTGGACACAGAAATGAAACTGAAAATTGGAACTGGAACTCTAAAATTGAACCTTTTAAATGGTTAGTCTCTTGATTGGCTGAAGAAGAAATTAGAAAAGCCCATTAGGCCTACTGCATCAAAAGTAATCAACAACTATACTATAAAACTGGTCAATTATTGGCCAAATTGTCAAATAATATAAGAAGGAGGCAAATGTTTTGAAAATAGCCGATCTACAAGCTACAAACAACGTTGCAAGGCGTTGTGAGCCTCTGATGAGGGCCTACAGCAGTGGTTCTCAAACATAAGGACCCCCAAAATAAATTTCTCTTTTGGGCTGCGGACCCCCGTTGGAAGGAGTGTTGTTAAAGCGTAACATTAACAACATTTACAAGCGTAAGCGAAGTAAGTGATCTTGTTAAAACAAGTAAGACGCGCGAACGCTGGAAGCGAACGCAGCTCGAAAATATTGTGTATTTACGGACTTGTAATCCGTGTTATTTCACCGTGATGGGGAGAGAACATTGACATTGTGTGTGTGTGTGTGTGTGTTTTGCAGGCTGTTGTGCATTGTAATCAGAGCAGGCTGTTGTGCATTGTAATCAGAGCATTATAAGAGCATGAACACAGACACACAGACAGACACACACCCTGAGCAGGGTTACATAGTATGCTCCACTTGGTCCTTCCGCGTTCGCAATAAGTGTTAAATAATAGCTATATTGTGATTGTAATCATTGCTAGTGTTTGTTCAGTGACAGAGTTCTCCCTGTATCTCCAGCTCAGAAAATACATTTTCAGGTGGGTTGCCAAATTTCAGCCAATCAAGAGAGTAGTAGTACTGTCACGGCCCTCCGGCTCGTCCGGGAAAAGGGTGCTGTCAAGGGGCCGTGACACCCTCCCCCTTCAAAATGAGGGACCATAAGGGACCGTGTAACTAACACCAATTTAATTATACCAAATTTAAATCATTCAAAAACTTTATAAAAAAATTACGTATACCAATAAACAAACATATTTGTGGATTTAAACACCACTTGCCCCCAAATTACTTCCGGTCCAACCAGTCCTGTCCACAACCAGCACACCCGGCCCTCCCCTCAGCAACCAAGATTACCTAGGATTCCTGGAGCATCTAAGAGGAGAGGAACAGGAGGCAGGAGCAGACAGAAAAGGAGGACCAGTAGATGGGACAAAAAAATACAACTAATTTCTGCCATCACAGCAAACCAAGACGGAGACATCCCGAGGGCCATTTACGCTTCTGCAGTAAAGAAGTTGAACGACATTCTGGATATACAATCTCCCCTCTAAAATGTTGGGCCTGTTTTGCTTAATCGATATATTTTATGTCCTGTATTGTTGCTGTTTGATAGCAATGTTTGGTTGTTTTTTTCTACACTATATGAATTTGTAGACTATATTAAAAACAACATACTTTGTGCATCCAAAAAGAAAAAAGAAAAAACAGGTCACATATTGCCTACTATTTAAGGCACCCTGGAAAGGGCATCTTCTACAACATTCTCTACCCCTTTAATGCATTTAACTACGAGCCAATACGACTGCAGCATTAGGGACCAGTGAATTACCTACTGATTGGGACTTTGCAATTAATTCAAAAAGGTTAGTGGATTATGGACACTGACCACCACAGGCGCAGCCCCAGACACTACTGTACATAGACTTGAAATTAAACTTTCTTGAAAAGAAAGTAACTGGTTTGTCAATGCCTAAGTCTTCTGGTTGTATTAAACCCCCACCAGCACCCACGTGACTAGTATCCAACTGCAGAGTGAATGTACGGTCGAGACGTGGCACTGCAAGGACAGGAGCAGTACACAACACAGCTTTGATAAATTCAAATGCCTTTTGACAGTTGTCAGACAAAATGAACACAATTGAACACATTATTACAGTGAGAAGATTTACCACACCGGACTTAGAGCAAGGGAGTGGGCCCACACAGTTAAAATCAGATATGGAAAACCTTGGTTCTGAACCTAACTTTTCGTTCTTTCCTAACTCACAATCATTTGCCTCAGACTTTGCGCGCGTCATAGCGCGTGTCACTGCACAAGCTGTGAACACTCCAGGAAATTCAGTTTAATTTTCGTCAGGTTGACTTCTTACCAACGGCACCGAATCTACTACTACAGGTGGTGGTACATCCGCCCACACACGTGCACCAGCTAAACCATTACCCAAGATCACATTCCCCCCTGCCACGGGTAAAGCGGGACGCACAGCCACGCCGGTCAAACCCTGGAAGAAATCGGAATACAGCATGACGTTGTGAACAGGAACATGGACAGTTAAACCCATCCACAAAACAAGAATAGAGGACCCTGTAGTACTCTCGCTAGTAAATGGTAACACTGATGCCTCAATAAAAGTATCAAAAGCTGCTGTGTCACGCAGTATTTTTAGTGGAACCTTGAACACTACTTCCTACAAGTGACACAAATCCTTCACTGAAAAACGGCCTGTAGGATTCATCAACCTCAAGGTTTTGACATGACCCTTCAACCTGTACCTCCCCCAAGCTTGGCGCAGGCACAGCCACAGCCGCACCTTTAGCAGGGTGAGAGGTAGACGTAGTCTTTGCTTTTAGAGCGTAGCAGTCAACTTTCCAATGCCCTTCTTTATGACAATTACATATCATCTTCTCCTCACGCGTGCCATATTCAGCTTTTGCCTCTGGTGCCACCGCCATGCCTGAACTACCAGAAAAGTCAATTTTGACACATGCGCCATCACCAGCGTCATTACCAGCGTGCAGCTGGCTAAAGGAGCGTCGCTCCCCATTAGAGCGCTTGTGTGTCAATACATATTCATCTGCCAAAGCAGCCGCTTTTGCAGCAGTGTCAACTTTCCGATCACTGATATAATTGGCAATATGTTCAGGCAAAGTGTTTTTGAATTGTTCGAGGACTATAGGTCACATAACCCATCAAAGTCCTTAAAGGTTTAATGACATTCACTTTTACACCACATTCAAAGTCTTTGTCCTGGTCCTTCAAAAGTGTACACAAAGTTTTAAGTGAAAATTCCATTCCAGTGATCAATGGCAGGTGTTTTTCTCACATTTCTAAAGCCTTTTCAACTGCAATGAAAAAAGAAATCTTTGCCTGCGGGTGTCGCTGGTGAGGGATTTTGCCTGTCAATCATCGCCTCTGCTCCGCCCCCCCCAAAGGAAAGGATAGGGGAGGGGAGGGGCGAGGAGGAGAGTGGGCGGGATTAATCGACTGTGACCTCATTGTCGAAGGGCCAAGCTCAGATTACTTTTCAGCCTAATTATTCAGAAAACCCCAGACCACAGAAAATCCACTGAATGTTCTAAGTTCAGGTTTTTTGGGTGTAATTGAAGTCATAAAACCCCAAATAAAACATTGAAAATAAAAAAAGTGAAAATGAATGTCATGATACCTTTAACATCCAATGCGGCACACCAGCGGGCAAAGTAACATGACAAATCGCGTGCAAACTCTAGATGAGTCTTGTTTTCGGTTTTCCGCCATGTGCGAAAACGTTTGCGATAGGCTTGTGGAACAAGTTCAAAGGCTTTTAATACTGCTGCCTTAACAACAGGATACTTCTGACTGTCAGCAGGGCTTAGACATGAATATGCCTCCTGCGCCCTGCCCGTTAACACACATTGCAGCGTTAACGTGCGGGCAGACTCTGGCCATTTACGCACCTCGGCTACTCGTTCAAACATGGAAAAGAAGGTTTCAGGGTCCTTTTCACAAAACTTGGTCACTAAGCGCAAATTCCTGAAAATGTCAAAATCCTGAGCTTGAGACCCCGAGGCCGCTGACCTACTACTGGACACCCCAGCCTCCTCAGCTGTGAGTTTACCTTCTTTTATAAGCTCAAGTTTGGTCCGCTCAATTTCTAGTCTAGACTGCTCTATTTTCAACCTCGTAACTCCTTCTCCAACTGATTCTCTGACTTCAGCCTCTCCTGCTCTGTTTGCAGCATGAGCAACTCTTTCTGTTGTTCAAATGTGAAAAACTGACTAGTGGGCAGCCTAAACTGACTAACCATTTTAGCTGAAATTTCCTCAGATTCAGGAGACTCTTTTAGAATCCCCATGTCCTTCAAGTTAGCTTTTAAAATAGACTTTACTGTCTCCTTTAACCCTTTGTCAGTGATTTCTAGTTGATAGTAATCTGCTACCCTAAGCAGCTGCTCCTTAGTAAAACTATCTAAAGATTCCTCACGTGGAGTCTTCACAAAATCCTCTAGATCCGACATTTTTCAAACTGTTCAAGAAAAGAATATAAGAAAAATGTGACCTATTACAAACACTTTTACAAATATACCATGTAGGTTTTTTTTTTTTTTTAAAGATAGATTTTAAATAGTTAAACAATCCAAAATGGAATAAATGTTCCCCCTCTGCCAAAATAGGACAGGTGAGACAGGTGTGCCTACAGGAGTGGCGTTCCCCCTACCTCAGCTGCCTAACCAAATCTAACCTACCACAACTTGCCCTGGTCTTCAGTGGCCCTCCCGAGTCCCCCTTACCGACTGAGCATCTCGGTGGCACCACCCTATCCCATATTTTGTGGGACAGAATCTATCAAACCATACAAGAAAGAAACAAAAGCACAACGAGTCCCACAGGGGGAAACGCCGCTATCCTATTTGGGTTGGGAACACCACCCCTCAGACTGTCCAAGACACACCTGTTCCCCCTGCCCTAATTACCACACTAGTAGTGGTAACTAACTGACAGCACAAAACAAAAATTAATAATTGTATTTAACCAAAATAAACCAATCACTTAAAAGTTACTCAAAACAAATTGTTACTCAAACAAATTGTTAATCCAATTATTGCTCAAATTATTCAACCAATTGTTATTCAAAACAAATTTTTACTCAAATTACCCAAAACAAATTGCTATTCAAAACAAAATGTTACTCAAATTACTCAAAACACTACCATGCACCTCCTCAGTAATGCTGTGACTTAAAGTTGCCAAAATAGGCTTCAAACAATACAGGAATTTACTTTACCTGTTCAGAGTCACAGCCAACCCGAGTATTTTTACTAAAAGCGGACGAGCCCCCAATTTGTCACAACCCGGCCCGTGGGCCATGACAAATTGAGGAGGACACGATGGTAGTGCTTAAAAGTAACAGTGATTTATTAACATAAGAACTCAAATAATGCTTCACAAAAGGTATGAGGTGTGTAATTCAGTACTCAGTAGTGTCAGCAATGTATGGACGTGTGTTCAATGTAGTGTGGGGTGTCGTAAAGTGAACTCAGTCATCAGGCAAAGAAACAAAAAGGGTGCTGTCATCTGGTGAGGGATTCCTGAAATGGCTGCCACCCGCTCTTATATAGGGCTCCAGGGAGCATTGATCAGGTGCTCCCAATGCACCTAATGAGGAACCCCAAGTTGGCCGACGCCTATTCACCTGTTTCCTAGGCTGTGTGTTTTCCACTTCCTGTCGGATTTCATTGGATATCATTAGTCATCTGACCAGTTTCATTGGATTTCATTGGATCAAATCGACAGGAAGTGGAACACACACAGGAAGTGAAAAGCCTAGGAAACAGGTGAATAGGATATCTGTGAGAGATAGAGACACATAGGGGAGTACACCATACAACCACACAGGCCCTCCTGTGTGGTCAGGCCAAGGGGCCGTGACTGTACCCATTTATAGGTTCAATTCAAAATAGAGTTCCAGTTCCAATTTTGTCTAATTTCTGTGTAATCACTTACACATTCACTTGTTTACTTTATCCTGTATCTTGTGAGTTCTCTCTTCTGATTGGATCAAATTGGCATCCCTACCTGAAAATGCATTTTCTGTTTATTAAAGAGCTGGAGAGACATGGAGACTCATCCTGTTACTGAACAAACACTCTATAGCAATGAGTACTATCAGAATATAGTGATTTAACCTTTTAACCCAAAAATAAAACGTTTTGTTTAAACTAAAACATATCATTTGCCCTTCCTGACTTGCTTTTATTATATATATATATATATATATATATATATATATATATATATATATATATATATATATATACACATATACATATACATATACACACACACACATAGGCTCTAGTGCCTGACAGCGCGTCGCGGGTTCGAATCCCGATCCTTTGCTGCATGGGTCAGTGGATTTAAACTGTTAGTGGGCAAGGTTGGCATTTTAAAACTTGATAGAACATTTTCCACATTGTCATTGTAACATGAAATAGTAGGGTAAACACAGGTGTTACCAATTATACAAATTAAGGTTGTGTTCCATTCTGGTCAAATAGAGGCTAAAAAGCTGGAAGTGGAACAGAGTATGCCTGTCTACCATTTCATGACAATATGGATGCTGTGAAAAAGGTTCATTTAGTATCGCTGGCAAATTGTTGAACCTGCTCCCTGCTACCAGTGATGGAAGAAGTACTCAAAATGTGTACTTACCGGTAAGTAAAAGTATCAATGCCCTATTGTAGAAACATGTTATAAGTACAAGTTCGGTATTCAAAATTTACTTGAGTAAAAGTACAAAAGTATTGGCATCAAAATATACTTAAAGTACCAAAAGTCATTTATGCAGAAGGTCCCATTTCACAAGTTTTAAAATGTATAAAATCCTTTGAAAATAGCAGATCTACAAGCTCACATGTGAGCTTGTAGATCTGCTATTTTGCCAAAGTATATAGGTCTGAAGTGGTTTTGTAATAATAATCACAATCTACAAAGTAAATAGTAACTAAAGTTTTCAAATAATTATAGTGGAGTAAAAGTACAATATTTACCTCTGAGATGTAGTGGAGTAGAAGTAAAAGTATTGAAAATTGGAAATACTCCATTAAAGTAAAATAAAATACCTCAAAATTGTAATTTAGTGTACTTGTACTTAGTTACTTTCCACCACTGCCTGCTATTGAGGAGGATGGGACATCAAGACAAGGAGCTCTTCATTTTGGAACAGAAAATGGGGACTCAGCCGGCCTTCATATGAAAGAGGAAGTATTTACAGTCGGAGACACAGCACATGGGATACTAGGCAACAGAAAAACAAAGCTTGTACGTGTGCATGGTTTGCCTAAATACAATTACTCATACTGACTCCCTCACCATCATATAAACATTAACATATGTAAACACAGCCAAACATCAACACATATTCTCTCTCTACCCTGCTCTGTCTCTCTCACACACACACACACACACAGCCTTCCTCTGGCTCAGCACCACACTGCACTTTTCCAGCAATAAAATATCATGACCATTTATGTGCACGCTGTCAAAACATCCACCCATGGCAATTCAACGCAGCTCTGCTAACCACCTGCAGAGGTCATTATTGTGTCGCATTTCATGTTGTCGGAGAATACTTGTCAAGTCTTTCATAGTCCTTCATCAGACTTCGTGGCGAAATGCAGTTGCATCAATATTTGTGATCATGAGCAACTCCCTAAGCAGGAGACTAAAGAATGGGAGGTCATGCACAACATACTGAAGCCACTTTGTGGACTCAAGATGAATTCATTTGTATATCCGTGGGCATTGTAGCACCCTTACTTTGCATAACAGCTCCATAACCAAAAGTAGAGAGGTGCTGTTCACATAATACCGTAATGTTCTGCACCCAGATTAGAACCCACGAGGGCGCCATTATGTGGTCAGCACATAATGGTGCACATAGCATGTCCAGCTGTCGCCATTTATGTTCAAGTCATCGGTTGCCATCGATTAGTCCTGAACTAGATGCCTGAAGCAAACCTGTGTAGGCCCTTTACCTTAGTAAAAAAAGTTACAACGGTTTAGAAGCAGAAAGAAGTCTCCATATCCCCATTCCCCGGCAAAACTCTGAAAATAACGAGAAAGACGTTAGGGAATCAAGAGGGTAAGGCAAAAGAGAAAAAAAAAAACACTACAACTTGCATGATCCTGATCAAAGCCATCAGATATCTTGGTTCAATCATTTACATTAGTGAAGACTCCATTCCTTAGCTGATGTAGACTAAATCAGTCCCAGTTTGAGCCGAGGCCATGGACCCCATTTCATAGTCTCTTTTATCTCTGGGACCCTGATCTATTGTCAGTGGTGGAAAAAGTACTCAAATTCTTTACTTAAGTAAAAGTACCAATACTGCAATATAAAAATACTCTGTTACAAGTAAAAGTCCAGAATTAAAAATGTACTTGAGTAAAAGTACAAAAGTATTGGCATCAAAATGTACTTAAAGTAACAAAAGTAAAAGTACTAAATATTTGAAAATAGCCGATCTACAAGCTCACAACGCGTCGCGATGCGACGCGTTGTGCGCTTGTAGATCTGCTATTTTCAAATAGCCTAGGTATAAAATTTATATTATATAAATTAAAGTGGTTAATGTATATTTCATCATATCATAATTTATATCTGAAAAGTAACTAGTAACTAAAGTTTTCAAGTAAATGTAGTGGAGTAAAAGTACAATATTTGCCTCTGAGATGTAGTGGAGTAGAAGTAAAAGTATTGGAAATTGGAAATACTCAAGTAAAGTACAAATACCTCAAAATTGTACTTAAGTACAGTACTTAAGTAAATGTACTTTGTTACTTTCCACCACTGTCTATTGTACACTGTAAAGTCCTCAGTGTTAATTTAACTCAGAGTGTGTACAAATGGGACCAAAACACACACTATCATAGACGGATAGCCCATTGCAGAGCAACGGCGTAAAGATGCATCACAGCTTGAACACAGCCCCAATTTGCTTTTTCATTGGTGATAATGTCACTGGCGTACAAAGTCAGAACCTTTATTTTTGACAAATTCATTCATGCCAAAGTAGTAACATTAGTTCAAATTAGACACTTAGGATGAAGAAACATTTCACTTTGATACCCTTCTTTATTTCATTAATATTTCAGCAGCTTTGACAGACAATACATCTTATTACTGTTTTCTTTTTTTTTACTCCACACAGGTATTAAGGGGGTGGAGATTCCCAGATGGAGGCGGGGCCGCGTGATGAGAGAGGCAGAGTCTATTGGAGGCACAACAAAGATGGGAAAAAAACAGATCCCAAAAAGAATCCTCACATACAATCAAAGTGTTCAAAATCCTTCCTCCGACATTTCAAGTCTTGTTGCTGTAGTTGTGCAGAGAACATAATTGTGTTCCACCTAATCCACATGAGCCAGAACCACTTAAAGGGCTATTCCACTTTGGTAGCGGTTTGGGTTGTGTAGTTACCTTGCCATGATGTAACAACAAAGGTGGGCAAGAAATCAAAAATAATTTCTCCATTGACTAGAGATTGATCATTTACGGTTACATTGTACGGTCAAGAGACTCAGGAGGAGCTATTTTAGCCTGTAAACGAACAAAGCTGATTCTGGCAGTATAGATCACCACCAAGCCCAGGCCAGTACAGTTTGATTTCTTTAAAAAGATTGTCAACTTCCTATTGATTTTGCTATTTTTTATTAGGAAGAATACTTTGGCTGGAACCGCATATCTGGATCTGCAAATAGTGAAATCAACAGGAAGTTGACATTTCTATAAAAAAAAACGAACAGTACTGGGTTTTGTGATGCTCTATACTGTCAGAATCTGCTTCGTTTGCATTCGTTTAAGTCAATGAGGAGCATATTTTGAATTATCAATTTCTAGTCAATGGAGACATTATTTTTGGTTTCTTGCCCACCTTTGGAGTTACATCATGTCAATGTAACAACACTCTACCTAAGTGGTCTTGCCCTTTAAGCCCCGTCGTATGATGGTGTCACGTAACGATAGTGTAAATAGCCGATGCGCAAGCTCACAACGCAGCGAGATGCAACGCGTTATGAGCTCGTACATCGCTGTTGGCTCTATTTTTGTAATAATAAAAGAAAATGTTTGCCTAATGACATGCCCAAAATAGGGATGCCAGGTTGCTCAACTTAAAGTGAATTGGGCCAGGCAAAGTTAGCAATGAGTTCAAGTCGGGGCTTTGACAGTCGTGTACAGATCATGATAGACAATGGGTCGATTGACGGACAAACTCGGTCGCGTTGTAAATAGGACTGGCCTTCCATACAGTCGTTGGGAAGAGCCGTTTCGAGGAACACAAAATCAGTTTTGTTCTATTTATATGTGACAGTAGAAGTGCTCTCCCACAGACATGCACAGAGCACGGAACAGCAGCAGATATGGGCAACACTTTGTCTGTGGAAAAAGCTACACGTGAAATGTTATGCAAATATAGAAATTTACATAAAAGCACACGCACGCACGCACACACAGGACTATATACAGTATAGCCAGGCAGCTCAAATGTGCCCATATTAAGCCCGATTCTTAGTCGCACAACAGCGCTGCACGCCATCGCGTTGTGAGCATGTGGGTCGGCTATTTCCAGTCGTGCGACAGAGCATAAATTAGGCTTTACTCTACCAAGTGTTTTTGGGAAAGAGTAGAAAGCACATGTGGGTTAATATGCTTTATACTTATTGGATAATAGATGGGCTACGTTCCCTCTAATCAGTGGTTGCTTGAGAATCGAATGTCTAGGGTTCGGTTAGTTACGGGACTGGGGGCGTGTTGTTTGTACAGGGGTGATATGGACGGTGCCCAGGTTTTCAAAGTGCTGCACACTAAAGCTATTTACACGTAGAAAAATAGGAAAAAAAGTCCGTGCAACTGGACTTCTGGGAGCACCGCTGATAAAGCCGTGAAACGGAATGTGACTCACTGCGTATGAGTTCATTTATTCACTAATGAAATGCTTGTTCTGGCTGCAGACGCACACACGCACACACACACACACACACACAAACACACACAGACACACACAGCATAAACAATGAGTTTTCTGTAGAAAAACAACTCTTTGCGTATGTGTGTTCACATTCTTATACACATAGGCCTACTGTACACACTCTGAGCAACTAGAGTTTGTCATTTTTCCCCTCCCCGATATGAAAGCGTTAAATTACATTACAGTGCAAAATAAGTCATTCTTTTTTTTAAGACATTCCTCTGAAGATATGACATTCAATGTTCTCTCGCACCTGTGTGGGACTTTAATGACGCCGATCATGAGAGGAAAGGAACTAGGGTATATAATTTTTTTGTTATCTTTTAAAACATAAGACGATAACAAACGGCCGTGGGGGATGAAAGGAGCTGACCTCGAATCTGTGTTTTTGCCACAGACACGACTCCTAAAACATTGGCCATCAGCCGTACCGTTTTCACACACATACATACTACTCTTCCTCCTCCCGCGCCTCCTCTCCCTCGTTTCCTCTTGTCCGAGTTTGGCGGAGAGAGTGAGGCCGTAGAAACGAGACAAACTGAAACACACAAAACAATCGTGTCACACTTGAGTCTGCATTGCTTTGCGCGGGGAGGGAGGGAGGGAGGGAGGGATGGAGGAAGAAAGGGAGGGGGGGGGGTGGACTATGTTAAAAGTCTCAAAGTTGTGTGCTGGCGTACAAATCAGGGTGAACTGGGCAGTCCAAAACGTTGTTTCCCCCCCCCCCAACTTGTTGTTGTCGCCTTGGATGAGTTAGCAAAAAAAAAAGAAAATCCACACAACAAAATAACAGCCGCGTTGCTTGCTGCTGCCCCCCGGTGGTTATGTGTCAGGACGCCTGCGGACAGAAAGCCTGGCTTAGCTGGTGTTGATTTTGAGACTCTTCATGCGGTGCAGAAGTGAGTCCTTCTCCATTTGAGCCTCAGCCAGCGCCATCTTGGCTCTGGAGAGTTCCACTTTCAAACACTCATTCTCCTCGATCAGCATCTGAACAAAAAAAAAAGTGACAGAGGGTCAGTGGAAAATACTTTGTGTGTGTGTGTGTGTGTGTGTGTGTGTGTGTGTGTGTGTGTGTGTGTGTGTGTGTGTGTGTGTGTGTACTTGTATTACTTTACCACTAATCTCGATGGGTTTCCAGTTTTACCACAAACATAGTAGAATTTGAGAGATTGCACATCAGCAATCTTTGGCTTTAGGCTTAGGTTTAACCCATTAAGACCTGAGGCTGATTCTACAAATACCTTCTAAATCAGTAGTTCTCGGACTTTCAATATTTTTCAAAAATGTGTTCGCTATTTTGGAATAGCCAATGCAGAAATCTAAAATGACAGTTTTAATGGGTATTCATAAAATTACCGTCCTAAAATGTTGTGTCCTCACAAGTATAGTAATACAAATGTATGTGTTTGTCGAGCGGGCACCTTTTCTTTGCTGGACACAGTGGGGAGGAAGGGCAGGGGTTGGGTCTGTGTAGCTTTTGGAACGGCGCAGACAATGGCCACCGTCTCGGGGACCGGGCTCAGAGAGGTGTCAATCAGCGGGCCGTCCGTCTCTGGCTGGTTCGGAGAGCCGTCACTCATCAACATGCTGTTGTCCATCTGGGTTCTGTTCTCTGCTGGGCTGTTCTCCACTGAGACGACACGAGGGAAAGCTGTGAGCTGCTTATCATCTGGACATCTATGCATTTTTACTTGTTTTAGACCACAGACCAATTTTTAATGGGTCAGGAGTAAATATTCCCAATTTTTTCCCCGTTTCCTACATAATTTGTTTTTGCATTATTTCAAAAGATTGAAAAAAGTTTAAACAAAAAAAGTCACAACTTTTCATCAATTAAAAACAATTCCAACGTTTTTCAAATGCATTTCATTATTCCGTAAATAATAATAAAATAAAACTTTTAAGAAGTAGTGCAACTAGCAGATCAACAAGCTCGCAACGCTGCGCCAAGCGACGCGTTGCGCCAAGCTATTTTCACTAGTTTGGGTCCCGGGCAAATGCCTAATTTCTCTTTTGGGTCTTGAGCTTAACATTTGGGAACCACCGTTTTAGACCATCACTGTTGAGCAGAATCCTTGTATCTCTATTTTTGCCAATCGTGTTTTAGCCCTCCCAATTAACTCATTCTGTGCCACATGACGTCAAAGACGTCACGAGGCCTGATGCCCCGTGTGCCACATGACGTCAAAGACGTCACGAGGCCTGATGCCCCGTGTGCCACATGACGTCAAAGACGTCATGAAAAAAAAAGAAAAAAATCAAACTTTTTTCTTTTTTCTTTTTTTTTTGAAAAACATGTTCAGAACCCAAGATATGATGATTTGAAGATTTGCTGCTCCATTCACTCTTTGTTTAACTACTTACTGAAAAAGGCTGTATCTCGGCTCCTAAGCACTTTTTTTTTTACAATGAATTTTGCTGTGGCACTCGGAGCCAAAATTCCATAAATAAGCATGGCATTGAAAGAGTTAAGTCGTTGTGCCAGTGAAATCCTCCCCACACATTTCTGTGTGTTGTCACTGCAGTTGAACCCTACTGGCTCTTGAGTTCATTATTAAATTGGTAAATAGGAAGTGAAAGTATACATGTTAGTTCCATTGATCCAACCTGGAACACAATCAATTGATTGATTGATTTCTCTGACCCCGTGACCTTTCCTCAGGCACCACCATCAGGCCAAATGTTCAAATAAGCAAATTTGTATGCCTTGATGGCAGTCTGCAGTCTACTGTTATTATTATTTTGTTATTGAGATACAGAATAAGATGGGATTTGAAAGAACAAGAAGTGAAGGTAATGGGACCAGTTATATAATGAAACAGTGAGTTAGTACTGATGTGGAGGTGTAAGCATGTGGTGTGTGTGTGTGTGTGTGTGTGTGTGTGTGCGTGCGTGCGTGCGTGCGTCACCTCCTATAGAGAAGGATCCGTCGTCTCGTCTGTGTATGATCAGACTGTCCACATGCACAGTGATAGGGGAGGGTTCTGGATCGGATGGGTTCTCACGTGGTCCATCATCCTGTGGGAGGTACACGTTGGATTAGTGTGTTTAACTGTGTTAGTGTGTATTCATATGAGATTTTGGACACATTTTTCCTCCCAATTCAAATTGTTATGCCAATTCCTGATTTCCCCCTGTATTGTAGTCTACTGGTTCGGGTGCAGAGCCAGATCTTAGCCCAGATTCGGCATTGGGGATGATTTCATTCTACTATTATGCCACCAAAATGTGGAATGCCCACCCTCCTTCAAAACCACCATAAAAGAGCACCGGTCTGCAATTTACAACTGGACCTACTGTAACAAGTCTCCTAGCTTGCCAAAATAAATTACGCCCAAATGTTTATCTGTAAATATACTTTTACTGCTCCTGATGATAGTATGTCTTTATATGTCTTGATGAATTGAATACACAGTGGAAACAAGCCCTCAGGGCTTTTTGTGTTATCCTTTTAGCATTATTGTATAACTGTACCTTTGTACTTTTTGCAAACTGTTAATAAAGTATTCAATCAATCAAAAACTTGGGTTATGTGTATTTACCGTCTACGACAGTGTTTTGCCAAGGACCACCACATACCTTCTTCTGATTGGATGAAATGAAAGAACAGGAACTGGCTTGTTTCTATCCTTTTTTTTTCGCCCATAAAGTATAGTTTTTTGTCTGCGACAGAGGCGCGCCGTCTGAAGCAGACTTGAGCCACGAGAGGCACCGCCGAGCTAGCTTAGCCCATTGATACCTGGAACGCATCTGTGTCACTTTTAGATTTCTTTAGGCTATTCAAAAATAGCAGATATACAAGCTCATAGCGCGGCACCGAGTGCCGCGCTACGAGCTTGTATATCTGCTATTTTTGAAAAATCGTGAAATCTTTTTTTTAATTTCTTTTCCCGAAAAACTGTTAGGATTTAAAAAATGTTTAGAAGCGGCCTCAGGTCTTAATGGGTTAAGCGAGCGAGTCGCCGTGCCGAACGTTGCCAAGTCTGCTTCAGACGACATCATGTTTTGGCGTGAACGTTCGGCACAACTGCCAATCAAAGTGACTACTGGCCAATCACAGCGCGTCTTTTCCAGGACTTGGCAAAACACTGTCGTAGATTGTAAATACGCGGTCCTTTACGGGGCCTGTAACTACGACAACGATGTTGTCCTGCCTGGCTTCCCGCTCGCAAACATGTGTTTGATGGAGAGCCAGGCCAAGCCAGAGGCACCGTGGAGGAATCGAACCCCTACTCCTGATGCTGGTTAACCCATTGAGACCTGAAGCCGATTCTACATGTCTCCTAAATCTCAACAGTTTTCTGAAAAACGTATGTTTCTATATCAGTGGGACCCCCAGAAGCAAAGATTTGAGTTAAAAATGTTCGCTTAAAAAATATATTATGTTCAAAGATTTGCACACATTTTCATGATTTTTCAAAAATAGCAGATATACAAGCTTGGGTTAAACCTGCACCACCTGAGCGCCCCGTATTCATGGCTTAAAGCTAAATAGAATCTGACGACTGGACATGTTTGTATGGTCAAGTCCTAATGTGCGCTTTGTGAAACATTATGAAAGGAGCCCCCCACCCACACTAGCGCTGATTCCTAAACAATTAACACAATATGTAAAATGATGATGTTTAAGTGATATTGTTCCTGCTGTTCTTCATACTGCCAACTTTAGTATGAAGCTTTAACCTTTGCTTGTACATAAAGTATCCGAGACTATTAAGATTTTATGGAAGATGCTTCCGAACATATCGCTAGTTTGACCACTTCAAATGCGCTCATCTTAAAATAAAAACCCTATCTACAAGCTATCTACAAGCTCTCAATTGAGAGCTTATAGATAGGCTATTTTCACTGCGCAACATGCTTCCATAGAAGACATGCTGGCTTCTATGGAATCCCAATCTGGGAACCCAGGTCCAACTGAAAATGAAAAACAGCGACCTCTGCTGTTTGTTCAATGTCTGTTGGCTCTGGGCGGAAGAAAACGTAACACCAGTGCGCAAGGAAACCGGGGTTTAGGTCTGCCTTCAGCTTTCACTTCCGGTGGTGCCACTATGTTTTCATTCCCACTAACAATATTTCTACACGGAACACTAACACCACTTCTCCCAGAGAACATGGATCGTTTTGGTTATAAGCCCACTTGTTTCTATGATGAAAGAGTAAGTTAAAATGTGAATATCTTTCCGTGGTTTTGTCTGCTCCGCGGACGCTATTGTTAAATTAGTTTGGGTTTGTTTCGAGGGGGAAAGATCGACGGACATGTGAATCCCGCCCACTACATTTGATTGGGTAAAGCGCGGCCTGCTTCCTGATCTGAATGCGCACACGTTATGACGAACCTCCCCGACAGATTCCAACACAGTGCAGAATCTGTTCTTGAGAGATTAATGGAATCCAAATGGCTGAAATCAGTCATGGTGTCTGAGAACTTTAATCCATGCATATTAGTATAGAAGTGTTTACATGCACACACAGAAGAGAGAACACTGGAGCAACACGGACAATTTAGGCCTTTTATTTAGATCGGTGCAAGTACAACAGAATGACTGACGTTTCGGTCTTTCGACCTTCCTCAGAGTCTGAGGAAGGTCGAAAGACCGAAACGTCAGTCATTCTGTTGTACTTGCACCGATCTAAATAAAAGGCCTAAATTGTCCGTGTTGCTCCAGTGTTCTCTCTTCTGCATATACTGTCCCTACTCCTGAGACGCACCGGACCGGCCGTCTAAGGCTTGAGGCGCAACGGTAGAATCCCTTTGTTCTGTTTACATGCACACCTTATACTGATGACTGGGAATAATCACGTTGGAAATAATTACATTGAAGCATTTACACGTTTCTCTCTAAAGACCTGTAAAGACTTCCTATATCGTATTATATATTCCCTATTGAAACTTGAAAAGGAATGTGAAAACGCATTCAAATGCTTGAAGAAATTGAAAGGTTGGGTCTTAATCAGGTTTTAATGACCATGATTAAGACCATACTTCCATTTTATGCATATATATTCGTGCTTGTAAATGCACTCAGAGGTTTAACAGTGCGTTTAACTGTTAGAATGAGCTTAACTGTGTGTGTGTGTGTGTGTGTGTGTGTGTGTGTGTGTGTGTGTGTGTGTGTGTGTGTGTGTGTGTGTGTGTGTGTGTGTGTGTGTGTGTGTGTGTGTGTGTGTGTGTTACACTGTGTTAAGCATATATTTAGGCAAGTCTATGTATAACATGCACTTAGCACTGTGTGCGCACTACTACTGTAGCTCTCTATATATAAACGTCTCTGCGTGCGTGTGTGCGTGCGAGTGTGAGTATGTATGCATGCAGTGTGTGTGTTACATATATTTAGGCAAGTCTATGTATACAATTTACAATGTAGGCATTTAGCAGACTCTCTTATCCAGAGACTTGTGTGCAAGATAAGAATAAGACAGAAAGAACATTAATCATCAAACGACAGGCTAAGCGGTCATAGTAAATATAGTGCCAAGAAAAGCAATCAAGTGCTGCAAAGTAACCAGGATACCAGGTAAACATCAAACCTAGCATCCGTTTAAACCCGTGATTCTCAACCGTTTTAATTTCAAGGACCCCCCAGTTTGATTTGCATTAGGCCACAGGACCCCCCATTTGATACGACTTATTTTCATTTCTGAGAAACCCAATCTACACTGTAAGATCCTCAATGTTAATTTAACTCTGAGAGTAAGGGTCCATTTGGTTCTATTTATACACTCTTAGAGTTAGAGACTTATAAAGGGTCCATATTTTTTAAAACATGTTTTGAAAAATATCGAAAAAAGGTTGGGAAAATCTTGAATCATTTTCTTTTCTGGTGGCCCCTGGCACAGACCCCTTTCAGATGGGGGTGTCCGTGGCCAAATACATATCAATTTGGGGGTCGGTCCTCGACATGAAAAGGTTTGAGAACCCCCAGACTCTAAACACCATCCTTTTAAGACCCGGAACGCATCTGTGTCACTTTAGATTTCTTTGGCTATTCAAAAATAGCAGATATACAAGCTCATAGCGCGGCACCGAGTGCCGCGCTACGAGCTTGTAGATCTGCTATTTTTGAAAAATCGTGAAAAAAAATGTTTTAGATTTTTTTTCCAAAAACTGTTAGGATTTTGATTTTTTTTTAAAGAATCGCCTCAGGTCTTAAAGGGTTAATACAAAGTTGTTGATGTTGCGCTGTCGCGCGTCCCCCGACCTTCATGTCCAAATGCGTGTCCCTGACGGTGATCTCCATGGGCAGGACCTGCGGGGCCGCGTCGTCCTCCAGGAAGAGCGCCAGGTTCCGCAGCGTGGACGTCAGGAAGCTGGCCCGGTACCCGTGCAGACCCAGCCGCAGGAAGCCGTTGCGCTCGGCCAGCGGGGAGCGGGCGGCGGCGCACGGACCGCTCTCCAGGCGGGCCTGGACCTCCGGGCGCCGCGGGGTCTGGTCGCCGCCGGACGCGGCGGCCGCCTCCCCACCACCACCGGCTGGACACGGAGACGAGGACACAGAGAGAGAGAGAGAGAGAGGTTAGAAGAACGGAGGGAGATTAAAGAAAGAGAGAGACGAGGCAGTGATTTAGAGGAGTGGGTGATGAGAGGAAGAAAGAAAGAGAGAGAGAGAGAAGATTGACAGATGGATGAGAGGACAAAGAGGGACATGCAGAGAGGAGATATTAGAGGGAGAGATGGAGGGAGAGACAGATGGAGAGATGGAGAGAGAGGGAGAGAGTGATGGCGGGAGGGAGAGAGTGATGGCGGGAGGGAGAGAAAAATGGCGGGAGGGTGAGAGAAAGGGACAGAGAGTGAGACAGAGAGGGAGAAAGATGGAGGGGGAGAGAGAGAGACGGCGGCATGAGATAGAGAGGTAGGGAGAGGGAGAGAGACGACAAGAGGGAGAGAGAGGTAAGCCTCCTTATAGTCACCTACACACAGAACATCATTCAGCTGACAGACACATAACACAAAAATCACACTGCCTTCCATTCTGACTCTAGAACATGTTTCACATCCTCTACTAAGTTCTGTGTGTGTGTGTGTGAGAGAGGGAGAGAGAGAGAGAAATAGAGTGCACAAGATACAACAGAGGTAAAATACAAGGGGGGTGATGCTTCAATGAATACAATTCTGTTACAAAATGACAACACTCTCTGTCCTGCATGGATGAGAGAGAGAGAGGGGGGGAGGGAGAGAGAGACAGACAGCAGAAAGGGAGTGAGAGGAATGACAGACAGGCAGAAAATCATCAGCCAAGGACTGAGGGACTGTGATAAGACCAGAGAGAGAGAGAGAGAGAGAGAGAGAGAGAGAGGGAGGTAAGGTAGTGAGGGGGAAAACAGATGGGATTAAGAGAAAGACGAGAAAAAAGAGCTTCAGGGGATGATGAAAGAAGAGGGGTGAGAGAGATAGAGACAGATAGAGAGAGAGAGAGAGGCAGGCTGCCTGAACCAGTGGAGTGAGACTGCAAAGTCTGCTGCAGTGGAGAGAGGAGGATGAAGAGGAGGAGTGGGAGGGGAGGGGAACATGGGAGAGGAAGATGAGAAGACAGGTTGAAGAGGAGAGAGACGAGGAGAGAGAGGAGAGGATTTCACGAAATTGGGAAACAGGAGAAGAGGGGGTTCCTTCTCAAAAGGGAAAATGGGAGAGCGAAGGATGCATAAAATGTAGAGAGAGGGGAACGATTACCAGTATATGAATGGCAGAAAGCAGCACGTGATTGCAGCACACAATAGTACCATTTAATTGGATGTGATTGTGAATGTATGCAGTATGCAGTATGCACACGCACACAAACTCTGGTGTGCACAGTGCACACACACACAAACTCTGGTGTGCACACACACACACGCACGTACGCAAGTCTCTGTGCTTAATGTTGCAAATAAAAGAGAGCGCTCGCTCCATTACTGTCATTATTACTCGCTCTTAAGCGCTGGTTCTGCTAGATGACGTGCACACTCTCGCTCTTCCATTTACCTGGAACACCCTGTCAATCTGTCACATACACACAGCACAACACAAAAGTATTCAAGACATTATGAAACTCTCACACTGACCAACAATAAAGACAAAGACACACACACAGCTCAGTGGGTGGAATGCAACATGTCTGTGTGTATCTGCAAAGCATGCAGTCGACAGGAGGCCAACTGAAAATTGGAGAAATACACATGAACTGGAACAAACAACTCTAAACACACACAGGATTTATTTAATTGAGGCATTTATCAGACACGCTAGGGCAACTTACAAAGTGCAAGATCAGGGTTAATGACCTTGCACACAGAGTTGAAGCAATAATAGCTTTTAATGCATCCCCCAAAACGCACCGACTTCAAATGAAAAACAAATATGTATTTCGTTTTTTAATCAGACTTTGTGTGCAAGGCCCTTAATAGCAGAGGTTCTCATCCTTTTCTGGATCATGCAGGGCCCACTTAAAAAAAAACGAAAGGCGTTTGCGGCCCACCCACTTAACACGGCACACTTTCAGCTGCCGTGTTAAGTGGTCAGATGGCTGGGCAGCGTGCATCTTCAGAGTTTTAAAGAACAAAATACCATGCCATTTATTTTTACACTAATTATTATTATTTTTCAAATATACTGTATATGCATGTATTCTTTTCAATTATTACTTGCAATATCCTCATGGCCCACAGGTTGAGAATCACTGCCTTAGAGACATGAATCTGAGTCAACAAACGACAGAGTAAAGGGTCACATACTTTAAGTAGAGAAAAAACAATTAACCACTTAAACTCGCTATACTTGGTTGACCGGGGTCCCCCAGGGGTCTATCACTTGGCTCCCTCCTTTTCTTCCCCTCAACACCAAATATCTTTGCTGAAAATAGCCGATCTACAAGCTTGCTGCGACGCGCTGCGAGCTTGTAGGTCGGATATTTTCACAGAATGTTCGCTAAGGTTCAAGTGGTTAAGTCCACACACACGCACGCACACAGGAGAGTGACAGACAGTAGTCATGCATGTTAAATTGTATATGGTGGATTAACACTCTGCTTTACCTTGGCTGCTCTCAGCCGTAGGCATTGGTACGGAATCCACCATACCTGTTGGGAATTATGGGAACGTGAACAACGAGAGGGGCTGACGGTGTGTGTGTGTGTGTGTGTGTGTGTGTGTGTGTGTGTGTGTGTGTGTGTGTGTGTGTGTGCGCGCCAGGTATTACTATACTTATGAGGGCCAGACGTCCACACAAGTATAGCAGAAATTGAGAAATCAACCTTGTGGGGACCATTTTCCCCACAAGAGAAATGTGTCCATAGTCAACTCATTTGTTTAGAGCTAAGCTTACATTAGGAAAATATTCAGGTTAGGGTTAGGAGGACTAGGCGTTAGGGGTTAGGTATAGGGTTCAGGGTTAGGGTTTGGTTTAGGGTTAAAAAATTCACCAAAAAAAGCATTTATAATGAAAATGTGTCCCGTAACATGTTGTTGTACTCACAATCGTGGTAATACCAAAGTGTGTGTGTTTGTGTCCCAAGATTCTGTGTCCAATCTGTGTGTGTGTGTGTTGGACAAGTAAATATAACACAATCAGTGTATTAAATAATTTGTCCTCAGGTTAATCTTTATTCAATTCTACACAGAGCAATTTGGGCTGAGTTTCTACTTCGATGATAGCACTTTATTTTCCTTTTTGTATTAGGCTGCTTCTCTATCAACCAAAGTTTTTTTGCTCTTTGCTGCCCTCTGCTTGTCTCATGGTGCCACTACTGGAACAAAACAAACAATGTAAGCTCTCGTGTTCTTCTACACTCGTTTGACAGATTTTATTCCCACATGACTGCAAAGTGCTCTTATTTTAGCACTCTTATTTTTATTTTCTGTTTCGTCTACAGAACACATTTACAACCACCTTAAGGAGGAGAGGAGTTCATTGCTTTTATCAGATCAAATGACGCATCTCATGCCTATTAGTTTTATCTGTATTCTAAAAATGAACCATGTGGCTTTTGCATCTTATTGATACCTGGAACGCATCTGTGTCACTTTAGATTTCTTTAGGCTATTCAAAAATAGCAGATATACAAGCTCATAGCGCGGCACCGAGTGCCGCGCTATGAACTTGTAGATCTGCTATTTTTGAAAAATCGAGAAAAAAGAAAATTGTTTTTTTTTTCAATTTTTTTTTAGGATTTAGAAGACATTTCTAGAATCTTCTCAGGTCTTAGTGGGTTAAATTACATTACAACGTCACGGATCACATGTCCATCTGTTAGAGAGTCATTAATGATATATATATATATATAGAAAGGGAGAGAGAGAGAGAGAGAGAGAGAGAGAGAAAGAGAGAGAGAGAGAGAGGAACATCTTACCCAGACTGCGGTTGCTGAGGTACTGTCTGAGACTGATGTTGCCCAGCTGGTGGGGTCGGACCTGGCCCACCTCCAGGGCCAGGGCTGTGCTCTCCCCCACCGCCTCCATGCCCACACACACCGACTGCACCTTCAGCACCAGCACCGACACCTGGGGACAGACTCACTCTTTAATGCAGCCATTTATCTTGCAACATGCATTGCACACTTTGGTGTGGCAGTGGCGTAGGAATCGGAAGGTTCCCGGCTCTGACTCGTCTTGAGTGTTCTTGAGCAAGATGTCACGCTCATGTCACCATGACTCAGTCGTAACCATATAAGGAGTTCCCAACGCAGCTACGCCCAAATATGGAGTGTAAAATATGTTGCCGTAGCCGATGTAAACAAACAATCTTACTATGTCTTTGGTGGGTTCGTCGATGCTCTGAGAGGTGGCGCTGACCGTGTCCGGGGACACGCCCCCCTCCTGCTCCGGACCAATCGTTGTAGCCTCGTTGGCACTCTCCGTGGCGCTCTGTTCACTCACCGCGTCCTTGAAGCCCGAGATGGACACGTCGTCTGTTTCCAACGCATGCAAGGGACACAAAGTCGGTCAAACGCGTGCAGGGACAATGAGGCTGCCGTTGTATATCGTCTCTGCCGGGTGGAAACCTCATATGTCCTCATGTTACTTTTCAGGACTCAAATTCAAAAACTTCAAAAGTATGCTTTTGTGTGACGCTGTAGCATGATCAAGTAGGGCGTTAATTATGAAAAAAACACAAGAAGCTATGGAGATAAGAGGTTTCTGCCCGACAGCAATGATATGTGCTACAACAGTGTTTTTCTAACTTATTGTGCCAATCTATAAGCTTACAACACATCGCAGCTTGGAGATCGGGTATTTTTTAGCAATTGTCTAAGTATTTATTCATGAAAATACTACTACTACTACTTTCCTATAATGACATGCCCAAAAGAGTAACCACATTACAGTAGCACAATGCCTGTGAAAACCTGCTATCGCATTTCTGGTTGGCAATAGGTTTTAGAGTGAGTGTGTGTGTGTGTGTGTGTGTGTGTGTGTGTGTGTGTGTGTGTGTGTGTGTGTGTGTGTGTGTGTGTGTGTGTGTGTGTGTGTGTACTTGTATTACTAAACCTGTGAGGTCCAAACGTCCCCACAAGTATAGTAGAATTTGAGAAATAGACATTGTGAGGACCATTTTCCTGGTCCTCACAAGAGAAATGGTTGTTTTATGGTTAAAATATATATATTTTTACAGCTAGGATTACAATTTGAAAAAGATTCCAAAGATTCAGGTTGGGGTCAGAAATAAGATTAGACAGAGGTAGGTTTTTAGGGTTTGGAGTTGTAATTATGTCTGGTTTACATTGAGTTGCGCACCAGTGTTGTGCACCAAAAATAGCAGATCTACAAGCGTGTACATCGGCAATTTTTGGCTTTAGGGTTGGGGATCAAAATAAAAAATTGCATTCATAAAACTGCCGTTCTAAAATGTTGATGTCTTCACAAATATAGTAATACAAACGTGTGTGTGTGTGTGTGTGTTTGTTTGTGCACGTGCGTGAGCATGCGTGTCCCACCTCTCTCCAGCAGGCTGTAGGTGTCTCCGTCCTCCATCAGGTAGCTGTCTATGGAGAGATCGTCCAGAGACTGCAGAGACGGACTCTTCTTCATGTTCTTGTAGGACACGGAGAAACTGGACTGCGAGCGGTCGCGCATGAGACGACCACTAGGAAGAACACACAGTCAACACATCACCTGCACATTCTGTGGGTGTGTGCGTGTTCGTGTGTGTGTGTGTAGTTCAGTGGTTCTCAAGCATTTTCAAATTGAAGTGTTTGTCCGTGGGACCCCTGGAACTCCCTCAAGGACCCCTGGGGGTCCCCGGACCCCACTCTGAGAACCACTGGAGATAATGTAATGTATATCAACGATATCTATGTAATTGGGTTTGATGTTGCTTATATGAATTCAGTCCAACACAGAAGTGGAAGTGTTTTGACCTGAACTGAACTGTAACCGTCTCATTCATCTTACTACACGAAATGTTTGGGGCAACGTCTGGTTTCATTCATGGGTTGGAAGTGACCAAATCGGCAGATTGAGAAAGATAAGAGCGAGAGAGAGGGGAGAGAGAGGACTTTATGACTTTGTGCTGACATTCAGCAGCAATCCATCACGCTCTCACATCTCCGACAGAGAACTGGCTCGCCACGTCGTGAATTAAACATCACTTCTCCCCCTTCCTGAGCGTGGTGCATTCTGAGGTGAAAAGAAGAATATTGTGCCAAGCACCGCCAAGCACCAGAAAGACCAAAATTCCAGAGTTAGAGAAGAACACAAGGCTACGACACCAAAACACCACCGACCACAGAGCTACCGGTCACCAACCATCACCACTGGACACAGGACGCACGACGACCATCGAGCCGAAGACGCCATACACAAATGTAGCATGCGGGTTCAAGTGGTTAACATTGAAATAGTTTCGCGTGGCCAGACTGTTGCCTCCCACAATTTTCAAATGTTTCCGGTCATACAGTCTGGGACTCGGAAGCTCGGATCATGATTAGAATATAAACCGGATATGAAGCCTCCTCCCCACTTCCGTTTCGTCTTTACAGTCGCGCACATTTATCCTAATATAAATACAAATCATCTCAGTATATTTAGCTTGCTGCTTAGCAGAAATGGAAATAAAATAATAAAATGTAAAGATATTTTTAAATATATTTTCGTGAACGGAAGTGCCAGCTTCCTCTCTCGGGATTTCGGGAGTTGTAGTTCCAGACTCTATATAGCATTCAGAGATTGTGGAATAGTTGTCTGGCTACGCGAGACTAACATTGAAATGATCTAAATTGAAAAAGTGCACGAGAAACCACTTCAATTCATGTCGACCAGGACAAAACGGGTTTAAATGTTTCTTGTGCCGTTTTAATTGCACTTACAAGTTACACATAAAATAAAGTGACATTTATTGAATTGCAGAATCGAAACGTATCAGATCGTGATCAGATTGTTGACGGATTGTGATCTTATCGAATCGTGGCCCAAAAATCGTGATAAAATCATATCATGCGCGTGCGGTCCCTGGTGATTCCTAACCCTACTACACATTTACACTGACACAGTCGCACCACGGCAGCATACCATACCCACATACTGTGTCCAGGGTTATTATAGTTAACTAAATCTAAGACTAAAGTTAAATGCAAAAACTCTAATGCAAAACTAACTACAATGAAATAGAATTGCATCTAACCATCTTTGTTTTAGTTTTTCCCACCATCCTTTTTCAGCTTACTATATAAATCAAGGATGTCCTCATAATACATGAAAAACTAAAACTAAGATTCAATTCAGAATTACATTCCTAAAACTGCAACCAGTTTTGCACTCGTAAAAATAACTAAAACGCCAATTAAAAAGTAACTAAAAAAAACTTGAACTAATGAATATTTATGAACTATAATAACTCTATACACACGCTGTATACACACAAACACGCACACAGAGGTACAGCTACAGTAATACCCACAGAGCGCAGCATGTGTCTTACATGTTGGACAAAGAATAAAGGGAGGTGGATCTGTTGGTGTTTGAAGAGCTCAGAAGAGCAGATACCACAGACAAACTTCCTTTCCTTGGTAGAGGGGAAACACACACCTTGCATCGGTCAAAGCACAGCTCAAGAGCAAGCAAAAGATCTGCTAGCTCACATCGCAGCCCTCACACCAAGTATAATAATACACACACACACACACACACACAATGAGATGGCAAGTCAGAGTTAACCACTTAAGCCCTACAGTATATACCTCGTCGTACGACATGTAGTGAAAACAGCAGATCAAAAGCTCACGTGTCACATCGCATTGTGACGCATTGTTAGCTTGTAGATCTGCTATTTTTTAACTGCTTTTTTTTTTAATCTTTTGAACATTTCGGAAGATTTCCACCTATAATGAGGGACGCCAGGTTGAAAGCTGTTCAATAAAAAAACTAATGAAACAATTCTTCCTCTGTTATTCGATGACGTTTTTGGCTTCTTCATCACCACCACAATGATGAAGGGATATAGCTGAAAATGACAGCGTAGAGATGAAGAGTTGTCTTAAAGGTAGTGCAAGTGATATTGTTTTGTTAAAACAGAACGGTTAAAACGTTAAAACATCTATATTCGGATTCTAATCATTTCTATAGAATGGTTGTTCAGTAACAGGTTTCCCTCCATCTCTCCAGCTCTTTAATAAAGAGGAAAACGAATTTCAGGTGTTACACCAATTTCATCCAATGAGGAGAAAGAACCCATTATCAGCTTTGATTGTACCGTGTTCCAGTTAACATGTTGTCTTCATGTCTTTTACTTCATCACTTCTAATTTCACTTGTTTATCCTGTATTTTTCTTTTCTTAGCTTTTTACCCCTTTTTCGCCGCAATTTAGTCGTTATGCCGGTTAATTCCACCCCACACACATTTGTGTGCCTTTGTCCTACTCCTCCCACCCAACACCCAGCCCATAGGAGTATGTGCAGCCCTCCCCGCCCGGCTTCCCTCCCCCGAACACGGAAGACCGAAGTCTGACGTAATTTACACATCCTAGGTTTGTCTACCTGGTTCGCGGTTTTCCACCCCCATTCTGAATCCCCATAGACGTGTTTAATATCGCGTCAAATAAGAACTGTGTTCCAAAAATAAACAAATGACCCCGGCGGTTTTACTCTTATGGATATGAAGCATCAACTGACGGTGAGAAAACGATAATGTTACTTCCGCCGAATTAGTTAAATTTTCGCCAGAAACAGACTGTATCAAATATAAGTGACTGACTATCATAAACGATACAGAACCTCCTCCCTGACAATATCGCAGAGACAGTTTGTTTATTTTTGGAACACAATTCTTATATGAGACGATTCTATGATGACCCAATGTTATTCTCCATAGAGAAATTACTTTACGAACCTGGGGATGAATGAGTGACGTCAGGACTACTACTACTCTATTGTATTCGTATAGACGCTCGTCAAAGCCGGATGCACCACGCAGATTCTAACCCCCAGCCTCAGCAGTGGTGGGCAGGTACTTCACCAATGCGCCACCCGAGCATACATATATATATATATATATATATATATATATATATATATATATATATATATATATATATATATATATATATATCACTTACTGCACCTTTAACATGCTTCTGTAAGCAGCATCTCATGGAGTGCACGGCTGCAAGGTTTTCCATGCTTGGAAACAAAGTCAGAGATGGAAAACACTTCTCACTCAACAGCACCCCTCACTGGTGTGTCCAACATACAGCACTTGTGTTCCTTTTAAGCATAGTTCAGAACCAAAGACTCGAGCGGAGACGAAACCATGTCAAGCCCTTTGTCGTACAGCCACGAAAATAGCCGATCTACAAGCTCACAACGTGTCGCATGTGGGCTTGTAGACGTGCCATGCGATGGAGCATAAATTAAGCTTTAGAATGCTGTGAAGAGAAGTCTGAATTACCCCTTAAACCACACTCTATCTGTGATGAGTAAGATGGTATATAATCTTGTAAGTAAGATGGTATATCATCTTATAATCTGGTTAAATAAATAGATATGCTTACAGCATTCAGACTATGAAGCTGTTAAATCTATGATCCTTAAGTTTTATATCCTGGGTGGGTATAACGTGGCAATAGATCGGGAATGTGCACAGGCTGTAAAAAACTGATTTAAACAGCCGTTTCAGAGCAGAATTATCAGTTTACCACCCCATTTTTACTATAGACATCCATAGGAACAATATCTCACAATTCTAGATGAAAACACTATGTGAGCGAGTACCGAGCTAAAGCCAGGCGGAGGACACAGAGGGCTAGCTGGTATTATTCTAATTTCCACCCCATAATAAAGATGTATGAGCAATGAATGGTTTCACACTAATAATATATGATAGCATCATGCTAAATCAGCCTTGGAAAACAACTAAGTGAATGCTTGCCCAAAAAGGATGCCCAACCCAGTTAGAAAAAATAGAAAGTTAAGCCTGATTAATACTTTCTTGTGTCACACATCAAAAATAGACGATCTACAAGCTTGTAGAGCAGCTATTTTCAGTGAGCACTCGTGTGCAATTAAGCAGTGGTGGAAAGTAACTAAGTACATTTACTTAAGTACTGTACTTGAGTATTTCCAATTTCCAATACTTTTACTTCTACTCCACTACATCTCAGAGGCAAATATTGTACTTGAACTCCACTACAATTATTTGAGAACATTAGTTACTAGTTACTTTTCAGATATAAATTATGATATTATGAAACATACATTAACCACTTTAGCCCTGTTTTATACATAGGCTATTTGAAAATAGCCGATCTACAAGCTCACAACGCGTCGCTTCGCGACGCGTTGTGAGCTTGTAGATCTGCTATTTTCAAACATTTTAGTACTTTTACTTTTGGTACTTTAAGTACATTTTGATGCCAATACTTTTGTACTTTTACTCAAGTACATTTTTAATTCTGGACTTTTACTTGTAACAGAGTATTTTTATATTGCAGTATTGGTACTTTTACTTAAGTAAAGAATTTGAGTACTTTTTCCACCACTGCTTGTAGAGCAGCTATTTTCAGTGAGCGCTCGTGTGCAATTAAGCATTAATTAATTATTAATCAGGTGTTGACTATAATGAGGTGGAGAACATGAATACCTGGAAGCGGACTGAGACATCTTGGCTCCCGCGGACTTGTCCTTGTCGCTCCAGTCTTTGGAGGAGAGCGGGTCCGAGAGGGGGTCCAGCGTCAGGGTTTTGGAGTCCAGTCCCCCCCCGCCTCCATCCACGGACGCCTCCCCCCCCCCGTCCTCACCGCTCCCAGACCTCCCGCCACTCCCGGCCAAAGTCCTCTCCTCCAGCGAGGCTTTCCTGTTCGCGTCCGGGCGGGTGGGGACGAGAGGGGCGGGGCCATGCTGCTGCTGCTGCGTGACTCCTCCCCCTCCCTCGGCGGACCCCGCCCCGCATAACAACTGGTCCACGGTGCACGCCGCCGCTCCCCCTTCCCCGCCGCTGCTCCCGCTCCCCTCGCTCGCCCTCTCCCCCGCGGGGGGGTCGCTCCCCGCCTCCAGGGTCCCTCGGCTCTCCGACGGGGAAAGCTCGGAGCCCAGCGGCGAGCCGGGGGGGCCCTCGGAGGGCTCGGGCGTGGGCTTGAGGAGCAGGGACACCTCGGCGCTCTTCAGCAGGAGGCCCAGGCACACGCCGAAGGGCTCGAAGGGGGGGTCGCCGGAATGCGGGGAGGAAGGGTCCTTGCAAGCCTCCCGCTTGGAGCCCATCTCCTCCAGGTCCTGCTGCAACGTCTGCTGCAGGGCTTTGATGCTGCGCTGCAGCCGCATCAGGAACACGTACTGCCTGTGGCTCACCTGCGCGCGCGCACGCACACACACACACACACACACACACACACACCAGGTGAGAACATTAGTCCAATAACTCCAATAATTAGAGAACATACAGAAAAGCAATGACATTTAACCCATTAAGACCTGAGGCCGCTTCTAAACATTTTCTAAATCCTAACAGTTTTTCGGAAAATTAAAAAAAAAAAAAAAAAATCACGATTTTTCAAAAATAGCAGATCTACAAGCTCGTAGCGCGGCACTCGGTGCCGCGCTATGAGCTTGTATATCTGCTATTTTTGAATAGCCTAAAGAAATCTAAAAGTGACACAGATGCGTTCCAGGTATTAATGGGTTAATTTTGCTAATGGAATAATAGGTTTGGTGATGCATCGTGTCAACTATTTACAACTTCACACAAAAAAAGAAATATTTGTCATTCTTTCATATCATATCATATCAGTTTAGTTTTTGACTGCTGGGTAAAAATATTAAGTCATTAATACATTTTGCACTTTTAAAAATGTATTTTATAATTTTATTTAGAGTAGCCAATCATTTTTTACAACTTTTTCCCCATATTTAAGACATTATGCCAATTAAATCCTCCCCACACATTGCTGTGTTGTAAATGCTGTTGTATCCTCACTGGCTCACCTGCCAGTGAGGAGGACCCACCGGGAGGATGTAGCTCCTCTCCATCCTACTCCTCCCGTTCAACACCCCCCCCCCCGCTGACAGGCTTCACCCCCTAGCCTAGGAGTCACTAGCACCACCCTCCCTGCTCGGCTTCGCTCCCCCGAATACGGCCAATTGTGTTCGTATAGATGCTCGTCCAAACAAGATGCACCGCGGCTGATTCAAACCCCTAGACCCTAGTGGTGGTGAGCAGGTACTTTACCCCCTGCGCCACCCGAGCAACCCATCGTTTTGTACTGTACAATTTTGTGCTTCCAAATTTCTTCCACGGGATTAACCCATTGAGACCTGAAGCCGATTCTACATGTCTCCTAAATCTCAACAGTTTTCTGAAAATCGTATGTTTCTATATCAGTGGGTGCTCAATCTTTTTCATGTCAAGCACCCCCAAGATTATATGTATTTGGCCGCGGACCCCCATCAAAATATTTTGTTCCAGGGACCCCCCCAGAAGCAAAGATTTGAGTTGACAAATGTTCACTTTAAAAATATATATATTCAAAGATTTGCACCCATTTTCACGATTTTTCAAAAATAGCAGATCTACAAGCTCGTAGCGCGGCACTCGGTGCCGCGCTATGAGCTTGTATATCTGCTATTTTTGAATAGCCCAAAGTGTAAAATAATGCTTTTTTTTTAGCTCAAATCTAAAAATGACACAGTTCCAGGTCTTAATGGGTTAACAAAGGTTAAAATAATTGCTATTTGCAGCCCTGATATGATGTGGCAATGCAGGATTGAGTAACAAAGTGTGTGTAAAAGCTAATAATGTGTTAGCATGGGAACCATGGGAACCTGTGACACACACACACACACACTTTCACCAGCTGATGCTGTAAAGAAGTATGAACCGATCAACATCTGTGAAGAGACAGGAAGTACTGATAAGTGCTCTTACCCAGTGGTGGAAAGTAATTAAGTACATTTACTTAAGTACTGTACTTAAGTACAATTTTGAGGTATTTGTACCTTACTTGAGTATTTCCAATACTTTTACTTCTACTCCACTACATCTCGGAGGCAAATATTGTACTTTTACTCCACTACATTTACTTGAAAACTTTAGTTACTAGTTACTTTTCAGATATAAACTATGATATTATAAAACATACATTAACCACTTTAGCCCTATTTTATGCATAGGCTATTTGAAAATAGCCGATCTACAAGCCCACAACGCGTCGCGATGCGACGCGTTGTGGGCTTGTAGATCTGCTATTTTCAAATATTTAGTACTTTTACTTTTGGTACTTTAAGTACATTTTGATGCAAATACTTTTGTACTTTTACTCAAGTAAATTTTTTATTCTGGACTTTTACTTATATAGCCGATCTACAAGCTCACAACGCGTCACGATGCGACGCGTTGTGAGCTTGTAGATCTGCTATTAACAGAGTATTTTTTTATTGCAGTATTGGTACTTTTACTTAAGTAAAGAATTTGAGTACTTTTTCCACCACTGCTCTTACCTGAGCACTCAAGTGTTTCTGGATGTGAACCAACGCGTGAAAGTCCGGGTCTTTACACGAAGACAGCGACGAAGACGAGGAAGACAGGTTGTCCAACGAGAGAGGCTTGTGGAGCCCGTTGCTGGGCGGCGGGGGCGCCGTGGAGTCGGTGGCGTAGTACTCCTTCAGACGCCGCTTCCTCTGCAGCCGCCCCGCCGTTTCCACGGAGGCGCTCCGGGACATGCCCTCGGAGAGGGACGCCGCCCCCCGCACGACGCCGCTCCTCAGCCTCTCGCGGTGCCGGGCGTGTCTGGCCGGCTGACACGCCCACACGGCGAGGGGGAAGGAGTCCACGAAGGGCTTGGGCCGCCCGCGGCCCCCCCGCGAGCCCTCGTAGTCCACCCAGAACTGGGCGAAGTGCGTCGCCCACAGGTCCGTGTCGGCGGGCGACTTGAGGGAGTCGGAGCCCATGCTGGGCGCCACCAGGCCCCGGTAGATGTCGTGGAGCAGCGTGTCTTGCTCGTGGGCGTGGCGCTGGAAGACCGGGTGCAGGAGGGGGAAGGCGGGGGGCGAGGACGGAGAGGAGGAGGCGGAGGAGGAGGAGGAGGGAGAGGAGGAGGAGAAGGAGGTGGAGAACAAGGGCTCGTCGTGGAAGGCCTGCAGCAGCGCCTCCAGGTTGGAGCGCGTGCAGTTGGCGGCGTGGCGCGTGTTGGTGGCCACCATCTCGGACGTCTGCACGGAGATGGAGCGGGGCAGGTCGGCCGGGTAGGCGGGGTCCTTCTCGGTGGGGACCACCAGCTGCCGGTGGGACGCCGAGAGGTAAGGAGGAGGAGGGAAGTGAAGGCAAAGGAGGCAAAAAAAAAGAGAAGAAAAGAGAGGAAGTAGTTAGTCCAGTGGTGGAAAAAGTACTCGAATGTTTTACTTAAGTAAAAGTATCAATACTGCAATGTAGAAGTACTCGGTTACAAGTAAAAGTCCGGAATTCAAAATTGACTAGAGTAAAAGTACAAAAGTATTGGTATCAAAATGTACTTAAAGTACCAAAAGTAAAAGTACTAAATGTTTGAAAATAGCAGATCTACAAGCTCACAACGCGTCGCGATGCGACGCGTTGTGAGCTTGTAGATCGGCTATTTTCAAATAGCCTAGGTATAAAATAGGGCTAAAGTGGTTAATGTATGTTTTATAATGTAATAATTTATATCTACAAAGTAACTAGTAACTAAAGTTTTCAAATAATTGTAGTGGAGTAAAAGTACAATATTTGCCTCTAAGATGTAGTGGAGTAGAAGTAAAAGTACTGAAGATTGGAAATACTCCAGTAAAGTAAAAGTACCTCAAAATTGTACTTAAGTACAGTACTTGAGTACATGTACTTAGTTACTTTACACCACTGAGTTAGTCCTGTGTTGACGCATAAGTCTCTGTATAACATTCAGCCACTAGATGTCGCACTACACTCCAAATCATAACGCCTCTATGTACTTATTTCAGGAGGCCAAAGGTGGAGGTAGTACCATTTTCCCGTTAGACAGCAGACCCCCCCCCCCCTGTTCTTGTACATATTTTTTTCCCCTCTTTTTTATATTTTTTGTTGTACATAGTGTTATATATTGTTTTTGGCTGTTTATTTTGTAATGATATTTGAACTGTGGTGCCTATGAATTAAATACCAAGGCCCTCATTGGAAACAAGTCCGCAAGGACTTTTATGAACGGACCTGTTAGACAAAGTATTTTAAATGTAACTGTGCTGTTTTAAAATTTTTTGCCTAATAAAATATTCAATCAATCAAAAAATTTCTCTGAATCATGCCATTGTGACATGTTGGCTTCCTCCAAGCGTCTGTTAAGGAAAAACCTTCCCCAACTAAAAACGGAAGCAATGGATAATGGTCGCTGTCAGCTTACAGTGGAAATCTTACTACATAAATCTTCTCAACATCGCCTTTAAATATGCTATAACCATAGATACTGTATAAATGTATACAGTAGAGATGGGTCACAAGAGCCCTACTGTACATCTGTGTTCAAAGCAACCTACTATTGCTATGGATATTGGATACCATAACAAAAATATCTTCATATGGAACTAACGTGTCACTGAGGAACACGTGGATTCATTACTGCAACATGCATGTATGCGCACGTGTGTACCCGTAGGGCAGGGAAAGTAGTAGTACAAGCATGTTCTAGTGTGCGGTATGTGTGTAATGTTTTAAAAGTGTGTCTGCCTACGCAGTAAAATCCTCAGTGTTCAATGACCCATTTGTACCTCAGAGAGCGTACAAAAGGAACCAAATGGACCCGTAACCGTTTGGTTCCATTTGTTCACTGTCTGAGTTAAATTAACACTCAAGTGATATTTTAAAGGTTTAATGACATTCGCTTTTACACCACATTCAAAGTCTTTGTCCTGGTCCTTCAAAAGTGTACAAAAAGTTTTAAGTGAAAATTCCATTCCAGTGATCAATGGCAGGTGTTTTTCTCTCACATTTCTAAAGCCTTTTCAACTGCAATGAAAAAATAAATCTTTGCCTGCGGGTGTCGCTGGTGAGGGATTTTGCCTGTCAATCATCGCCTCTGCTCCGCCCCCCCCAAAGGAAAGGATAGGGGAGGGGAGGGGCGAGGAGGAGAGTGGGCGGGATTATTCGACAGTGACCTCACTGTCGAAGGGCCAAGCTCAGATTACTTTTCAGCCTAATTATTCAGAAAACCCCAGACCACAGAAAATCCACTGAATGTTTTAAGTTCAGTTTTTTTGGGTGTAATTGAGGTCATAAAACCCCAAATAAAACATTGAAAATAAAAAAAGTGAAAATGAATGTCATGATACCTTTAACGTGCGTGCGTTTACATACCTTGAGCATGAGGCCGTCGACCTTGATGTCGACGTGCTCGTCGATTTTCTGGGAGTCGTCCAGTTTGTACAGCGCCATGAACTGCTCCAGGCTCTGCCGCAGGTCCAGAGCAAACAGGTTGAGCCACACCAGGCTGCGCGGGTCCAACACCAGCTGCAAGGCGTTCAGCTGAACGTACAGGTTGGGACACGGGACTGCAGCGAGGAGGACACAACCAAACGGATCAGATCAAGCATACATGAGGGGAACGGACACATTAGGATTTTGGGGCGGTTAGGTAGTGGTTTATTTAGTTAGGACAGTCTAGAGCATTGGTTCTCAAAGTGGGGTCCTTGGGGGGGGGGGGTTCCAGGGGGTCCCCAGCTAAAGTAGTAAAAGGAGGAGTTCACCCAAAAAATGACTTATTTTCTATCAATTGCACACCCCATGAAGCCTTGAATTCATGGATTTATTTTGGTTTTTGTGGCATTCCTAAGCCAATAATTTGATGACCGGGTGTGTATCCGGTAGGAGACACAAACAATCTACTTTGTGTCTCCTACCGGATACATTAGCCGGTAGGAGACGGGAATCAAATTATTGGCTTCGGAATGCCACAAAAACCAAAATAAATCCATGGATTCAAGGCTTCATGGGGTGTGCAATTGATAGAAAATAAGTCATTTTTTTGGGTGAACTCCTCCTTTAAATTGTATCACAATAATTTTAACCACATTATCCAATTATACGTTTGAATTTACTCTTCTGGGGGTCCCTGGCACAAATGATTTTCAAATGGGGGTCCACGGCCAAATATAAATAAATGTATGGGTCTTGGATATGAATTATTTTTTAGAACCATTAGTCTAGAGAGGTAGGACGCTGAGGGAAGAGAGGAGGGAGGACACGCGACACAGGGCCTGGCCGTAAATGAACCCGCCGTACTTGGTCAAGTGTCCCGGGTGTCCCTTTCTGACACAGAGTAAGTGCTCTAGTGCCATGTTTAGACGTGCGCAGTAGTCTAATATAATATCATGTAAAAATCCCACGGCATCGATAATGTGACGAGTAGGGGACGGAATGCAGGCCATGTAGACGCAACATCGAAATCAAGGCAATGTAACCATTAACCACTTGAACCCTAGAATCCCTATTCCGGGGGCGGAACATTCGCAGAAAATAGCCGGTGCAACAGGATTTGTCGTAGGGGGAAGTGCAGAGCCGACGGTGCAGACCTCAGGAGAGAATATGGCACAAAATAATATATCACAGACAGATGCAGGATTAAAATGCAAAAGCCCTTAAAATCACTTTCTTTAAAAGTGTCCATTATTGTGGCAAGCAGCCTGCACAAAGAAAGCACATTCTGTACATAATGCATTTTAAATAGAAGACATCCTGTACACTGTAGAAGGGCTCTAAATCATTTCTCAAAGAAAAATATATGTGGTTTTGCTTGCTTCAGCTCTATCAAATAATGATAGAGCTGAAGAATTCATTTCACATGAAATATTTAAGCTGAGCCCACTCAAGTTGGTACAACCACTTATAGTGGAAGAACACAGACTGTGTCAGTGTCAGTTACTGGTCTTACAGGGGACTGTGTCAGTTTGTTTACTGGGATGTCTTACTGGGGAAGTCTTTTCCATCTGGGAAGTAGTACTCTGTGAACTCGACATGGATGGCGGGCATCTCTGGAGGAAGGTAAAGAGACTTCTTATTGCACGAGATCATGGCCTTCGGACTGGAGCGACGCTGGTCTGCTGTGGACACCTAAGAAATGAACGCACAAGCACACAATGAAGAGTCTCTCCTTGTGCTTGTGTGTGCGTGCGTGCGCGTGTGCGTGTGTGTATGTATGTATGTATGTGTGTGTGTGCGCACAAAGACCTGATAGATGCTGAAGTCGGCTATCCTCAGGACCACAGAACTGGACATGAGCTGAGTCTTGGGGCTCTGAGGGGGACTGAAGGCTGAAGTGGAACTGGTGCTGATCTTACCTGAACAGAGAGACAGACAGACAGGCAGATAGACAGACAGACAGACACAGAGCGACAGAGAGAGAGACACACACACACACACACACACACACACACACACACACCGAGACAGAGAAACAGAGAGAGACAATGACATACAAATAGAGAGATAGAGGGACAGAGGGACAGACACAGACATGCAGATAGTGACAGAGGCAGACAGACAGACAGACATACAGATAGAGATATATGGAGATATGAAGATAAGGGGACAGTAACATGAAGACAAAGAGGAGAAAGGAGAGAAAGGGAAGAATCAGACCAGGTGGAAAGTGGTGGGACCAAAGAGACAGAGAAACAAGAGTGACAAGTTCAACTGTCCAATGAGAGCCCACCGTGCCTCGCCAAAGGTGTGCACTGCACACTGCAAAAACCCTGAGTGTCAAGTTGAACTCTGAGGGTGTAAAAATTGACTTTTATTGTCACTTTCAACTGTTTATTGTAGCTAAGAGATGTGTAAAGACCTTTCAAACATCCTCTCTGCTGTTTATACCACAAATTTAAGTAGAAATATAAAAAAAATATAGCTGGCAATGTAGACTAACTAGTTTCTCTCATAGATCATGTGGTTTCCCAGGGCAATGGTTAGAAATGATGGTGGTGTTATTGTTTACAGCACTGGTTAAGAAAGTGCGGTTCAAGAACCCCCGGGGGTCCTATGAGGGATTCCAGGGGCTCCGCTGCAAAAAACAATTTGGGCTATTTGAAAATAGCCGATCTACAGCACCAGCTCCCAGCACGTCACAATGCGACGCGTTGTGAGCTTGTAGATCTGCTATTTTTGAAAAGATGCAGACGAATCATCTGTTATGGGGGTCCCTGGCACAAAATCTTTTCAAATGGGGGGTCCATATCCATTTGGGGGTCCTTGATTTTAAAATGTTTGAGAACCATTGGGTTTACAGGTCCACTTCTACACTCTCAGAGTTGAATTAACGACGGAGGGTTTTCCTCTGTGCCTCACCGCACCGCGACGTGCGCACCACACACACCATGTGGTACCTGGTTCTAGACACCAGCAGCACTGGGCCGGAGGCGCCATCCACTCGGCCTCCCTAAGACCTACTCCTTCTGCGTACGCATCGTCCTTAAGGGACGCTGGGAGACACAAAAAACCCACAGGGGACCTGGTAAGTGCTGTGTGCTGTGTGTGTGTGTGTGTGTGTGTGTGTGTGTGTGTGTGTGTGTGTGTGTGTGTGTGTGTGTGTGTGTGTGTGTGTGTGTGTGTGTGTGTGTGTGTGTGTGTGTGTGTGTGTGTGTGTGTGTGTGTGTGTGTGTGTGTGCGTGTGTGTGTGCGTGTGAGAGAGAGCTAGAAAGGCACGGTGCATTAAACAGGGTGCCTGCAGACATCAGGAAGTTAAGGCTTTTTAAGTAATTGTAAATGCCACCTACTAGGAAATGTAAGACCACAACTTATTTTAGGGGAGGTCCGGTGGCACAGTGGTAAAGTACCTATCCACCATCGCGGATATCTAGGGGTTTGAATCCACCACTGCATCCGGCTTGACCGAGCGTCTTACAGGAACGCAATTGGCCGTGTTCGAGGGACGGAATCCGGGCAAGGAGGGTTCTATGTTTTGTTAGCGACTCCTACAGGGCTGGGACGGTGCCTGTCAGCAGGGGGTGTTGAACGGGAGGAGTAGGACGGAGGAGCTACATCCTCCCGGCGGGGGCACCTCACTGGCAGGTGAGCCAGTTGGATAGAAATGTTGGATCAATTGCCATAACGACTAAATTGGGGGGGGGGGATCATTGGCTACTCCAAATTACATATCGATTTTTTAAAGACATTTTAAGGACCTGCTGACACCCTGATAAAAAATTAAGTAAGTCAATGCAAAACAAGATGAGTATCGATTACACCTAACGGTGTGTGTGGGTGGGTGTGTGGGTGTGTGTGTGTGTGTGTGTGTGTGTGTGTGTGTGTGTGTGTGTGTGTGTGTGTGTGTGTGTGTGTGTGTGTGTGTGTGTGTGTGTGTGTGTGTGTGCATGTGCTGGTACCATGTTGTGGGGAGCTGCTCTGCGCGGTGGGGCTGTCCTGCTTGTCTCTGAGAGCCGTCTTCAGCATGTCCACGCTGGACTTGAACTCATCCAGCAGGCTGCGGGCCCAGGTCTCCCTGGACTTAGTGGCTTCACTGTAATGCATCCAATGAAGACAGCTGTCACCTGGGCGAGGTGGGGGGGGGGGGGGGATTAGAGAGGGGGGCGAGGGGACAAAGACAGTGAGTGAGGGATTTTTCAGGATTAAGCCTAATTCATGCTTTCGTCGCACGCTGATAATGGAAGAGAATATCCGACCTACAAGCTCACAAAGCGTCGCGTGGTACACAATTTGTTTTTGTTACCACCGCGTTCTGGTTTCGTTGTCCTCATAAAACACAACAAACAATGACAGGCGCGAACACACTCAGAATGACGAGGTCAACTTTTTTAGATTTCTGCAGCTTCGTAATTTTGTAACGTCATCTTTTCCAAATTTCCCATCACAACCACCAGATTCCCTTTTAGACTCTATTTTAAAACTTGACCCGTGTTCCAAAGGGGTGATTGGGTCAGTTTACTCTTTATTAAAGTCATTTAATTTGGAACCACTAACCTTATTAAAAAATCAATGGGAGGGAGACTTGGGGACACAGATCTCTAATGATGTTTGGAGGGAGGCCTTGGATAGAATACACTCCTCTTCAATTTGTTTAAGACATACTATCATCCAGTTTAAGGTTCTGCATCGCCTCCACTGGTCCAAAGTAAAACTAGCTAAATTTGTGCCTGACATGGATCCAATATGTGATCGTTGCAGACATGATCAAGCCACCCTTGCACATGCATTCTGGTTTTGTCCAAAGTTATTCACATTCTGGCAATTAATATTTAAAACCTTCTCAGAAGTGTTAGAAGTGCCCATAGAACCTTCTGCTTCTATTGCAGTGTTTGGAGTTGTTCCACAAGAAAGAGATGATGTACAACTTAGTCACCAAGAAAGAAATATGATAGCCTTTGCATCCCTTTTGGCTAGGCGTCTGATACTGCTTAAATGGAAAGAAAAACTCCCACCAACTTTCAAATCATGGGTTAATGATGTTATGCATCATTTGACTTTGGAGAATATTCGCTACTCCACAAGGGGGTGTGCTCTGAAATTTTACACCATCTGGCAACCTTTTTTAACATATATAGAGACTGAAAGCTGCTGACATTAATGACCCATAAATTGACCCCACTGAATTTGTTTTTGTATTATATTTTTTGTGTATATATATATATATACATTTTTTACTTCATTTAAAATCTTTCTTTAATAATATATATATTCTACTGTGTATACTTTATTTTTATTTTATTTATTTTTTGACTTGTTTTCATTTTTCATTGCAATTGTGTCTTATTTTTCTGTATAGAGCACCGAAGTCCTGACGTCACTCGTTCATCCCCAGGTTTGCGGAAGTAATTTCTCTATGGAGAATAACATTGGGTCATCTTAGAATCGTCTCATATAAGAATTGTGGTCCAAAAATAAACACCGCGTGTCGGCGTTATTGTCAGGGAGGAGGTTCTGTATCGTTTATGATAGTCAGTCACTTATATTTGATAAAGTCTGTTTCTGGCGAAAATTTAACTAATTCGGCGGAAGTAACATTAGCGTTTTCTCACCGTCAGTTGATGCTTCATATCCATAAGAGTCAACCCGCCGGGGTCATGTGTTTATTTTTGGAACACAGTTCTTATTTGACGCGATATTCAATACGTCTATGGGATTCAGAACGGGGGTGGAAAACTGCAAACCAGGTAGACAAACAAAGGATGTGTAAATGACGTCAGACTTCGGCGGTCTATTGTCCTTTGTTTTAATGGTACAAGGAGAAACCAGGGTTGTGGCTCTTTCGGAGCGGGAACTTTGGGGGGGTGGGAGGGGTAACATACATTCACTGTTTTTTGTATGCTCATTATTATAGACCTGTATGTGAAAATATAAAATAAAAAAACCTTGAACAAAAAAAATAAAAGAATGACGAGGTCAAGTTCTCTCTTCTTTTATTTCTCCAGACGTTTCTGCTATCCGAGCCTTCGTCTGTGTGTTTGTGGTACAGAACGTCGGAATGTCCTACCTGCTCTGTGGAAGGGGTAGTAGTCCAGAGTGATCACACTGAATGACAGCTGCATGGCTCCACCCGTTATCCTCTTATTGACCACTATACAGAGGACAGACAGAGAGAGAGACAGAGAGAGAGAGAGAGAGAGAGAGTGAAGTCTGGCTTCTTTCGTATTGAAGTGTTTTACAGAACAAAGAATATAGATCAATACAGAGCGATTTCAAAAGGTGACCACACCGTACGTGTGTGAGTGCGTGTGTGTGCGCGCGCAAGGGAGTGAGTCACACAATATCTGTCACAAGGATCAAAGTAAAACAGCTTTGTCACTCTTGTCATTCTGCCAGTGTGTTATTGGGAGGGGTTGCTGGTTTGAATTCTGTCATGTCATGTCCATATTTATGCCTGTGAATCTCAATCTCCAGTGAATCTTCCTCCATTAAAACATACACCCAAACACAACATTTACCACACACTGCGTGTGTGTGGCTGTGTGTGTGTGTGTGTGTGTGTGTGTGTGTGTGTGTGTGTGGGGTACAGTATCATGTAAACATTTCTAATGCGTGTTATTTGTAACTTGTCTTTCTTCCATATTATAAAATTATGAATTATGTTGGGTAAACAATTTCAAGATGTCTTTTCAGATAACATACATGCAGTAGATATCGTCTCCGTCAGGTAGAAACCTCATATGTCCAAAACTTACTTTTCAGGATTCAAAATAAAAAAATAGCAAGCTCGAAAGAGCTTGTAGATCTGCAACTTTTTATGCTTTTGTGTGACGCTATTTAGTACGATCAAGTAGGGCGTTCATTTACGAAAGAACACAAAAAGTTAGAATATGGAGATAAGAGGTTTCGGCCCGACAGCAACGATGTATACTGCCATCAACGGATCAATAGATGACAACAAGTATGTGAGTTGTGCTGGCAAACCCATTAAGACCTGGAACGCATCTGTGTCACTTTAGATTTCTTAGGCTATTCAAAAATAGCAGATCTACAAGCTCATAGCGCGGCACCGAGTGCCGCGCTACGAGCTTGTAGATCTGCTATTTTTGAAAAATCGTGAAAAAATATTTTTTATATTGTTTTCAAAAAACTGTTAGGATTTAGATTTTTTTTAAAGAATCGCCTCAGGTCTTAATGGGTTAAGGTTATGAGGTTCCCAGCGCGTACCTTTGTCCTTGGCGTGGGTGTCGTCACAGATGTGCAGGTCGAGGTGAGTGATCTGCAGGTGGTGGGAAGTCTCACACACGTCGTAGGCGCTGAACAGCTTGGCCATGTTGGCGTTCGGGTCGGCCGCGGCCGCCTGCTGGGTGCGCACCTGCTGGGCCGACGGGGCAGGGGACGGTTCCTGAGGAACGCACAGACAGACACACACACACACACACACACCACATGCACATTAGGCTGAGAAAGTCACTGTATATTGTAGATTCCACTATTAACCCATTAAGACCTGAGAAGATTCTAGAAATGTCTTCTAAATCCTAACAATTTTTTAAAAGAAAAACCCACATTTTTTTTCCTCGATTTTTCAAAAATAGCAGATCTACAAGCTCGTAGCGCGGCACTCGGTGCCGCGCTATGAGCTTGTATATCTGCTATTTTTGAATAGCCTAAAGAAATCTAAAAGTGACACAGATGCGTTCCAGGTATCAATGGGTTAATGATATAAGCAGAATTTGAACAACTTTCAATCTGGCATCCCTATTTTCTGCATGTGGTTTGTAGGCGCACATTTTCAAAAAAGTTCAGACGATTTGTGAAAATATCCAATCTACAAGCTTGTGATGCGTTGTGAGCTTGTAAATTGGCTACACACACACACACACACATATTGCATGCTCTGTCTCAGTTGAAGGTAAGAAGTGTAAATGAACTATGAACAATCCCTCCAGCAGATGGCGTTCCACAACTAGCTGAGAACAAATGATGCCCAACAGGGATTTGAGGCTGTATGAGAGCTTACAAAAACACTCATGTGTTACCTGTGGGTTTAAGAGCTACAGACAGGACACATGCAAACAGACAGAGAGAGAGAGAGAGAGACAGACAGATAGATCAGATAAACAGACGGAGCAGACGGAAATGACATAGAAAGAGACATAGAGTCAGACAAGAACAAAATGTGACTCAGACTTGGCACTCTCTCTCTCTCTCTCTTTCACACACACACACACACACACACACACACACACACACAGTGGATTTAGGACAGACAGAGCAAGAGAGAGAGACAGAGAGGGACAGAGAGGAAGGGAGAGAGTGAAATGAATGAGATATTTGTGAAAGGTTAACCACTAAACTACCATTATATTTCATCGGACGCAATCACACGAACATATCAGATCTGCGAGCTCACAACCTGTCACATCTGCGATGCATTGAGATCTTGTGGATTGGCAATTTTTTGCTATTTCTCAAAATGTGTGAAATGTTTCGTTTGTAATGACATGACCAAAATAGGGAGGTCCGTTGATCGGCATTGCCGGCTCTTTGGTGGTCAGAAATACTGTTGATTCTCAAGTGAAAGCTGCCGTCAAGATAGCTCAATTTGTCTTCGTCAAACAGACCTCAAATCTCTCATTGCCTGGGACACCAGGTTCAAAGAGGTCAAGAGAGTATAACAACGAGGACAGGAGACATTTAGTATAACAGGATAGATGGTTTCTTACAAGAGGGTCATTCTTTTAGAGGCATTTTGACCTCTGCAACACACTTGATCAAGTATCTTGGCTTTATTCTTTATGGCATAATATGCTTCAACGCGTTCTTCATCCACATTAATGCCAGTATTTATGTTATTACTGCTGGATCAGGTAAATTGATTCTCTAGCCTACTCCATGCTATGGCATGCTGCTTATGCTTATGTGTCTCTGTAATGGTAAAGGAATGTAGGTCAGGACGCAGTAGCCTGTGAGCAGTTTTGTCAGTGGCATGTGTAGTTATGTTTAATAAAACAACAACAAGTTTATCTCTCTTAGTAGCGTATTGGGACGCGTGTGTTCCGTCTGTGTTTGCATGATGCATCAGACAGCGAACAAGACAAGAACTTTAGGAGCGCCTTGCTGATATTCTGTTCGGCAGTTCTTGCACCTCCAAAATTTAATTAGCCCTACACCTCCGGTAGCCGAACATCACGTGTGATCGGTCAGAAGTTCAAGGTGGGTATGATTTATTTTGCTTCGTTTCCGCATTCTGGCCAAGGCTTGATTCCGCCAGCAGTGAACAATGGATTGTTTTGAAGAGAGGTTGGCTGAGGTTATGAGGTATAAACATTGCTATAAACCCGCTGAGAGGGACCATAAACACAGCCTGTCACAAGAAATGGCAAAACCTCTGTGACAAATTTACCAAAGCACGTCAAGGGGTGATGAACACGAGTGGAGATCCAGGTGGTAAAACCACTGTTCCATCTCTGTTCACAATGCTTCATTCAGTGTCAGTAAAAAGAATCGCTAACGTTTGCAAATCTTTGATCTGAATCAGAATTTAGGATCCATGAGACAGCCATTTAAACATTTATTTAAGTCCCACTCCTCCCAAAATCAGTTTTTTTCGTTCGGTTAATGTCTTTTTGAAGCTTACCCGTGAAATTCCCGGTAGTTTGTTGAGCTCTACATATCTCCAAAGCATTAATATAGAGTTTTACAACTAACTTCATTGCTTCATTCAGACGTAGTTTCGTGCCTTTGCCACGCACCGACAAAAAGCAGATCTACGAGCTTACAACGAATCCCGCCACCGAGCTTACAATGCATCAGTCTTATGGAAGACAGCCTGGAATCGGTGTGCGACCGAGTGCGTGCATTGACGCCGTGTGCGAGCACCCCCCCGGTGCGCGTACCTGGTCATCTGTGGCCTGGCTCTTCCTCTGCTGGGTGGACTTCTCCATGGCCTCACTTAGGGACTTGGCGTACTGGACCATGGCTTTGAGCTGAGAGTCCGTCAGCACCCACAGCAGGTCGTCCAGGATCAGAATGAGCTTGGAGGCCACCACATTACAGTCTTTCATCTGAAACATAACCGTATCACATACAGTTTATTCATTATTCAACTGCAAATTAGGTTTATTGGCAAAATTCACCAATAGTCAGTTGTAATTAACAAATCAAACAAGAACAATTGTAACAGCTCAACACAACTAATATTACAAGTTGTTTCTCCAAATTCAACACAAAATGCCACTACTATGACTACTACAGTCTCAAAATTATCCAAACCCTTCATGACAAGCATCTTTAGTACTTCGTAGACCACCCTTTTGCGGTTATAACCATTCCTCATGTGCAATGAACCATTCCTTATGTGCAATGGCCTCCAGTTCATTAGTATTCTTGGGTTTGCGTTTTGCAACCGCCTTCTTCAAATCCCACCAGAGATATTCTATGGAGTTCAAGTCAGGAGACTGTGACGGCCATTCTAGAATGTTCCAGGACTTGTATGAACACAATGCTTATAGTACGTTCCTGACTGGCTATCGTTAACTAATGTTATGCTAAACTTGTTTGGACGGCTACCTACGAGATAATACTAACCAACCAAGCTTTCCGTACATGTCATGGTTTAGTGATATGGGACATTATCGGCAATACTTCAGTTTTTGGTTCAGTTGTGCAGCCAGCCAATGATAAACGCCTGATTCAGCTGTGCTACAACACAATGAGTTGGAGGCACAATGAGCCTAATTATTTTAACATAAGAGCCCTTTGTGGCCTTTTATGAAGATGAGACTCGATTTTAAACAGATGTGTAGTGTGTATTCATCTCAGGATGGCCATGTGTGTGTGTGTGTGTGTGTGTGTGTGTGTGTGTGTGTGTGGGCATGTGTGTGTACGTGCATGTGTGTGAGTAAAGCGTCCTTGCTTGTTGAACCAGCAGGGCAGCTTGCTTGTTGAAGCTGCCCTGCAAGCTGTTGCATGGCACACATGCACAGTAAAAGGATCTTTGGTCCGTGGTTCTATCTGCGCACTCTTCAGAGTTGAATTAACGCCGAGGGTTTTACAGTGTATTAACTAAGCGTCCACGTGGTGGTGGTCAGGTATAAATAGATCTACCGTACACAGCGTGACTATACAGGAAGCGTTGAAACTTTTCTAAAAGAACATCCACAGGCCAACACTGAGCAGTGTGTGCACAGTGGTGGAAAGTATTTACTCAAGTACTGTTCTTAAGTAAGAGTTTGAGGTACTTTTATTTTACTTGAGTATGTACATTTCTCAGAGGCAAATATTGTACTTTTCACTCCACTACAATTATGTGAAAACTTTAGTTACAAATATAGATTTTGGATTATTACAAAACATACATTAACCAATTAGTCTGTTAAAAAATAGCCAATCTACAAGCTCACATTTTGAGAAATTGTGGAGAAAAAAAACATAAAATGGGATGCCAATAGTTTTGTAAAATTTGAAATACAGGACTTGAACTTGTAACAGAGCATTTCTACATTGTATTGCTACTTTTACTGAAGTACAAACTTGAGTACTTCTTCCACCACGGGCTGTGTGTGTATGCATTACAACTGTCAGCGTGTCTGGCTTCCTCTCTGCTGAATGGAAGCATTATGAGGGGAAGTGTGTTGCCTCAGGCTGTGTGAAAGACTCCCACACTGGAACTAAAATATCAAATGTCACCTCCCATCACACTCCTGTTCTAGTGGCGATACAAACGCATAAAAGGATCGTTTTAACCTGGATTGCGCAGCCTGTGCGTGCGTGTCGCAGCACGTCACGTTCTGAGCTTGTAGATCGGCTATTTTCAGTGTACAACTAAATATAAGTTAGGCTTTAGGGATAGGGTTAAAAATGCAAAAAAAAATACGGTAAAAATGGCGTTTATAAAATTGCTTTCCTACTATTTGGAAAGTCCTCGGAAGTAATAGTAGTGCAAACGTGTGCCAGCCAATGATAAAAGCATGATTCAGCTGCACTGCAACAGTCTGAGGCGCAGTGAGTCTAATTAGTTTAACACAAGAGCCTTTTATGAAGATGAGACTCCATTCTAAACAGATGTGTAGTCATCTCTGGTTGACCACACACCAAATGTCCCCACAAGTATAGTAGAATTTGAAAGGAGGACAATCTTCCTGATTCTCACAAGAGAAATGGTTGTTTTATGGTTGAAAAGGATTTCTAGAGATCGGCTTACAATTAGGAAAAGATTCAGATAGGTGTCAGGGTTAATTTAAGGTTAAGTTTTAGGGGGTTGGTGTTGATGTTTTTGCCTGATTCATACTTAAACGCGTGCCGGTATTGTGTACCGAAAATAGCCGATGTACAAGCTCACAACACGCTGCAGCACGGCACGGTGTTGTTAACCTTAAAATGTCATGAATAAGATCACTGTCCTAAAATGATGTCTTCACAAGTGTAGTAATACAAATGTATGTGTTTGTTTGTGCGTGCGTGCGTGCTGTGTGTGTACCAACCCGTCTTTTGAGAGTAACTCTGATCTTGGACTGGTTGGTTATAAGGCGGATGGGTGCGCTCAGCATCTCATGCTCGGCACTCTGGATGGCGTCGGCCTCGATGCGGATCATCTGCCAGCTGATCTCCTTGAAGGTCAGCATCTGAAGCACACAGGTGCACAGAGGGTCATCATGGTTCAATGAATCCACAGCCCAAACCTGTACAACTCATTGAGTATCATATTTGCGCTTCCTCTTGACATTTCGATTGACCGCTCCACAAAACCAACCAATTTACAATGTAGGCATTTATCAGACGCTCTTATCCAGAGTGACTTGCAAGGTGCAAGATCACAGTAAATGACATGAACCCTAGTCAACAAACAACAGGGTAAACGTTCAGATAAATATAGACGCACAACAATTTAATGCTTCAGTTCAAAGTAACCAGGATGCCCGGTAAACATCCAACTTAGCATCCGTCTAAACATGCTGTATATAAATAACATTCTTAGCATTCATGGACAAGCAAACAGTGTATGTCTTTCCAAATAACAATCATAGCACATTTGAACAAGTAGCCAACATCTAGCTGCGTCGTATAACAAGCATCTTAACCACTTAAAGGGACTACACCATGAATTCTTACTTTTCCTTCTTTTTTGTGTGTTTTTGGTCTCCCCTACCTCTCTTCCATCCTAAAAAATACCCCAGTTTGAACACTCAGGCTTTCACAGCAAATCTGGGGTTTTCTGTAAATTGGTCTCAAAACAGGCCAAACTGATTTGGTCCCTGACGTGACGTCACGTCAGGGAACAATTCCTCCCGTTTTTCAGTTCAATTTTTTCTTATTTTATTTTTTTACTTTTTCCACACAGAACCAGGAGATTACATGCATACAAACTGGCTCAATAGCGCCCTGTGCCAAACAGGACAATGTGGTATTGCAGGTGAAAGTGCTTTATAAGCCAGAGAGAAGTTAGTTGGAATGAGTATATCTGAGGCTTGATTTAGGCTCAAACCTTTTGAAAAACGTTTGAGGGACATATAATATATATATATTAAATATTATTATTATTATTTTAATTCATGGTGTAGACCCTTTAAGCCCTATATACTGTAGTTTCTTGTATGACTAACAGTGAAAATAGCCAATAAAGCCAATACAAGGTAAAGCCAATACAAGCTATATATGATATATATAGCCATTAATATCAATATGACCATGTATCGCCTATAATGACATGCCCAAAATAGGGACGCCAGGTTGAAAGGGTGTTAAGAGGTGATACAAGGAAATGCTGTGTGGATGAGAGAAGGCCTGGGAAGGGGGGTTAGCGTGAGGTGGCGGTGTGTACCTCTCCTCTCTGGGGGTCTTGGATGCGCGTGAAACGCAGGTCGCTGATGCTCCAGCTGGTGTTGACGCTGTACACCTGCAGCTGGGAGAGCTCGAAGGACGCGTTGAAAGCCTTGGCACTGATCCGGATCACTATGGAGTTGATGGACAGAGATATGCCCTCCACTACCTTCTCAGCAAAGCCGTACTCACTGCGCGGGGGGGGGGGCAAAGAGGGATAGAGACGGAGAGATAGAGGGGCGGAGAGAGAGGAGGAGGAAGAGAGGGTGAGAGAGACATGGGTAGGAACAGAAGTTTCAGTTCTGTGACATACAATGATAATCGGTGTTTGAACAACAACTCAGGGTATGCCACTGTACAAATAGAACTGGAATATGAAATCATGATATGTATATGAGACAGCCCAAGTTCGATTCTGGCTTGAGACTCACGCTGCGTGTCCTTCCAGCCTCCACCCTCAAGTCTATTGTCTCTCTACTGTCATTTCTAAACAATGCAGGAAAAGTTCTGTCCCAGAAAATAAATGAATATATGAGATTATGTGTTCAGCGTTTTGGTTGAGGAAATCGCAGCATACTGCGAGGTCTCAAACCAAGCTGAAAGTAAACAGCCCAGGGTGGTCAACACTGTGGCGATATATGCATAGTTGAGTATCACGATTATACCTCTCGTAAGGAATTGTATTGATTTAGATTTAGAATATACTTTTTTGTGTATGTTTTGTACACATGTTAACCACTTAAATCCTATCTACTTCATAGACAGGGGTCGATCCTTGGCCCACTCCTTTTTTCAATCGACACCAAATGTCTTCACCGGAGATAGCCCATCTGTTCACAACACACCACTTGTAGATATTGCTACTCCTATTTTTGCCAAATGCTGGCCAATTATGACATGCCCAGAATAGGGACGCTAGGATTCATGTGGTTAGGGGCATTGCATTATGCGTGCAGAAGCATAACATTGACTTTGCTCACCTTTGTCCTGAGGCTGTTGCTATGGGAGACGGGCCGTTGGGTGGGCGGGGCTCATCACAGGTACTCATGTCCATCACCACTTTATCCAAAGTCTGATGGCCAGAGATTGAGCGACAGAGAGAGAGAGACACATGAGACCAGCAACAATCTATTGCTTCTATAGGGTTATTGTTCTTTGACTGTCGGTTCCAAGAAGCCAGCTTTGATATCTGTAGTTTGAAGAACATTGATATCATGTGCATCTTTAACGAATGGGGACAGCAGTGGCCTAAAGGTTAGATGAGCACCGAAAAGGTGCAATCCTCGAGACTGGCATGAAGAATCTGGGCGTGGAAGTGAATGACCAATGACCATTGACGAACACTCACCGTGACTCACCGTGACCTTTCCTTCAACACCCACTGTTTCAAAAGACTGCCATTCCGGCAGTCTTTTGAGCATGAGCAAGCGCCCGCACATGCACCGGCGTGCACGTGCATGCCCGCGAGACTGTGTTCCCCGAGTTTCAGAATAGTTTTTGAAAGATCAAACGCGTTTCAGAAGCCATAATCAGCATCACGCTGACACACAGACGCAAATGAACAATGCAAAACTAACTAAGACTAGAATTGCAAATAAATCCACCTTCGTTTTTGTTTTTCCACCATCACATCTGTTGACATGCTTTCTATAATCCTACCTTTCTTACTTAGCTTCTATAAACCAAGGCATTCCTTGAAAAAGTTACAAAGATTAAAACTAAACAACTTATGCACACGTTAATCTAACCAAAATTAATCAAACATCAAACTAAAATGGAATATTTCATAATGATGGACTGAACGTGTCTGTGCGCACGTATCATTAAAATAGCGTTCCCCGAGTTAAAATAATCACCACTACATCTCTGGTCATTACTACTTTCAGCTCAGCAGTAATCTTTTCAATATGATAAATAGCTGTGTCATCTTACCTGTCCCCTGCCCTTTGCACAAAGCAACACACAATACTTCAATAGCCTCACCATTGCTGAAAGTGTGATAGCTCGTATGGTGTTTTATCAGTCTCAAATTGTTTCAGGTAACCCTCCCTCAGGCAAATGGAATAACCATCGACACGAGTACTATTGTCTATGTTCTGTATCTGTATGATACATTGCTATTGTATTATGCTTACATTTTGTGTTCCGACATCATCAATAATTCATGAAAAGAACCTGTGTGTCAACCTGTTCTCGTCAAACCCGGCCAAACCGGGACGGCTGGTTACCCTACTGTAGATAACAATAGGTGCTGGATCGTATAAATAGCAGCGGGACAGAGAGAGCTCTTCACCGAGATGGGTGGCAAGATGGAACACGTCTTTGTGCTTCTGCTGTTCTTCTCCAGTAGCCTATGCACTGGGAATAATAACACCTACCTAGGGACTGGGACCAGTTTAGCCGTCTGCCAACCAGACACCTGTGCTCTAATCAGCGAGCTGGCGGCCTTGAGATGAAGAAGATGGAAGCCACGTCTCAGGCGCAACGTTCCCTGACAAACACGGCCGTGGTGCAGCTGGAGGCTGGTGACAGCGTGTGCGTGTACGTGTACGTGTACGTGTACGTGTACGTGTACGTGTACGTGTACGTGATGCTCCGAGCCCACCGCCAGCTCTACGACGACAACAACTATTACAACTGATTTGCTGGATTCCTGTTTTTTACCCTGTGATTTAAAAGAGTCCTTCACCGCGCGACAGATTATGATGAGTATTGAGTAAGTTATAACGTAGGAGTGTACGCAGCTCATTCGGTCTGTCCAGTTGCAATAGATCCATTGTCAGTTTCTAATGTTAACTGTATTTGTTCTGTTTGTAAAAGCTGGGTTGTAAAACTGTCAAACTGGGCATTTTCTGTTCCTTGTCTGTATGCATCTCCTAATAGTTTTTTTTTTACTTGCATGCATCTCTGTAGTTTGTTTTATACATGTACTTTTGACATATTTACTTTGAGTGAATTATTATTATTTCAACAATCAAAGCTGTTAATGACAACAAACATCCAGAGAAATAAATGAACACTGGTCTTGCGTGAGCGCGTGTTGAGACTTACCAAAGTGATGGGGTGTGTCTTGAGCTTCGTCCATGGTATCTGTCAACACAAACAAGGAAGGATAATGAGTCTCTAGAGTAGTGGTTCTCAACCTGTGACAGTGAAGTGACATTTAAGGAATTTTAAGACCTTTTTAACACATTAACTGCCAAGACCGTAGTCCTACGGGCCGTTAAATCCAACTGTTAAGCGCCGAGACCGTAGCCCTACGGGCTGCGGTCTTTTCGCGCATGCGCGGTCCGGGTGCACTTTCGGAATTTTTTTGATCCACTTCCGTTTCCGGTTTGATGACAGGAAATAGAATTATTTGGGATCCGGTTTTCACGATCACGCCCGCTCCCATTCTACAGACGAAACTGAAACTCAATTCTCTTCCTGTAGTTTTTTCTCCTCGCATTTCACTGTTTAACGTAATCCGCTCTAACTCAAACATGGATGCCCCGTTTGACACGTGGTTTTCACTGGGAGATACAGGGAGATCTCGCGGATGTAAACAGACTGTGTAGCGCTCAATCTTAAGGATTTTAACAAGATCTATGGCGACATGAAAAAAACAAAAAAACAACAAAAACACCTTGGCACTGGTGAGTACATTATGAGATTAGCCCTTGGCAGTGGATGTGTTAATACCTTAAAAAAAAAGAAAAGAAAAGAAAAAAGACCATTACGGCATCAAAAGTAATCAACAAACTATACTATAAAACATGGTCAAACATTGGCCAAATTGTCAAATAATATGAGAAAGAGGCAAACATTATGAAAATAGTACATCTACAACGCTTCCAGTTTCACTGCAGCCCCATTCATACTTTGTCACACAACGGTGTCACGCGCTGAAAATAGCAAATCTACAAGCTCACAACAAGTCAGAGATGCGACGCCTTGTGACACCTTTGTAGGTCTGCTATTTTTGGTGCATGATGCCATCGAGCAACGGAGCATAAATTTGACATTTGAGATATTTTCGTCTTCCGAAAACAGGAAGGAAACAGGTAAATTGAATGTCTGTTGATGAAATTCCCAAAATACAACTGAATGCAATTAAGGAGTGAATCCATCAACTGAATAATTGTTAAACAGACAATTAACCAAATACAATTTTGGTAATCAAATAATCCGTTTTGTGATGTATCATGGTGTCAAAATGTCTATATGTGCTATATACAACTAAACAGAAAAATTGGAATGCGTTTGCCTTTGTTCAATATTATAAAAAGGAAAAGTTATGACTGTTGGGTAAACATGAGATGCCTGTTTGGGGTCAGATAACTTAAAGATAATGATTTACAATGTTGTACTTTACTACCTTATTTTACCCGAAATTAATCACAGATCAACTGAACAACCGGGAAAAGAAATCAAAATATTCATTGATTATGCAAATAATCATTCGTTCCTACACTGCTGCATTTGCACTCGGAGGGACTTAAATCAAGTTAAAAGATGAAGGTGACTCAGGGAGTGACGTGGAACAGGAATCAATGGCAGTGTAACTGGCATCTGAAAAGAAAACCGCACTCACACACGCCATTAATCCAACACAAGCTGCCTCTGACTCAGGCCTTTGCCAAATTAAATAGCATTTACTCCCAAAAAGGAGATTAAGGACTTATGTTAATTCGGTACGCCTTTCACTTGCAGGGCCTCGTTTCTCCAAAACGCCATAAATTTCACTCAAGAGCAGAAACGTAGGCGGGGATTTGTAGAGGTTAATTGAATTAAAAACACACAATGACTGACAAAAATAAATACCACCAATTGTCTGCCAAGAGGACGAAGGCTGTTTTTAAAGTAATAGAAACTCACCAAAAAAAACCTCTAGAACAGTGGTTCTCAAAGTGGGGACCCCCAGGGGTCCTTGGGTGAGAGGGGGTCCAGGGGGTCTCCAGCAAGATGTGGAAGAATTTAAACACTTTAGCCTTATTCGAAAATAGCTAATCTACAAGCTCACAACACATCGTGATGCGAGGCATTGTGAGCTTGTACATCAGCTAAATTCAAACAAATACTGACAAATAGTCTCTTGTGGTGGGGGTCCCTGGCACAAAACCTTTTCAAATGGGGGTCTGTGGTCAATTGTCTTATCAACTGTCACTGCTCCAGAAGCAGAGCAGGGGTTTTGGCACAACGTCACCTACTTCCATCAGTGCACGGAGAAGGGAAACAAAGTCTAAAGAGGTCAAAACTCCAGCAACATTTTTAGTATGTAGAACGAATTTATTGTTAGACGGCGCGTTTGGGCCTGTGGCCTTCGGCAGGGTCACACAGCCACTAACAGGATTGACTTCGACAACAGCCCTCGTCACACTGCTACACTCTTCACAAGTCTGACGCACACACAAACACACACACACATACACACACAGCTAAATGACTTGGTTATTACAGCCACTGCACTGCACCAAAGCGGTTTTACACATCGTGACACAGCAATAAAGATAAGTTACAGCGAGACACTATAACTCAACAGCGCAAAGATCAATTGGCACATTGACAATAAACAAACACACGCACACAAACAAGTCTCTCACTCTGCCACAGACTTGTCAAACGACGGTGATAAAAAATAAGTGCAATTCTTTTTATGAACGGACACAGAATATGAACAGATTAATTCGGCGGAAAAGAACCAACACGGTGACACGGAGGAAAAGAGAAAAGTGATGAGGTGGAGGAGAGAGGGCCGCGAACCGCCGTCGTCCGGGGCAACGGTACCAACATGGAGGAAAATATAAGGTCTACGGTTCACTGTTTCCAGGGTGTGTCACAACGCACTGATGACCAGCCACGAGGGCACCCGGCATCTCCAGCAGAGGGCGTGTGTGTGTGTGTGTGTGTGTGTGTGTGTGTGTGTGTGTGTGTGTGTGTGTGTGTGTGCGTGTGCTATGTGCTTGTGTGCGTTACCCTGATGGCAGCCTTGTTGCAGCAGACACTGTTGATAGCCAGCCAGGTGGGTAGGTCCAGCAGACTCTGCAGAACCTCCTCGTCCAGCTCCAGGTTGGTCAGCTGACCCTCTCCCTTCAGAGTGCTCAGGTTGATCTTATCTGGAGACAGGTTCTTAGCAAACCTACAAGACACACACACAAAATTCTTATTACTATACTTGTGTGAGGACATCAACATTTCAGGAGGGTGATTTTATGAATGCCGTTCTTACAATTTCTCACAATTTTTAACCCTAACCCAAAACAGCCAAGGATTTTCGCCTATAAAGACATGCCCGAAATAGGGACACCATGGTTAAAGTGTGGTTTAAGCCATTATTCCCATTTGGGGAGAAAGTCCTACAGACATACTGTTGTTATTGTTGTCAGTTTTAAAGCTTCTATAGAACGACTGAAAGTCAAGAGAAGAGGTAAAGTTAGAGGCCTCAGGCCTCCATCTGAAGATAAAGATTATATGGTACAACTGAGCATAATTACGGTCTCTGAGTCATCCTGGACAAAGTGTGCATATGTGTGCATACGTTTGTGTGTGAGGTTGTACACACCAAGGACAAATTGCACTCAAGTGTCACACTGCCTTAAGAGATAAGGTACAAGCCCAACTTGTCATTTTTATGCTTTAATTCAGATAGGTCGGTCGGTATAGAGAGAGACAGGAGGAAACCAAGGGCGGAGAGAGGACAGACACAAGACAGGGGTCATTTTTGACCCCGGGTCCTCACAAGTAGCACATGTTTTGATTAAAGGCATACTCTTAAGTGTGTGTTTGTGTGCGTATGTGCGTGCATGTATCAACGAGAAATCAAGTGAACCAGGACCTGTGTACTTATTTGATAACGTATTGTTCAGTGATTTAGTGCTATAGCCCAAGGAAACCCAAATTTAAATGGATTCAAGCCATGGACCCCATTTGAAAAGGTTGTGTCAGGGACTCCCATAAGAGACTATTTTTGTTGTTAGATTATGGTGGAGATAATGAAACCCATAATCTGAATAATCATTCTTATACATTCTCTCTACAACTTCTAGTGCGTGAAATCAAAGTTAAATAAACCTGGTTCTCATGTTGCTGGGGACCCCCTGGAACCCCCTCAAGGACCCCTGGGGGCCCCCTGCCAGACCACACTTTGTGAAAGGAATTAAGACTCCAGACACATGGAATTAATAGAGTGTAAACAGCTGAGTTTCTGTCAGTGGGAGATATCCGGCCTGTGACATCTGCATTGCAGCTCCCTCCATCCCACTGCAATGTTTTTTTTTTTCTTGTTTTTTTTTTAATCACACAGTAATATCTTACATATCTCGATAACTTTTGGGAAAAGTTTAATTGTACGAAAAACGTTATACTGCGGTATTACCGCCCAAACCTAATCCTCTTTTTTTTATGTTAATAGTTAGCAGAAGGTTCACTGAACTATACATTTACAGCGGCCAGTCCAAAACAAATAGCCAAGTATCGATTTTACATTCTCTAGCTGTCCAGAGCTACTCAACGCAGGACATGTGATGTGGAAAGATGGAGGTTATATGATATGGTTATAGAATATTAAAAGAAAGTGAAAAATATAATTGAAATGATTTAATAATTTGTATTTCAATGTAAATTGCATAGATGATAAAATAATAAAATGGCAAACAGCATAGCTTTCTTTTAACCACTATGTATCCTATTTGATGGACAGCAAAAATGATGATGCGTTGTAAGCTTGTAGAGCAGCTATTTTCACTATCCTATCCGCAAGTTTCCTAGGGCGTTGTGGGCATCACTTCCTGTTGATTTGATCAGGTATAAGGTATCAAATCGACAGGAAGTGATGCCCACAACGCCCCTAGGAAACTTGTGGTCGTCGTGCTCATGTCACTATGACTCAGCCATAACCAAATAAGGAGTTCCCAATGCAGCTACGCCAGAACCTAAATTCTTTTTAATTGTCCTAAATTACACCAAATTGTCACCAATGAATGACATGCCCAAAATAGGGATACCAGACTGAATGTGCTTAAAAATGTCATGTCCACTTCTATTCCTGCTTGCTGTTCTGAAACAGAACGCACATAGTAACTGAATAGAATAGAATAGAATGACGCACACGACACATTAGGGTCAATCTATACCGGGGTTAATGTCCCTGTCTGACCTTTAACATTGTGTTTGGTAAAGGTCACTATGAGCTGACAAAGACACTCACTGCTGGTGGCATTCTGCTGTTTGGAGTCAGGTAGGCAGTGTGTGTGTGTGTGTGTGTGTGTGTGTGTGTGTGTGTGTGTGTGTGTGTGTGTGTCCTAAGGATGTCCTGCTCACTGCACCGAATCACTTTCTTGTAATGGCAACATTGGTCTCTAGGCTAGTTATATCACACACACTACACTCTTAACCTCTTTCAACCTGGCGTCCCTATTTTAGGCATGACATTTTCAGGAATATTCAAAAATAGCAGACCTACAAGCACAATGCTTTGCGTTAGGCTTTCTGTCACACACTGTGTCATGTGTCTGGTTCCAAACAGGATGGATGGACCGTGGCTTGTGGGAGTTCAGACACCTTTTCCAGACCAAAGCTCATAACCTACACCTCCATTTGCAGAGAGCGACTCTCTCACCCTCGAAAAGGTACAAAATGTCTGTGCACCTTCTGCACACTCAACCTAAAAGGTGCTTCATCACGGAGAACCTCAGAAAGAATCTAGCTGTAACGCAGGTTTATCATCATAGGATCATGGTCACTTCCTGTTCTTTTCCACTCAACGCCGTCACTGTGTGCCGGTAGCGAGACGATCGGTTCTCCATCCTGACGTCTCTCTTTCTCTCGCTGCGTAAATTATTCAGTGGCGTGAAGCATTTCAACAGCACAGGTGCAACAACTTCACACAGAGTGAAAAGACAGGAGCCACAGAAAGTTACACACACACACACACACACGCACAAGTGTGTGCACTGTGCAGGCATGGGACGATGGGAGTAACACAAGCACACACACACGTTCTCAGTTCAGTCATCATGGACAATGCCTGTACAGCCCTGGTACCAGTTAAATATTCATTGTAACCGCTGATCAAATATCAACCTGCTAGTCTCTCTCCCTCTCATTCTACCTGGAAGAATACTTAATATTCTGTTGATCATTGAGTTAAAAATGACGTGGCCTACAGGAATGTGAGCACACACACAGGCATTTCTCCCTTTCATGTTAAACTCCCAGCATCAGTGGTGGCCCACAGTTCCAGTCTCCAGAAAGAGATTAGGAGTCGTCACCACCAGGCTGGTGAGAGGTATGTAGTATGTAGTCTGCCTTAAGAGTTCTCAACGGGCCTGACAATTAAGACCCAGCACTAACTGGGCCCTAACCGAACCATTACCATAATGTTAGACCCGAAAACCCGATGGAAACCCCGATTTTTTTCATGGAACCCGAGGCTCGGCCCAGCCCAACTAATTAGCAGACATTTTAAGCCCGGCCCGGCCCGAAAACGTTGGGTCGAGTTCGGGCAGAATTTGAGAACTCTAGTCTGTCTATCTGTCCTGCAGACTCAGGTAATCCATCACATCCCACACCAAAAGCTGAGAGATGAAGGGAGAAGCACTGGAGAGAGGGAGGACGGAGAGAGAAGGAGAGAGGGGGGTGGGAGATTATAGAGAAAATTAACCACGGTCTCGCAGAGAGAGAGATGGGTAGGAAGAGTTTTGTGGACATTCTTTGGGGACTTGTTACATTCTTTACTCTATTCGCTGCTCGTTGGAGCAAGCAGCACCACCGCATAAAGACTAGAGCAGGAGGGGGTCCTCAAGAGTTACTACAGGGAGGGTCGCCAAATATTTGTGTAATTGGATTTCTTTTTTTTCTTCACATTAACCACTTGAACCCTAGCATCCCTATTCTGAAGAGAACTTAAGGCAAAAATAGCAGATCTACAAGCTCACACGCCTCGGGCTGCGAGCTTGTAGATATGCTATTTTAAGAGGTTTGGTGTTGGTTTATGAAATCTATGAAAATACAATTTTATACAGTATGTAGTGGAGGGGGGGGGGGTGTCACTGTTTCATCACTCTTTCGGCTATAGGGGGTCCTTGGGCTGAGAAACGTTGAAGACCCCTGAACTAGAGCAGTGGTTCCCAACCTTTTTTTGGATCAGGGCCCACTTGAAAAGTGTCTCGAAAGTGTCCCACCCAGGCCCACCCACCTGACCCCTTTAAGTGGTCAGGTGGGTGGGCCATGTGCATTTTCAGAGCACGTTTATTTTAAATGATGAATCTATCGATTGTGTTCCGGCTTGGATCAATGGAACCAACAAACTGTCCCTATTAATCACAATGAAAACTCGCTTTTAACACATTAAAACCGGGATAGCATCTGTGTAACCACTTAAACCATTATTTTATACTTTGGCTATTGAAAAATAGCAGATCATACAAGGTCGTCTCTGTGCCGCGCTACGAGCTTGTAGATCTACATAAAAAATAATAAAAACATTAAAGTTCGTGCAAATCTTGAATCTATATACTTTTTTTTTAAAGCGAACATTTTAAACTCAAATCTTTGCTTCTGGGGATTCTACTTCTCAAACTTTTTTACATTAACATTTATCACTAATGATATTGAAGCCAGATTTATACTTAGTTACGCGCCAACGTTGCACACTGAAAATAGCAGATCTACAAGCTCACTACAGGTCGTGTGGTTGTAGATCTGCTATTTTGGGCACAACAAAGTATATGAAGCCCTTAACGGTTTCAAGCTTTTTGTTCTCCACACTAGTACACCTAATAGTTCAAATGTTTCCTTACAATGTTCTCTTGTTTTCCCAAGGACCATCTGTAATTATGCAATGGACCATTAGTGGTCCGTGCACTAGAGAGAACCATGGTGCCACTACAGAAACGCAGTTTGACAAACGTTTTCCATAAAGGGAAGTAGATCTATTATTCCTAAATGGACAACCGATGCACTCGACCCCATTAGAAAGACAAAGCAAATATCCACTTTCAGCAGCAAGCTAGGACAGCTAAAATGGACAAAAACATTTCAATAGACTGTTTGGTTCAGTGTGGGATAAACAGTCAATTGACTACGCTTTGAAACAGAGTCGGATCTGCTCGCTACTTCATCTTCAGCCGAGATTATGAAGAAGAAATCTAATTTAGTCGATTTAATAGAATTGAATTATCAGAGTTAATCTTCTGTCACGAGTTCAGCCCTTCATTGTATTTCTCATTGCCGACAGCCCCGCCACATTGTCTGGAGGCTGGATGCCCACTGGAGCAAGGACACCAAACGCAAATTAAATAGCGTACCGTATGTCTACAGAATACATCACATCTCACATATCTGGCAGGCCCGATCAGAATTTTGGCCAGAAAAAAAGAAAGGGTCTGGAGAGCTTGGAAGTTCAAAAAAGTTAAACAAAAGTGCTCTTTGGTTGGGGACTCAAAACGTGCAACAAAGGAAAAAAAACAAGGCACTCTTCTGGTGAGTGAATTTGGTTAAAAACTGTGACTGGGATAACCCACGCGTAGCGGCTCCATGGCTTTCTTCAGGGTATAAAGAACTTTGGCCAGACCAGATTGTAATCAGATTGTCTTTATCAAGTCTAAAAGTCAATATTCAAATACGTTTTTTGCTAATCAGATATGAACCACATTCCTAGGTAGTTTGAAATGTGATTCAAATCTGATTTCTAAAGATGCGTCTCGGTCTGGAAACTCAAACACAGCAAATATCCAATCTATAAGATTCAACGCGTTGTCTATTTTCAGTGAGCAACACCAGTATAGGTTATAGCATTACTCGTGCCCAAGTCGTTACCACAGCAACCAATGCAGATAGGTCGACGTCAAGCCAATCAGATCTCTTGCAAGTAAACAGTGTGTGTGGAGTCTGTGGGTGTGGAAAGTCATATTTGAGTAACAAATCATATTTGCCTGCAGTCTGAACAAAGCCACAATGTGGTAGCTAGCTACGCTGGAATATCTGAGGGATTATGACCTTCTCTGAATCCAAGCTGACTAAGAGAAGCAGAGAATGCACTAGTGCTGCACGATTAATCGAAAAAAGATCGTGATCTCGATTCAGACACCTATGCGATCTCGATTTTAGATTATGACTTTTTTTTTTTCAATTAAAAAAAATAATAAATTAATAAATAATTTTTATTTATTTTTTTGCTTACTATTTTTATATTTACAAGAGAATTGTGTGAGAATCGTGTGAGAATCGTGATCGCAATTCTTATGGAGGAAAATCGTGATTCACATTTGAGCAAGAATCGTGCAGCCCTAGAATGCACCATTTAGTCGCTGTCGGGGTGGAAAACTGTCCAAAACCGTTACTTTTCAGGATTCAAATGCAGAAATAGCAAAAGTAGCGGATCTACAAGCTCGTAATGTGTCGCTTTGCGCCGCGTTTTGAGCTTGTGGATCTGCAACTTTAGCTACTTTTGTCTGACGCTAAAAGTTTAAATATGGAGATAAGAGGTTTCTGCCCGACAGCAACGACGTGCAACATTTTGGAGACGGCCATGGGGTAAAGAAGCCATCTGGGAATCGGAAGAACCCCGGTTCGAACTCTGGCTGCTTCAGGCTTAGTGCCCAAGTGTCAGTGAGCGAGACACTTAACGCAGAGGACGGATTCGTGCAAATGTACTTGACAAATACCCCAACAACAACTAAAAGGGAACATAAAAATGATGTCAGTGACTCACCCTGCAGGTGCTTCAAATGCAGTGTGCTGAAGCTCAGACTGGACAAAACAACACAATACCATCTATTTCTACACATCATTACATTAAAGCTTCCCAGTGCATAATGGTGTACTGGGGCGAGTCAAAAGTATTGCTTAGTTGAGGTGCCTGGTGGTAGGCTTGTTCTGATATGGTGATAGAAACGTATATCAAGGGAAGATCACTGATTGGTTTTTTTCCTAAATCAATATTTAGGCCATAATAACTAACTTAATATCACATACAAGTTGTTATAAAAAAAAGCTCTATAATGTCCACCCTCTTATCCACTCGCAGAGCCATGCAGCAGGAGTAACAAGGACAGAGATATTAGTTTGCCACCTTCCTTGGCATCTCCGTTCTCCATAATATGCCTGCTCACCAAACACAGCTTCAGCTCGAAGGAAAGTGCCTTGCTTAAGGGCAATGACAGGAGTATGTTATGGCATGCATGTCTGTTGATGTGAGAGGAAACCCATGTGAACACAGGGTCAACATGCAAACTCCACACAGAAACCCCCAGTTGGATTTTAAGCCATGGCCGTCTTGCTGTGTGAGAAGTGACAAGAATTCTAACCACACTGAGCCACCAGAAGTCAGAAGAAGCTGTTCAGGAGTCAGGACAGGTGGAGGTCTGTGTGGACATACTAGACCTTTTTGGACCCACTGGAAAGGTTGTGGCCAGGTCAGGAGAGGTCTTAGCTTCTTGGCCCGTACATGATGCTGCATGTGTGAAATGGATGGGATGTGACAAACCATGATGACCCTCACAGCGTACCGGATAATTAGTTGGGACCCTGCTTGCGTTTGGTCAGAGCTCAGTGGCGATCCTCCAACCAGACTGTGATGGATGGATGGTTGGAACCCAGACTGCACATCTGTAACCGGCTGTGAATTAGTAGGCCTACATCACACACAGGAACTTAATTTACATTAGGTCAAGTCAAGTGTGATGCGTCCCTGATATAAAATGTGACCACTCACCATAAATATCAAAGAAATGTGATCGATATCAGCTGAACAAAACCTCAATCGAAGCATCCTTGGAAAATAATGTGTCAGCCCTTTAAATCATATTAGTAACTTTTTCTTGCCTACATTTTTCTCCATGTTTAGTCATTATGCTAATTCCCTTTTCCCATGTGTCCCTGTCACTGCCACCGCTACTTGTTGGTCTGGGGGACGGAGTAGACCACGTCTCCTCTGATACACGTGATGGTGCCAGCGACTTGTTTTTATTTGTTGAAATGCCAGGCCAAACCGGAGGCACCATAGAGGATTCAAACCCCTGTATCTATGGAGGTGGGCAAGAACTTTACCCCTGCACCACCCGGACGCTAAAATTAAATTTCATCATCCATAGCAATGCTCGACTTCAACAACTACTACACACACACACCTACTAGGGATGGCCAACCGATAACCGTTAAACCGATTAATACTAACGATTAAAATTAATCGTAAAAAAAAAAAAAAATCTTCCACTTTATTCTTCTTCTTCCTCGTCTTTGTATTGGTATTGTTTGTGTTGGAGCGCCTCAGTGCGGCTGCAGAGTTCATGTGCAACCTCTTCCAGAGAGAGATAGAGACACTAGAAACTCTGCTGGAGACACAAAACAAACTTTGAAAAAAAAATTATTTTGGCCATTAAAAAAATAATATATATATATATATATATATATATATATTTTTTTTTTACAAAAATTTTTTCTTAACGGTTATCGATTAATTAATCGTTAAGGCCCAACGGTAATCGGTTAATAAAATGTCTCCATTTGGCCATCCCTAACACCTACAGTACACAAAAGATGCAGGTTATTGCATTCATCATACACGCACAGGCAGCCAGTCAAAGTGACGTCTCCTCTGATGTAAGGCATAGGTGTAGAGCAGGGGTTCTCAACCTTTTCAGGCCGCGACCCCCAAAATAATGATATTATTTCCTGCGACCTTCGGTTTTAGGGTTAGGGTTAGGTTATTTAATTATGATAGGTTATTTGATAATTATTAGGGTTAGGGTTCCTAATGTTAATAATTAAATATTTTTATCTTGAATTTAGTAAATTAACTGATAAAACATGAATTAATAACAACATAAAAAAATATTTTGTTACAAAAGAAATATATATATAAACTTAAAAAAAAAAAAAATTCACATTCACCAAAAACTCTGGCGACCCCCCCCAAATTATTTGGCGACCCCGCGACCCCCAGGTTGAGAACCACTGGTGTAGAGGACTGTGTGTATGTGTGCATCTTGTTAATTATTCACGATAAAGTGATTCCTCTTATCTATTGTACATGAATTGCTGACATCGCCAATAACAAAGGTAGGATTAAACAACTAAGCCAAACTTTATTAGTTAGTGGGATAAGGAAGAAAGATGTGAACTAGGCCACGCCTATGGTAGCGCCGATCATGTCACCTTGTCAATAGTGTCCTGGCTTAACCCCCCTCAGCAGTCGTTGCATACCACCAGGGATGTAGTCGGCTTAATCGCTCCCAAGCCTTGAGCTCATTCCTGTAGCACGAGAAGATGGTGATAATCTTTCATATGGAAGGGGTCCGGTCACTCGGTACGTTTTCCCATCAACCGCTTGGCTCAACACGTTTTATCAAGCACCGCACACTGCACTGCAGCCTGCCCTGCACCCTCGAGATGTCAGGCTGCCAACATGGCTATAAATCCACTGGACTCCTGTGCCGTGTGGGTCTTGTGACATCAGATTCCAATTCGGCGAGCAGTCATTCACACTTACTCTAATCTAGTCATTACAGAGTTGGGAGGGTGGGGGGCATTTTCAAAGTTCAAGTCAGAGCCAGTTATCCATCACTTGCAACAGCTTGTTGGGAAGACTGCAGATTGGTGGGTTGAGAAACTATCCAGTTGGTTAATTAGCATTTAGAGCCATCTACTCTGTGTGTGTGTGTGTGTGTGTGTGTGTGTGTGTGTGTGTGTGTGTGTGTGTGTGTGTGTGTGTGTGTGTGTGTGTGTGTGTGTGTGTGTGTGTGTGTTTTATGTTAGTTAGTTACATGTTCACATATATTGCTTGTACACAAATGCAAAGAATGTTATTTAGATAACATGCTGTTTAGACAGATGCACGGTTTGATGTGTCCTGGTATCCTAGTTACTTTGTAGCACTTAATTGTTTTCTTTGCACTCTACTTACAACTGAACATTTACCCTATTGTTTGTAGTCTAGACTAGTGTTCATGCTATTTACTCTTAAGTTGTACTTTGTAAGTCACTCTGGATAAGAACATCTGCTCTTATCTCCTAAATCGTAAATTAATGTGGATGGAAGTGGCTGGGTTGCTGATCAGGTCATTCTAACAGCAAAAACGTACTAATACCAAGAAAGTGGATCATATGACCCTAGTTCATAGATCTTTACACAGGCTCCCTGTCTGTCAAAGAATTGATTTCAACAAACTAGTGTTGTTGGTTTATAAAGCAGTGAATGGTTTAGGGCAAAAAATAATGTCCTGATCTTGTGCTACATCGCAGTGAATCATGCCAGTCATTTCTTGTACTTCCTGTTTATAAAGGTGATAGGTGTTTCCTTTCAGGGTAAACACCTATTACCCTTTCAGGGTAATATTTTTACGCTACATATCTGAAACACCCATTTCACTCATTTAGGGAGATACTGTAGGTACACATTTTTTAATTGTATTCAAAGATCCTTTTATAAAGTGTTTATTTTGCTCTGTATCCTATTGTCTCAATAATTAATGTTTTATGTAAATAACTTTCAATTGCCTTGTTGAAATGCGCTCAATTAAAAAAAATGTACTGTCCGCAAGAGTATGGAAAAACCATGGGGTAACTTTTCTATGTACCATGACGTCTGTGTGTGTGTGTGTGTGTGTGTGTGTGTGTGTGTGTGTGTGTGTGTGTGTGTGTGTGTGTGTGTGTGTGTGTGTGTGTGTGTGTGTGTGTGTGTGTGTGTGTGTGTGTGTGTAACAGGACCCTGATCTGGCTGGCCATGGGCCAGGGTCCAGTCGATATTCGAGCCTGCTGGTAACAAGGAGAAACACACACCTCATTATCAACTCACCCATGGGGCTACCCGAGTCCATTCCACTGTCAAATACTTCATTGACACATGCCCAGTAAAGGTAAACAGTAAACAAACCCAGATGTCTATATGAAAATAATCAGTTATTCATACTGACATAGGTTGCATCCTCCTCCTGAAACAACGCTGACAAAAAAAGGCTCTCTAAATACTTTCAGCTCCATTGCAAAGGGGCAACCGAGTCATTGCAGACTGCTGAGTCAATGAACTGTAAAAGTCAAAAGCGTTGTGTCACGCTGCCTCTATTCAGCATGCCCCAGACTCTTCCTTGTCCTCTGCCAAGTTGTGCCAACAGCTCACGTACAGAGCTCTCAGAGCTGAGCTCTGTTGAAACACACAACACGGCCTGCGGTTGTGTAAGCACACCAGACTGTTTGTTTCAGTGACCTATAGCTAGCATTGGACAGCATACCATAATATGGCTGCTGCAGATGTCTTTGCTGTGAAAGCATCAGCCAACAGAACAGAGCATCTCATTTGAAATGAATGCAATGACAAATCCTAGTCAAAAGGAGCACATTCTCTGATGGCGCTTTGACATGCTGACATCAGCACTGATGTTACCATGACATCATCACTACGCTTGAACAGACGGCATGGGTCCGCCTCCTCGGTGGATGCTGGACCAATCAGATTGACCGCAGAGTGCAGACCATATCACTTGACATGGCTATGGGACAGATGACATCACCACTACCATTGGACAATTTCCTGCTACTGTTGACACTACTGGTGCTGACGGCATGCATACTCACGTGCAGAGGAGACGCTCGCTTGTGCACTGCCTACTCACATAAATATGCACACACACACACACACACAAACAAGCCTGTGTTGTAGGACAATGAAGGACATGACACGTATAGGCTGTGTGTCTATGGCAGTGCAAAACTTGGCTGTGTCTCGCAGCATGAAGGACAAAGCGGTCTTAAACGTTGCCGTTGTGCTGCAAATGAATCACTATTCATAGCAGGCCAAGGGGCATCTTTTCACAAAGGACCTCTAAGAAACCCTTTCCACAGGATCAGTTGTGCACTTTCCTTTTCGGAAAGGCACCACCCCGTTTATCTGCCTATACGGATGAACTTTCCACCCGCTCACTGCACCTGTGAGATGTAATATAATATGAGGTGTTCCTTTGTAGTGCTGCCAGCAATGAGACGTTTCAAAGGTTAGACATTGTAGCGGCACCGCTATCATCATGTGTCATTTCAAAATCCTCTCATGTCTGAACAAACTGTCCAAGGAAGGACTAAACGCCATCAGTTCTAAATGAGCAGCGTTATTATGTCTGAAGAGGGGAAACGTTACTGTTCCAAGCTCTGGAAATATTAAGTATTCCGTTCAAAGTCCCTGGGGAGACTGAATGAATAATGCATGTAAAGTGGGCAGAGTGGTACGCTGTCCATAACACCAGAAATACAAGTACTAAGCACATATCTATAAATCAAGGTGTGAGGTTGACATAGAATGCAATTCTGGTCATCTATTACACTTGTCAGAGGTGGTAGACGCTAGACAGGTACCCACATGTAGGAGGCAGAGGCAGGTGCTTTGGGGGTTGTGTGTTGGAAGTCCTGTGTGCACTAGTCTTAATGAGCATCTGGCGAAAATGAAGCAGACAACACCACCACCATAGATGTTGCATTCAGCAAATTTACTGTAAGTTATATTTAGAATGATGAAGCAGGTTTTGCAAAGTGAGAAGCACTGAGATTGTTGTTTTAAAATCATTCTTATTCAAACACTAGTCTTGTTCAACCCGTTTGCTGCTTCCAGAAGCCCCTGTGAGTAGTAAACTAAATGAAAACACAGATGATGTTTCTATATTTGGACGGTCACGGTATCATTTGTAAAGTCTTAAGTAAGCTAACACTATGTGCCTGTCGTTTAGTAATCTAACATATATATACACTTGAGTAAAAGTCTAAAAGCATTGGTATCAAAATGTACTTAAAGTACAAAAAGTAGAAAGCACTCATTATGCAAAATGTCCCATTCCAAGTTTTCAAATGTGAAACATTTATCAAAATCTTTTGAAAATAGCAGATCTAAAAGCTCTATTGCGAGCTTGTAGATCTGCTATTTTCAAATGGCCCTTGTAATAATAATAATCATAATCTAAAAAGTAACTAAAGTTTTCAAATAATTATAGTGGAGTAGCCAGTGAGATGTAGTGGAGTAGAAGTAAAAGCACTGAATACTCCAGTAAAGTGAAGAAATACCTCAAAATTGTATTGTATAATAGTACTTAAGTAAATGTACTTGTTACTTTACACCACTGGATATAAATTCGATTTAAAGGGCGATAATAAACGATAGGTATGTTAAGTTAAACCCATCTGTCTTCACAGAACAGACCTGGAGAGATGCTTCAGGATCTGTTTCTTGATCAGTCCAGCCATGGTGGATCCAATAGAGCTGATCCAATAGAGCTAGTGGATCCGATAGAGCTGATGGTGGATCCAATGGAGCTGATGGTGGATCCAATAGAGCTGGTACCGGTACCAATAGAGCTGATCCGGCTCCAATAGAGCTGATCCGAGCCAGTACCCGGCTGGCTAGCTAAAAACAACAACTAGCCTGCTTTGCTAGCTGGAGGAGGTTGACTCAGTTCAACTCCCTGCTGCTGAGCCAGACGCTCGTCATTCTGAATGGTGTTACGGGTGGTTGAATGGCTCCTTCCCTCCTTCCCCTCTTTGGAAAAGACAGAGAGTATAAAAGAGAATAATGTCATTCCTTCCAGGCTTCCGGGAGGGTGATGGTTTCAAGGCTAGCACACAGCTGAGCTGCTAGGCTAGCCCCAGACAGACATGAAGCACTGAGGAGGCCAGCATCACGACGACATCCACCTTCACACTGACTCGACTCTGACGACGCAGCAAGTAGCAACAACAACACAGCACCGCCACCTGGAGAACACGACCGCCCCATAGCCCGGAGGGCAATGTTGCCATGTCGGCTTATTACAAGCGACTTTGGGCTTCTTTTTCTGTAAAATTGCTTGTAAAAATTGCTTATTTTAGGCTTGTTAAGTTGGTTCCAAATGTTTTACTTGTTATTTAAACCAGTGGTTCTCAAATATTTTGAAAATCCAAATATTCCACATTTTATTGCAAGAGTTTTTGGAAAATAGCAAATCAAAATATTCCACATTTTATTGCACGTTTTTTTGAAAATAGCAGATCTACAAGCTCACAACGTGTCACGGTGCGACGCGTTGTGAGCTTGTAGATCTGTTATTTTCAAAAAGCCGGGGCATATAGGTTTAAAGTGCTCATGTGGCCTAAGTTGCTTCTTTTGGGCTTGTTTTCCTAGACCTGGTTGCTTATTTCTCTCACAAAATATGGCAATGCTGGACGGTCGGTGCTGCCTGATTGGTTAATTGGTTGCCATGGTGGTGACACAGCTAGTTTGTTAGAGCGGATACGGAATCGGTTTGTGTTCATGTGTTGTCTTGCAATTTACCGGATGCAGTAGGCGGGCTCTAAACCGGATCTGAGCACACCGAGCAGTAAATGGAAACAACAAGCTATGCTAGTTGATTTTGACCACCAAACTTGGGTTGACCAAATGTAATCTTCACAGTTGTAATTTAAATAGAATAGTATCATGTCCTTCTTCTTTATTAATGACTTTAGATAGTAATTAATAATACATCTGATCTTTCCTAGACACTGACATTAATCTATTAGGGTTGAATTCGTATGAATTTAAGAATATGTTGTATTGAAGAATACATACATTTATAATATATATATATAATATATATATATATATATATACACACACACAGTACACACATATTATACAGGTTGCTAGACAACCAGGAACGGCGTGACTGTCCCTCCGGACCATGGGATTGCAGCGTCTTGATGGGCGGTGCTTACAATGACAAGTCATTTCACCCAGAGAGCTTATCATCAGCCTCAATGGAAAATGACTGAGCAGCTGGTTTCCTCATAGAAGTAATATATATATATATATATATATATATATATATATATATATATATATATATATATATATATATATATATATATATATATATATATATATATATATCTTTCGTCACTGAAGCGTTCATGATTATTCTCTATCTCTACTAGTATCCTCAAGGAAAAGATAACCATCCCAATCAGAGTCCGACTACTAAAATGGAATTGCATGGACTCACTCTCTCTGTGTAGTGTGCATGATTCTGTGTCCCTGATCGGTCCTCCTCATGAACTGTCCTTTAGTGACATCTAGTGGCCAAATCGAGCATAGAAACGTGTATTCATTGGGGACTCCCTCTTTCTTTGGTGTTTCGCCCAAGTGGGGTGGTTATAAACCTAAACATTAACCTTTTAACCTCACAAAAGCTATGCCTAAACTTAACCTTAACCACCCTAACTAACCCTAACCTCACAAACACTATGCCTAACTCTCTCCAACCTTAATCCAAACCCTAACCTCGCTATGCCTAAACCAAACCTCAAAACCATGGAGGTGGAGAAAACCCTGTACTGTAGGCTACTTAAGCACAATTATGAGGTACTTTTACTTTACTGGAGTATTTCCAATTTTCTATACTTTTACTCCATTACATCTCAGAGACAAATATTGTACTTTTACTCCACTACAATGATTTTAAACTTTAGTTGCTAGTATATACTAGGTCAGCTTCCCGCCCTTCATCAGCAGTCTCTCTCCGTCCACGTAGTTAGTAGGCCTATGTGATGTCTACTAGCGGCTCTGACTTGTTGTGTTTCACCAGGGTGGTCACCTCACAGTTGATGTTGGTGGACCTTGCCCTCTCTGAGCCCACCATCACCAGGAACTCCCTTGTGGATGCGACATTAGACTCAAACGGACAGAACTGGACTACTATTTTCATCACAGTCTCCAGCACCACTGAGGAATGCCTCACAGCTGCCATGATGCTTCCACAGTAACCTTTGAACTGCCCACTCCATAGGAGACATATATATATTCGAGCCCTGCAGTGACGTCATCAAATAAGAAACAACATCATATATAATTAGTGTGGTTGCCCTAACAGGGCAACCAGACTATAGTAATCCTCGCACTTTATTATTAGTGTGGTTGCCCTAACAGGGCAACCAGACTATAGTACTTGATGAACTTTATTAATCTTTCTAGATAAACAATACTTTGTCCCGCATCTCCTCCCACAGTTTATTTTTCCCAATTTAGTGCCATATGTCAAAATGACCGGCTTCACCGGGAATCGTGTGCTTGTATTTTGCTAAGAGATTGGTTGCATAGTTTTATTGATATTGATTTATTAGTGCATTAAATTTCCCCATCCACTTTAATGGAAAAGTGAAAAAACTCAAATTCAAGTTTTTTTTCCTCAGAAACCATAAGAGCTAGAGTTACCAGATTTGGAGGGGAGGTTTATAATTTAGTCCGAAATTATTAAAAAAATAATTACACTAATCGGCCACATGGTGGCGCTATAACAGCCCCATTTACGTTTTGGCCTATAACTCTTGAACCGTAGGTCGTAAAATCAAAAAATCCTTTTCCCTAGATTCCTTGGGTCAAGACGCAACTCCCCATATAGGCCACGCCCATTTGCGTCAGGATAGATTTTCCGCCATTTAGAATTTTCTTCAAAACACACTTTTAGCTCCTCCTCCCATATATTTTGTCCAAATTTCACAAAAATCGGTACACATGATCTCTGGACCCATGCGATAATCTGGACCGAAACAGAATTTTGATAGTCCATACTGTTCGTCCGTAAATGGCTTCCAAAGTTAGCGGAAGGGGCCCGTTTTACAAAAAAGGCCACAAATCACGAACGAAACGTCCAGTCAATCCCAAATTTGAATCACATGTCAAGTGTGGTTTACTCAACAAATCCCCAAAATAATTTCCACTTTGATCCATAGGGGGCGCCACAAATGCTCAAAATGTAACCGTTTGATGCAAAAACCTTATTTTGGGGGGATCAATCCTCTCAAAATGAAACGCAAGTGATCTCAGGAGTTACGTGACAACGTAATTGGCACAGCCTCCGACGGTATTCCTCCCAGCGTATTCCTCGAGTCCCGGCGGCAGCGACCCGCGACTAGCGTCGGTGCAACCACACTCTGCAATTGCCCTGAATTGCGACGCGTCTAGTTTATGATGTTGTTTCTTATTTGATGACATCACTGCAGGGCTCGGTCAAGGCCAAGGTTGCCAGGGTTAGAGGGTATTTAACCCTGTCCCTAATCAGGCGCAGTGTGTTGCCAGTGGCAGGAGGCAAACTTCTTTTGACTGTGTTTCATGAGAGCAGGAGGTGGTCTGTGTGCGTTTGACTGTTTATCTATTTATGTGTTTATTTATTGTATGCTAAGTGACTGACAACTACTAAGCTACAGAGAATACAACTTTTGTTTATGAATTCCACGGACGTTTTGGACCTTCAGTATTTGAGCACACGTCTGAACTTGCACTACACCAATACTTTTGGACTTGTCTTTTACTCAAGTAAAATTTCGACATTGCAGTATTGCTTATGCTTACTTAAATAAAAAATCCCACCCTGTGTGAAGGAAGCGGTGCCTTTGATGAGGTTATTTAATTGGTGTGTGTGTTTGTGCGTGTGCACGTGTGCAGTGCTGGCGGCCCCCCTGGGTGCCACACGTGGTCCCTGGTGTGACTATTGTGATGGCAGACCCCTGGCAATTTTGGTGCGGATCGGAGCTGCGGTGCGCCTCGCAGGTCCGCATGTTACGCTTGTGTGTGTGTGTGTGTGTGTGTGTGTGTGTGTGTGTGTGTGTGTGTGTGTGTGTGTGTGTGTGTGTGTGTGTGTGCGCGCGCACACGCACGTGTGCAGTCCTGGCTTGCACGTGTGCAGTGCTGGCTTGATTGTGTGTGTGTCTTTAAGTGGCGTATGTGTTGCAACGGTGCGCCTCGCAGGTCTGCATTTTACGTGTATGTGTGTGTGTGTGTGTGTGTATGTGTGCGCACGTGTGCAGTCCTGGCTTGCACGTGTGCAGTGCTGGCTTGTGTGTGTACATGTCTTTAAGTGGCGCATGTGTTGCAACGGTGCGCCTCGCAGGTCTGCATTTTACGTGTGTGTGTGTGTGTGTGTGTGTGTGTGTGTGTGTGTGTGTGTGTGTGTGTGTGTGTGTGTGTGTGTGTGTGTGTGTGTGTGTGTGTGTGTGTGTGTGTGTGTGTGTGCGTGTGTGTATGCGTGTGCACGTGTACAGTCCTGGCTTGCATGTGTGCAGTGCTGGCTTGTGTGTGTGCATGTCTTTAAGTGGCGCATGTGTTGCAACGGTGCGCCTCACAGGACCGCATGTTCTGTGCGCGCACGTGTGCAGTGCTGGCTTGTGTGTGTGTGTATATGTGTGTGTTTGTGTGCATTTCTTGAAGTGCCGCATGTGTTGCATCTTTGCCGTCCGCAAACATACGGACGGACGGACACACAGACACGGTCAAATGTAGAGCGGCTGGCACCGCTAAAAATGTGAATACTTTTTCAACCACTGCTTAAAACAGTAGAGTTAAAACACTTAACCTTAATTATCTCTTATCCAACTGGTTAAACTGGAACTTCTGTATTTTGCTATCATAGCCAACTTAATGCTCAATGTATTGTAATATTGTAGAATGTAAGTCTATTTTGTGTGTCTGTGTAATAGTTTTTTGTTTGTTTTATATTTTATTTGTGTACATCTAATGTAGCCTGTTAAAAAATATTGTTTATTATTTCTTGTCCTATATTTTATACTTGTTTGTTATACTCTCACTGGATTTTTGACTTTTTCTTAATCAGTATTTTCATAGTTTTCTTGGGATTGTGTAATAGTAGTCATAATAATACACTTTTATAGGCTAGTAGTACTTTTAGAAAAAAGATGAAGTGCTTTGAACACCACAAAAGTTTAAAAAAAGAAAAGAAACATCAACAACGCGATAAAGAAAGAGTAGCCTACATAAATAAAATGAATAATGAAACGGCATGAAGGGACAAACTATAAGAGAGAGCAGTTAAGTAAAAGTCCGGAATTAAAAATGTACTTGAATAAAACTAAAGTACAAAAGTATTGGTATCAAAATATACCAAAAAGTAAGAGTAGGCCTAGTCATTATGCACAATGTCCTATTTCACAGGTTTGAAATGTATACAAATCTTTTGAATATAGCAGATCTATTGTGGTCTTGTAGATCGGCTATTTTCAAGTAGCCAAACTTTAAATATGGCTGAAGTCATTAATGTAATAATAATCCAAATCTACAAAGTAACTTGAGTTTTCTAATAATTGTAGTGGAGTAAAACTACAATATTTAACTCTGAGATGTAGTGGAGTAAAAGTTAAAATACAAAAAAATGGAAATACTCCAGTAAAGTAAAAGTGCCTCAAACTAGTACTTAAATACAGTACTTAAGTAAAATAGTAAATGTGCTTAGTTCCTTTACACCACTGAGAGATAGAGAAGAAATGTAAGCCTAAAGGGCAGGACTTTTAGTTCTATTCATTGACATCATGGTGCCATGGACCAGCACTGCTGCCACGTATGAAGGGAGGAGCAGAGAATAGAGAGGAAAACACAGTCCCTCCCCCCTCGTTTACTCAAAATGCAGTGGTGGAAAAAGTCCTCAATGTTTTACTTAAGTAGTGATACTGCAATGTAGAAATACTCTGTTACAAGTAAATGTCCGGAATTCAAAATGTACTTAAAGTACCAAAAGTAGAAAGTATACTCATTACGCAGAATGTCCCGTTTCACAAGTTTTCAAATGTATAAAATTCAAATGTATAAGGCTGAAGTGGTTAATGTGTGTTTTGTAATAATAATCAAAGTAACTCTATGTTTTCAAATAATTGTAGTGGAGTTAAAGTATAATATTTATAATAGGCCCTAGTAAAAGTACCAAAAAAATGGAAATACTCCAGTGAAGTAAAAAAAAATACCTCAAAATTGTACTTAAGTACAGTAGTACTTGAGTAAATGTACTTACTTTACACCACTGCTCAAATGTACTTGTATACATTGCAAGCCCTTACATTACATAATTATGTGCAAGCATCATTTTCCAACCGTATTCTCTGTTTTGCCATTGTTCAATACAGCCTATTATTAGAACTTGTGTCGTGTGGACTTTTTATTAGGACGTGATGACATTGACAATGCTCCTATAGCAGCCAGTAATGTGTGTTTTTAGGTTAAATAATAACAGCTGGCTGATTATCAATAAAGAAAACTTCCGAATTGTACTCAAGCACAGTACTTGAGTACATCATGTGCTTAGTTATTTTACACCACTGCATTGTAGCCAGGGCGACACACTGAATGAATGGTTCCATTGCAAAGTAATGAGCAGTGGTGGAAAGTAACTAAGTACATTTACTTAAGTACAATTTTGAGGTATTTGTACTTTACTTGAGTATTTCCAATTTCCAATACTTTTACTTCTACTCCACTACATCTTAGAGGCAAATATTGTACTTTTACTCCACTACAATTATTTGAAAACTTTAGCTACTAGTTACTTTTCAGATATACATTTTTATATTATAAAACATACATTAACCACTTTAGCCTTATTTTATATCTAGGCTAGATATAAAAAAAAATAGCAGATCTACAAGCTCACAACGCGTCGCGATGCGACGCGTTGTGAGCTTGTAGATCGGCTATTTTCAAATATTTTAGTACTTTTACTTTTGGTACTTTAAGTACATTTTGATGCCAATACTTTTGCACTTTTACTCAAGTAAATTTTGAATTCCGGACTTTTACTTGTAACGGAGTACTTCAACATTGCAGTATTGGTACTTTTACTCAAGTAAAGCAATTGAGTACTTTTTCCACCACTGAGTATCGAACATGAAGTCACCATAACTTATACCTACACATAGTTACACCCCCATCACCCAGCTATAGGAGAACTTCTAGTCCTAGAAGCAGAGACGCCCCCTCCCTCCGCATACCTCAACTCTGAAAAGCGCCTCGGGAAAGACACGACGCGCTCACTGATACGCTGAATGTGTGCTCTGCTAGATCTTTAACTACGTCCAACTATTGTCCACTGTCACACCAAAGAAGGATCCAGGTCCGAGCAACAACACAACAGCAACATGACGGCGAAGAACAGAAAGCACAGCTCCAACACCGACAAGAGCGCTGCTGCAACGGCGGCCCACCATCAAGAAGATGTGCCAAAGAAAGCCCCCAAAACAAGCAGCAGCAACGGGGTTAGCGGAGTCGGCGCTAGTAGTGCGCCGCAGGGGGGCTCATCAGGGTCGTCCTCTTCAAGCTGCATCAAGCTTTTGGCGATCGTGTGTTATATTGCTTTGATAACCGCCGCGGGCATCGCAGCTATTTATCTCCAGCAAGTGCTCGAAGAAGTGCATCAGATCACCGCCAGGAGCCAGGAGAGCGCACGGGAACACGCAGAGCTGACGCGTAAAACGGAGAGCGTTCTTCAACAGGTAGGTTGGTTGGTTTGGTTGTGAATCAAGGAATACCAAAAACGCTCGCCCCTAAACACAGTCGCCCCGGGGGCAAATCCCGGCGTCCTCGGAACTGCCTGGTGGTATTTCCGAAACGTAACCTCAGTAAACAATGCCTAAACCTAACCTTATTCCTAAAGTTAACCTCAGTAAAACTATGCCTAACCCTCAACTTATTAAAACAAATACAAGAATACAAGAACCGCTGGGGGCGACCGCTGGGGAAAATTGGGGCGAGCTTTCCGGTTACCGAATCAAGAAATCAAAGCTAGCTAATTCAACTATAATGGCAGGTCAAGCGAGATCAGGCACGCCGTTACTGATTGCAGAGCTGGGGCAAGGGAGATAAGGATGGGTAATGGGTTTACACTGGCAATCACAGGCTGTCGTGTGTAAAGAGGAAATGGCAAACTAAAAGCTACCTACCCCGCCCCCCTCACCCCATCCCACTGAAAAGCTGAGGTGGCAGTGCACAACAAAAGTACATTTGCAAAAGTTTAAATGCAGGAACATCGTATTTTTGAGCCAATTTAAGGTAGAATTCAATGAAATAATGGGAGCCTTTGTTTTGAAATTCAGTCTCTTAAGATGATTTAGTAGTAGGCTACTTCTTTTGTCCTACTTCAAGTGAAGCCCACCCCAGACGCTTTGTCTTTACATTTTTCATAAACGAACAAACATCATTCTAAATCTAAACTAAAGGAAATATACAGGCCTGCAATTATAGGCTACACTATAAGAAATGCCAGACAGTATAATTAGGCCTATATAGACGAACATAATGTGACTGGTAATTTGTAAATGACTGATAAAAACCATATCTCACATAAAAGGCTGACTGCCTTCTGTGATAGCTTAGGCTTTATAAACAATTTGTTGAGATTGCCTTCTATTAGCTTACTTATCCTTATATAAAGCTATTGGGCCAACTTGTTAAATGATCTGTTCTTAATCTTTGTTTTGCATCTTGAGTCTTTTACTGATTAATTAATTCATTTAGACGTTTATTCGTGGTGCCTCATGAATATTTTTGACATTTCTCTTCAGACTGCATGCAAACCATGAAGTTCCAAACCAGTTTAAACTAGATGCAAAATGTTGTCCCTCCAAGCCTCAAGTTACCACGGTAGCACTGGTTATGTAATGACTTTATTCACTGCACAGTGTCTTCAACATTTCTTTACGTTTGCTTTACATCTTTCATTTTCTAAAACCCTCATTAGAATAGTTTTTTCAGTCGTAACACTTATTATTTTCTAATGTAAGTTAATATTGTGAATGTATTCATAATTCATGTATCCTAGTGGAAGATGTATTACAATTTAAACAACCATGTAAATTGCTTTGCCTGAAAAACCTTGCTATCACATTCATTTAATCCTTCTCACCTCTCCTTTCTCCTGGTGTAAATGCTAGCTACTGGACACATAATTGTTTATTATACAGGCTGATTTCAATGAACAAAGCCCCTGTATGCTACAGTGAGTGAAGCCTTGAAAAAGAACCAGTCTAGTCCAGTGGTTCTCAAATGGTGTGCCCACTGTGCCGTGAAACAAGCCCAGATGTGCCTTTGGATTGTTTGAAAACCACACATTATTCCTTTTTGTATTCAACAATACAAAAGGTTATTTCTTATGTATTTACTGTCAGTAAATATCAGTGTCCTGTCCTATTTTGGGCACGCTGTGATAGGCAACGATTTTAAATGTATTTTCCCCCCAAAATTTGAAAATAGAAGATCTACAAGCCCACAACGCATTGTGCCACGATGCGTTTTGAGCTTGTAGATCTGCTATTTCTGCTATGAATACAGGCGTGCCGTGAGATTTTTATTTGTCCATTGGTGTGCCTTGGGCACTAAAATGTAGAAAACCACTAATATATGCACGTATGTGTCATTGTTTACAGGTGGAGTCTCTGAGAAGCGTTGTGGATGGGGTGGAGTCAGTGCTGAGTGTCACACGGGTGGAGCTGGAGGCAGCCGTCACTCGGACGAAGAAGGGCGAGGCAGAGAACCGGAGGGTGGAGGAAGCCCTCCGCAAGCTCCAGAACGACCTGCTCAGAGATCTTTCTGAGAGCATCAGTGAGGTGAAGGAAGCACGAGAGAGGGACTTTGGCTCGTTGGAGAAGACGGTAGAGGAGCGCTTGGCAGAGCTGAGTGGCTCCATCGCGGCCAGCGTCAAGGAGTTCACAGAGGCGCAGGGTGAGGCGCAGGGGCAGCTGGCTGACCTCAAGGCTCGTTTGGGTTCGCTGGAAGACCCTGCGGAACTCAAACAGGAGCTCGTTGCCATCGTTAACACCGTGGCTGAGCTCAGCACAAACGAGCAGGCCGCCAAGGCTGAGGCCGATTCGCTCAGGGAGCAGATCGGTTCGGTGAGAGCCGAGCTCCAGACCCGCAATCAGGAAGTGGCCTCTCTGTCCCAGGAAGTAGAAGCAGTTAGGTCACTGGTGCAAGAAACATCGGGGAGCCTGAGGGAGTCTGTGGCCGTGGCGGAGGCTAGTGTGCAGGTTATACAAGACAAAGCCCTGACACTGGAAGGTGGGGTTGAACAGGCCACTGAGGCCATTCGTAACGTGGAGAAGGAACTAGGTGCAGCAGCAGGACAGGCACAGAAAAGGTCAGACGACCTAGAGGTCAGAATCAAGACATCGGAGGACATCGGAGATTCACTGGCAGCGTCAGTGTCAGAACTTACCTCCAAAATAGAGTCACTGCTTGCCAAGCATGACTCCCATGAAAGCACACTGGCCTCCCAGGACGAAGCTGAAGTGAAAGCCAGGACTGGCTTGCAGCAGCAGCTAGAAGCACTGAGGACCAGCTTAGAAGAGTTGCAGTCCAACATGGCCGCTCTGGGCGACACCCAGGCTAGTCTACGAGACTCCCTGGGCGGCCAGGTGGAGAAACTGGAGACAAAGGCAGGGAGCGAGTCTCAACACACATCACAAGAGCTTGAAAAATTCAGAAGTATGGTGGCTGGCTTGGAAAGCAAAGTGGGCAAGGTGGACAGCATTGAAAAGAAGATGACCTCTATGCAGAAAGCACTAGAGTCAATGCAGAAGAAAAAGTAACATGACATCAGTCGTGAATGAATGTAATGTCACAACCTGTTTCCTAACACGGACAATGATGAATGCTGCAAAGTTCCCATTTCCAACTCGAATTTGTTAGGGATGTGCAAAAAAGTAACATTATTGTGTGTTGTTTTGAGTACCTTTTTTATATATATAAATAGGCAGGAAGAGGAATAAGGTTCAGGTGATGTAGTTTTTATTGTCTGGGAGGGGAAAGGGAGAAATTGATTGCTGTTCTGTGAATTTTCAAACCAACTTGGCACTGTAGTTTTGTTGTTTTTCTAATGTCATTGTCTTGATGTACTGTAAGTCTTTTTCACAAAATCCCAAATACAATGAGCTCTTTTTTTGAGCACTCCACCGTTTACTGTTTACAAAAATAAAAAAAGGAAGTGTACACAGTGCTGTAGAGCGCAGACTCATCTTTTGACATGCATGCAATTTATGTATTCTAAATATTATATTCTTACAGGGATGGAGAATATGGACAAATGTTACAATATTTCTTTACCAAATAATGTACCTCTATTGATATTGTAACCTTTTGTATATATAATAGGTCATATGCGATTTAAAATCAGAAAGACAACACATATCACAATATCCCAAATCCCAGAAATATCTCATATCACTATCATATTGGAATATTGACCAGGGCTAACCCTATTCTTAATTTTCTATATGACTGAATACTTTTCTCAACCCCAACCCACTCAATAACGGCTCATACATTATTTCTTTGTACATCTTTGTTCATCTCATGTTGTACACTCAAATTAGTACAGATTGAAATGGTCACAATTTGAGACCACTCACATAAACATTGGAAGTATAATCTACAACATCTACCATCCATAAAGGTTACAGGATAGGTGGCCACCAAAACATTCTGGGCAGTAGAGAAAACTGTGCACCTTGGACGAGTAGGCACTAGAGACATGTGGGCACCTGGAAGAGTGGGCACTTAGGGGTGGAGAAGAGTGGGCACTATAGGGAAATCTGGGCACCAGGAAGGCTGGGGACTAGGGAAATGTGGTCACCTGGAAGATTGGGCACTGAGGGGTGGAGGAGAGTTGGCACTAGGGAAATCTTGGCACCCGGAAGACTGGACACCGGGAAAACTGGGCACTAGGAAGAGTGGGCACTATGGAAATGCGGGCACCCGGAAGAGTGGGCACTAGGGAAATGTGGGCACCCGGAAGACTGGGCACTAGGAAGAGTGGGCACTAGGTGCAGTGGTGCACTGCCTGTGCGATTGAATACTTATGATGCTAGATGCTCTTGTATGTAAAGACAATGTTTCAGTGGTTGTATGTATTTGCATATACAAATGCTGCGATCAAACCTACCTGCTAATGATCACCTATTACCTGGCATTGAATTGCTATATCACCTGTGAAGTGTGAATGAGCATATTATCATCATTAAATGATGGTGGCTCATTTGCAATTGCTTGCCTTGGTCTATTGTTCACCCTACATAATGGCTACTGCTTGGGAAATCCACTCCATAAAATTAGAAAATAGCAAATCTACAAGCTCACAAAAATCTACAAGCTCACAAGGCCTGCATAAAGACAGCATTTCCACTGTTTTGTCTATTTCTATCAGACTGTCAGTTATCAAGATGTCTGTGTGACCACATGACACCACACCACAGACTAAATATGTTTGACTGAAAATTAAAATAAATAATCCAAGCCGGTATTAATGGAGTTCCGAATGAAATGCAGTCCATTTCCAAATTAACACAGGGTGATGGTGTGTAGCCTACAGTCAGGTCTTTCTCCCTCTCTTCTCTTTCACTGTCATGCAGTTCACATTCACATGTGCAAAAGACATGAAAGTTTCCAAGCTAGACTGTGATGAAGTTCTGTTTAATCTAGATTTTTTTAATCTATTTTAATTGATAAACTATAGCACATTTCTCAACAACGTTACACAATGAAGAACCAACAATTAATCAGTAATTCAAAAAAAAAACAATGAGTTAGATCAGATAACAGAGCAGTGAAACAACAACATAAAATGAACATAAATAGGTTGAATTTTAAGCAGTTGCTTGCCGTTTTAAAGGGATAAAGGGCCTTGTTTTAGATAGGGTTTTAAAATAGATTTAAAACTAGGTAGCGGGCTAGTTAGCTTGAGGTCCTCTGACAGGTCATTCCAGAGTCTAGGGGCCTCGATACCAAAAGCCCAGTCACCTTTGGTCAAAATGCCAAAGCGCAGTAAAGAATTGAACTGATAAACAAAACAATTAAAAGTGTTTCAACTGGCCACCCAAATCAAGTGGATAATCGGTAAAAAAGTGATATTGCACTAATTTTATATCTATTCGAAGTAATTGTTTATCAGTCTTCCTGGTAACCAGTCTTCCTAGTACCCAGTTATCCCGGTGTCCAGTCTTCCTGGTGCCCAGATTTCCCTACTTCCCACTCTTTTCCACCAGTAAGTGCCCACTATTCTTAGTGCCCAGTATTCCCAAAAATATGGTGCCCAGATGTCCCTAGTGCCCACCTATCCTGTATCCCACATAAATGCTTTGTTTTGTATTTACAGCAGGGGTCATCACCATGGCAGCTCGTGATAGACATTTTCATTAATATTTCATTTTTGCCACGGACATGGAAAATAATATATTTTTACCAAAAACACATTGGCCTAGCCCTAAATGTATACTAATGGATTCCAAATGTGTCATAGGGTCTATTCCAATGTGCTGCACATTTTAAAACAATAGTATGTCTGCATTAACTAACTGAGCCACTTAACCACCCAATTTATTTTTTGAGTTTAATCAGATTAGACAGTGCTTCCATCGCAAAAGGGCCACTTAGCGTATTATACATCATATGGCTATTATAGAGATTGCTGGCTTTTCAAAGGACAGTGTTACTTGAGGACAGAAGGAGATCAAATCAAGTTCTACCAGCTAAACCATTGGTTTGGTTTGGTTTGGCAAGGTACAGTAGCTAGTTGTGGATTCCATTAAGGTGATCAGGTATTGTGCTGTTGATGAGAAAGTCCAAGGCATGCACATGTAACAATGGAAAAAAGACACACACTACAAGCTACACTTGATTTGATTGACGAAATAATAACATGTTAAATGCTTCTCACGGAAACGTCGAGGATAAAATGCCAATGAAACACTGGAACAAGGAAACTTGAGACAAAAAAAGATATGGAGGAGGACCCAGGCTGTGGATGGATGGTTTCCTGAATTATGATTGTTGACCGTTATTAGTTGTTATTGTCATTAGTGGACACTTTGAATTCTGAACAGATGACATGCCTTCTGTTTTTGCTCTTTTCCTACACTGTTCATTTAAATTATTTTATAAATGTGCTTTTTATTGAAAGCACATTTGGCTATTTTCACAGAATTGAGGCAGCAATCATTTCTTCTAACTGTCTTCTTCACCTGATGCAATTGTGTACAGGCACCATGTGCAATACTACAAATCTCCTGAACATATATTAATGAGCAAGTTACTTTACGAGTAACCAAAGTTATTCAAACACATTTTAATATGTTTTTACATTATAATGAAGAAAATATGGACAGTGTACAGACATGTTGATGACCGTGAAAGTATTCCTGTACTCATGTCAGGTTGTAGCTGAATCCCAGGTAGGCCTATGTCAGTTCAGCCGTTTCATCTGAAGTGAGGCACGGTAAAAGATGTAACAACCTGTAATAGGCTGCTTGGATGAGTTGTGGTGTGTTGGGGTTTGGTGATTGGCTACGAGCCTCAGCTGATTATACAGGTCTGTTCCAGGTGTCACTGTTCACTTCAGAAATGTTCTTCCTGTCACACACAGGGTGGGGACTCCACAGCAAACACGTTCTTAAAAGAACAAATACAAATGTTCAGTAACTCCAGCATGTTATGTAAACACCCTGCAGACACAACATTGACAGACAGCAAGTGAGCCACGCTGAGGCAAGGAGGAAACCTTACTGTCAGAAAATCCTACAGAAATGTACTGATATTTGAGAAAGGGTAAAGTCTTACAGTAATGGAGCTGAGATGATTTAACGCAGGGGTTCAGCTCGACACCCATAAGAGACATTTTTAGTTCTCTCTAAGACCCAAACTTACAAAAAATACATTATGAATTAATCACTTAAACCCCATTTCAAAAATAGTGAAAATATTCAATCTACAAGCTCACAACGTGTCGTGATGTGGGCCTGTTGTGAGCTTGTAGATTGTCTATTTTCGAAATAGGTTTAAGTGAGATTTTGTTTTATGAAAAAGTCTGAAAAGGGAAAGGTAACAAATACTCATGACCCAAAATGGGTTACGACACTTGTGTTCGGGAAACACTGATGTAACAAGACCATGTGTGATGTAACAAGACAATGTGTGATGTAATGAGACCCTGTGTGGACAAACAGGATCCGTAACTGTCTATAACCGATTCCTTTACATTACAGGCACATTACATTTGTCCTGTTCTACACAAGCCATTAACACTAAGTAATAGTTTCCATAGCCGCTGGCACTGCAGTTATAAATAATATTTTTTTCCCTCCAAGCGGGAAGGACATCTTCAGAGAAAATGAAGTATGGAGCATAAGAGGTATCCTCAGGGTTCCATGAGAGGGGTTTAAATGGTGCCTTTAACAGGTCTGTGGCTCTGAGTGTACAAATGCAACCAACTGGACCCTTAACGGTCCATTTGTACACTCTCAGAGTTATGGGGGTCCCTGAAATTAAAAAGTTTCACAAGCACTGAGCTAGACTATTAGGTCTGTAAGTGATATTTTTTGTTTTAAACAAAAATCTCTAAGAAAAAGTTAAATCTCTATATTCATCATAGCGGTGTCCCAACCTTTTTCCAAAGGGGGGTCATATTTGAAAATATGAAAATACTGTACTTTTGGACCATAACAAAGTCACATAAATGTACCACATTACAACAATTTTATTTAACTACAGTGCAATATCAAGTCTTTTGTTGAGAGTGTAACCAAATACAAGTCACTCATTTGTGCTGTGAACAAAACAAAGCAATTCATGCTTTTTTACAGTGTGCCCTGATCCAGAAAAGGTTGGAAACCACTGATCTAGATAAAGTAGTTTATTGCCAGAGCATCTTTCTTTTTCATAAATCTCCGCTGGGAATATTTCCAAAATGTGCATCAAAAGACATACCTGGTTGCATGATAGGCACTGACTAATTCTTTTTTCAGAAATTCAATACAGGTATAACTTAAAAGGGATATTTCACTTTCAAAGAAACTTTTGGTCATTTTATCGTCTACTCAGGCTTTTGTGAGCCCCCCAGCCAGTTTTTAAGTTGCTTGATTCATTATTTAGATATTTGATATTCATTTTATCAGACACGCCCCCTTCCTATGCAAACCCATTGTAACTTCAAACTCCATTTTAACCATGTTAGATTCATCAAAAACACCCGTCCTTGGTTCTGGTGACTCACCCTGCCCTCCTAATGCGTGAGGGGGCCGTGTTTTTCCGATTACTTTTTTCATTTATTTTATTTAATTTTTTTATTGTATTTTATTCTTTTCATTTTCCAAAAAAATATTAAAAATACTTACTTAAACTTAAAAACTGTCTGGGGGGCTCACAAAGGCCTGAGTAGATGATAAAATGACAAAAGTTTTTTTTGAAAGTGAAATATCCCTTTAACACCAGGGTGGAATCTGTGAGTTTGCTGCCATCTAGAGGAAAAACAAAATAAATAAAACTATAGAAGGGTAGAAAATAGGTACACTATTGTGCTGCAGGTAGTAGATTTAGGTGTCAGATAACCTGTAGCTGTGTTGCTCGTATCACATTGTACCAAGCCCAGCTTGCTCCTTTGAATGCACATAAACTCGCAATATTCGCCTACGGTTTAAGTAAGGCTGGTTTGTAACAGCAATATGAGTGCTAGTCAAACAAAATCACACCATCAGTCCCCACTCGGCTGAGCTTGTGGCCAGCTCATGTTGCCCTGCAAAAGCATCTCTCCAACATTGGGGATATCAGTCATTTCATTGACCCGTTTAGTTGTGACGTCCAAATCCCCCTCTACTGCACTGAGATTAGCCAAAGTCTGTCTCAGCTCTGCAATGTCCTGCCCTGTCTTAGTCACATCCTCTGCTAGTCTCCCTATCCGAAGGGTGAGGTCAGATACCTGAGGCGCAAACCCCCCAAAATCCCGCTTAATGGAGGCAACCTTCGGTTTAAGGTCACTGGCGAAGGTCACAGTCTTGAGCAAACGTGCACGGCCACTCTCCAACTCTCTCAGGCGCCCAGAGAGCTCATTTTCGGCCGAGGCCAGCTCAGGGACGCGCTGGCGGAGCTGCTCTATGGCTTTAGAATTGAGTTCGGAGGAAGTGCGGAGGCTGGCGACGCGGTCAACGCTGCCCGCCAGCACGTCTCCGATGCGTTTCACCATGCTGCGCTCTGCCTGGGCCGTCTTGTTCTCAAGCTCTCCCACCTCCGTCAGCAGAGACTCCACCTCCGACTGGAGACCGGCCATCCGCCGCACGTCTGTCCTCACTGACGCCACCTAGTGGACACAGGTACACGGCAGGAGAGGGAATATCGTTTTAAACATCTCTATGCAATTACCCAGCCATTACTTCATCAAAAATAGTCGATCTACAAGCTCACAACGCATCGGCAAGTATTGTGAGCTTGTAGAGCAGCTATTTTTAAAAAGGTTTCAAAAGGTTTGACCTGGCGTGGCCAAATTACGGACGCCAGGTTGAAAGTGGTAAAAGAATTGGGACGAATTGGGCTGAATATTTGCATATACGGTCATAAATTCCAATAATGTCCGATATATCGGCCTGACCGATATATATAGGTCTAACCCTAGAATTTTCAACATGAAAGTTGCATATCGTCGCTGTCGGGCAGAAACCAGCTATCTCAATTTTTCAACTTTAATCAGTGCTATTAAACACCCTTTATGACTGTATGTGGGTTTTACAAATATTGAGCCAATGAAAAGTATAAAAAAGCGCTTTTGATTAACCTCCTAACTCCATTGGATCCTCAAAACTGTCTCAAAACTGTGGGTAAAACCACCTAACTCTGACGGTTATTCAGACGGGAACAGTAATGGTCAAAAACCTCCTAACTTCACTTGAGCTTTAATTGGGTAAAGTGACGATAATATAAGGACACATTCAAGTATCTGACAATGTTTAACCCATTAAGACCTGAGGCCGATTCAAAAAATGTTTTCTAAATCTTAACATTTTTTTGAAAAATAAATTTTAAAAAAAGTCACGATTTTTCAAAAATAGCAGATCTACAAGCTCATAGCGTGGCACCATAGCCAAAGAAATCTAAAGTGACACAGATGCGTTCCAGGTCTTAATGGGATAAAGTTAATGGGATAAACTTTGATGAGGCAGTATTGTGTTGTTCTAAAAACATGTTATTCTTTTCATTTCCTGAAAAGTTTATATTCTGGACATGGCTGGTTTCTGCCCCACAGCAGAGATATGGTGGTCTCAGGTCTGTCAGACCTTGTTGTTGACGTCCTGGGTGATGCTGGAGGTGCGTTGCTGGATCCGGTCGACAGCGTCTTTCAGAGCGGTCATGCTGCCCAGGAGCTGAGCTCGTTTCTCAGCCAGTCCAGACGCCCACTGCTTCAGCTGACCCACGTCCCGCTCCAAACCCTCCGTCTGAGGCCTCAGGACCCCCCTCTGACCCTCCAGACCGTCCAAGATCCCCTGGACGTCCTCACACTGAAACAGGAGAATGGAGATAGACGTACAGATACAGTCAGACAGTGGTGGGAGAAGTATTCAGATTTTTTTCTTGAGTAAAAGAAGCAATACCACAATGTATTAATACTGAAGTAAAAGGCCTATTTTTTTTATCCTTAAATACTTGAGTAAAAGTACAAAAGTATTGGCATCAAAATATACTTACAGTACCAAAGTAAAAGTTTTATTTTTATTTTTTAAGTACAATAAAAATGTTGAAAGTACCAGATCTAGAAGCTTACAACGTGATCAGTTATGGGTGTAGTGGAGTATAAGTATCAAAGATTTGAAATACAACTGGATACAGTATACAGCAGATAAGATAACGGATAGTTATAGAGATGTGTGGAGATCGATGTACATTACTACGTACAGGATTTGACCTAAAACAAAAACAATCAAGGGAGCCGTACATCAAGACAACATTTAGAGCCTAAAGCCATAAATACATTTGATAATTTAATATTGATTTGTTATAAAGAGACATGGTGAGATTAGTGTGACAGCATATGAAATGAAAAACATGACAATGATATCAAGGGTATTTATTAGAAAAAAGTTTTAACTGCAAACGTTTGATGAAGCAATTGTGCTTCCTCTAACTGCTGACCATCAACTTGTACAGTGCTATAATTTAATTAACAAAATGTAAAAAAAAACAAATAATGATTACACAAAAATATGCTGTTGACACATTTTGCACAGTTATACCGAGACAAGAGTATTATAGAAGATTTGAAAATCTATGGACATTTTTCATCATAGGCAAAAACTTTCAAAAATGTTCAAAACATGGCTTAAGTGCTTAAGCAGTGCAAATGACTATGATGTATTGGTTATGGGGTGTATTGTGGTGGCACGTTGTTTTGAAATGTTATATTGAACCACTTAAACCCTATACTTAGTTGACAGGGTCCCGCAGGGGTCTATCCTTCCTTGGTCCCATCCTTTTTCCCTCTACACCAAATCTTTTTGTTAAAAATAGCAGATCTACAAGCTCTCAACGCATCGCGTTGTGCACTTGTAGACCTGCTATTTTTGCTGAATGTTCGCCCCCAGAATAGGGACGCTAGGGTTGATCACATAATACTAATAATAGTATCTATGCAAACTATATACCTGTACAGTATATAGGTACATATCTAAATACATTCTTGTACACTAAAAGTGAGACACACAAGTCACAAAACATAAATACTGAGATGGTCTTGAAAAAAACCTAACAGAGGGAGAGAGCACTGCTCCTTCCGCTGCTTGTTTACCAAAAGTGGCTTTTTCGACCACGAAGGAACCCAGAAGCTGCCATAACTTGAAATGTTCCAGAATCCGTGAAGTTCTGTGATTTAATTTCCATTATAATAGCCAATCTACAAGCTCACAATGCGTCGCAATGTGACAACGAGTTGCGAGCTTGTAGATAGCAATTTTGTAACCCTTTTGTAAGCATAAATTATGGGTTCCTATAGAACTCCGGCTTAGTACCACCTCCTGAGCAGGGCCCAAATTAGGTTCTGACAACCTTATCTGAAACCAAGCGTGTAGCATATGGAAACAAAAAAACAGAACCTGTGAAATATTATTAACAAAACACGGCACGGTTTGCTTAGTTCTTGTAGTCGAAAAGAGCCAAATTGACATCACTCAGTGAGGTCATCATCGCCCACAGGTTGAGAGGGGCTGTCTTGATCAAAGTCATTCCACTCTTCATCCTCCTCCACCTCCATCCATCCGTCTGTCTCCTCCTCCTCCTCTGGGGCGTCAGGGACCTCCTCGCCGTCCACCTGGCTGCTCCTCAACACCATGGTGAGCTCCCTCACTGCCTCCTTCACCACCGACAGCTCGTTCTTCATCTTCAAGATGCTGTTGTGAGCGTGCACGGCGTCCAGCTCCTGTCGAATCACTGCGATCTCGTTCAGAGACTTCAGCATGCTATCCTCCGTCCCGTACACCTGCATGGTCACCTCCTCCAGGCGCCTCTCCGCCGCGCTCAGATCGCCCGTCAGCTTCAGGATGGAGCGCACGGCCTCCTCCACCTCCGGCAGATGAGCCTCGCACTGCAGAGCCTTGGGGATGTGCTCCTGGAGCTGGGAGCTCAGCTCCGCTTCGCTCCTGGCCAGCTCGCTGATCTGACCATCCAGCTTGTGGATCTGCTGGGTGTTCCAGTCCAGCTGGTCCTGGGTGCGCTTGAAGTCCCCCTCCTCGGCACGCTCCAGAGCGCGGGCGTTCCTCTTTGTACTGTCCTCCAGCTCCTCTAGCCGCTCGCTGAGCGCCCGGGACCTCTGCTCGGCCTCGTTGACCCCCTCGGTGGCGGTGGCGTGCGCCTCCCGCGCCTCCGCCTTGAGGGCGACCAGGTCGGAGTGGACGGCGGACAGACGCGCCTGCCACGTCTCCGTCACATTGAGGAAGCGGCCGTTGACCGCTTCCAGCTCCCGGGAGGCAGAGTTCTCGTCGTCCTGAATGGCCTTGACGGCAGTGTGGAGGACAGAGATGTCCTGTTGGAGTCTGGCTGCCAGGGAGGCGGTGGAGAGCGCCTCCTGCAGGTCGTCTTCAGAGGCGTCAAGCTGCAGCCGCAACACAAAACAGGATGCCGTTTCTGTGGGCGCTCTAGAGTCCTCGTATTTACAGTATATATACACAATATAGTAACAATAAACGAGCACATGTACACAAGGAAATGCGGAAGCATGCTTAGCGTGTTTTTAGAGAAGTGCTTTTTTTATGTCAAAGACCTCCATTTGAAAAGATTTTGTCCCAGGGACCCCTATATTATTTTTATTTTTTGTTAGATTACATTTAGTACAGAGTTCTACCACGGTCTAGTGATTCTCAACGTTTTACAGCATGGCTCTGTAGGAGGCACGCTGTCTATGTGTTTCTGTTTGTCCAGACCTAACCTCTCAAACCACAGGACCAATCAGTGCCACATTTGGACGAATCGGCCTGAAACCTTGCGAGATTTTGGTGTCATGCGCTAAAGATACGGCATAGGTGACTGACATCATAGACTGGCCAGTGGCCACATGAAGCCAAGCCATTATTAGACCCCATTTTGTTTATCTCGGCACCTGGAAAGAGTCGAAGTCATTCTTACACATTCTCTCATTGGGCTAATAATACCTTAGCTGCTGAAATAATAGTAAAATTAAACTGTTTTCCCTTTTGCTGGAGAACCCCAGCACCCCCTCAACGATCCCTGGGGGTCCCCGCCAGGCCCCACTCAGAGAACCACTGTTTTAGAGAACAGAACATAAATGTGTACCATTGACTGCACATTTGCTGCCCCCCCACAAAAAAAGCTTAACAAAACCAAAACATACGCACACAGACATTATTAGAGTTATAGAGTAAAAAGCAAAAATTCTCAGTGTTAATTTATCTATTTGTGACTCGAGCGTCCTTTTGGTTACGAAAGGAAAGTTACCAGGGCACTTCAAAATAGACCCAAATAAACAACGCTGAAGCGCGTTGGTTACATTTGTACACTCTCAAGAGTTTAAATAACACTATGGATTTTTTATGAAGTGGTTTCAAACAAACCTTTTTGGACACCTTGAGGACATCCTCTTCCATAGCGTACAGACGTGCCGTCTGTCCATGTAGAACGTTGTACTTGTCCTCCATCTGAGAGAAGCGTTCATTCTGCTGTAGAACCACCCTGGAAGATACAACCACAGTCCAAATGATCCATTTAAAATGATCCGTCCAGCCTAATATTGACTATCTGGCTACTACCTTATAGGGTGATATGTTTTTACAATAAGTGTTAAATAATCATATTTATATAACTATTTACTATATTAATAGAACGTTTGCTATAGTGTTTGTTCAGTAACAGGAGGAATTCCCCGTCTCTCCAGCTCTTCAGTAAACAGAAAATGCATTTTCAGGTTAACTTGGGATACCAATTTAATTAAGTCAGGACTCAGAAAGAACTCATACAGATCAGGGTACAGGATAAACAAGTGGAATTGGAATTGATGACACAAAGGAGGGAGCAGACAATATTTAGACTGGAACACTATGAAATTGAAGCAGATAAATGGGTTCGCTCTCCTGATTCATGGATGACATTTGCAACCTAACCTGAAAATGTATTTTCTGTTTATTAAAGAGATGGAGAGACAGGGAGAGACCCTGAGATTGAACAAACACTCCATTAGAATATAGAAGAGCTTTAACTTGGTAACAAAAACTTGTTTTGGCTTAAACAATATCACTTACCCATACCTTTAAATAGTATTGATGGTTTTTAACAGTAGTGTAAAGTAACTAAATACATTTACTCAAGTACTGTACTTAAGTAAAATGTTGAGGTATTTTTTTTTACTTTACTTGAGTATTTACAATGTTCAATACTTTTACTCCACTACACCTCAGAGGCAAATATTATACTTTTACTCCACTACAATTATGTGAAGACTTTAGTTATATAGTTACTTTATAGATTTTGATTATTATTACAAAACATACAGTAACCACTTCAGCCATATACATTTCGGCCATTTGAAAATAGCAGATCTACAAGCTCACAATGCCATGCGTCACGTACCATGCCAGGCATTGTGAGCTTGTAGATCTGCTATGTAGATATATGTAGATATGCCAATACTTTTGTGCTTTTACTCAAGTACATTTTGAATTCCAGACTTTTACTTGTAAGTTGTAACAGAGTATTTCTACATTGCAGTAATGATACTTTTAAGTAAAATATCTGAGTACTCCTCTCCTTCCACCACTGGTTTTTAATGAACTTACCAGCTCAGAAACGCACACGCCGCCACAGAGAGGACACACACTATGGTTCTGACGTCCACGCATGAAGAAGAGGAAGCTGAAGAAGAAGTCTTCACCTTCTGCGTCTCATCTTTGCCGTTTGCGTCCGACGACGACGCTTCGGGCGACTGTTCGTCGTTTTGTTTGGGCGTCTTCTTCCTCTGCTTCACCTCATTAGCAGGCATTTTATTGATTTGTTTCGGCACAGAGGCCACTAGTCTAGTCTAGTCGTGTTCACACAAACAAGGTCTATGCTTTCTTTCGTATATTAAAACGCTCGCCCCAAAACACAGTCGCCCCCCGGGCAAATCCAGCGACCTCGGAACGGTCGCTATACCTGGTGTTCGTAGACGTTACTTCAGTAAACTATGCTTAACCTAACCTTATTCCTAAACTTAACCTCAGTAAACTATGCCTAAACCTAACCTTATTCCTAAACTTAACCTCAGTAAACTATGCCTAACCCTAAACTGATATCTAACCTTGTCCTCCTCAGAGTAGCCTCGATCTCCAGGCTTTTATTGTTTAGTTTTCCTAAAAAATCCTCAGAGTAAAGCAAATACAAGAACCGCTGGGGGCGAGCAGTCCGCGAAAAAAATAAGGAAATGGGGGTGAGCGTGTTTTGGGGCGAGCGTTCCGGTTACTTTTCTTTCTCTCCTCAAAGATCTCAGTGTGGGGGGGAAAAAACTTTAGTTAACTAGTATTATTCTTCGCTCCCTAAAATAAGACGCACAGTTCACAAATAAACTCATAGTAGCCTTACAAACAAGTATTATTATTAACACTAGGCCTACTGCTGACCATAAACTAAGGATTATTAAGTGTCCATAAAACTGCTGGAATTCCCTGATCCTGATCCCTCCTCCTTGGAACATAGAGGAAAATTGTCAGCCACGTAGACGCACTGCCCAGTGTTGCCAGATTCTGCGAGAGAAATAAGCAACCATACCAGTAACCTGTGTATGACGTTCTAGAAGGCTCTGCATGTGAGAGTTGTCAATGTAACTCATTTAATGTAAATCGAAAACCAGGAACTCTCGGTTCCATGACGCTTGTGGCAGACGAGCGTCATGTGAACCATGGCTACCTTGTCTACTGTAGGCTATGTACTTATTCTTCTGCCTACTGATATGTCATGTCCTAGTATGAGCGAATAGGGGAAGGGAATCAAGGTCACGTGATGCCTTTGTTTGGCCCGGCAAAAAAAGATGTGTTTCAAAGAAAAATATTTATTGGCAGAATCGCGGGAACGTTTAGAATATTTGGCAGCCCCATTTTCATTTTTCACAAGATCGGTGGTTGTTGCAATGACCTGCACTGCTATACTTCACCATGTGTTGCGCCATGACGAAATAATCCCATAAAATGTAACAATGTGTAAATTCCCTAGTGCAATTTGTGTTGTTTCACCCGAAAAGGTAATGGTGGATTCGGCCACGCCCCGAAATACCCGTATGTGTGTCTCAAAGAAAGTATGGACTGTTGATTTATGCAACAGGTTTTTAATTGTAAAAATGTAAATGCATATTTACTTTATCTTGAGTACTTTATCTTGTTTTTATTTGCCCACTATCCATGGAGCTGACTAAAACTTTACTTTACAACTGCAAAATTAAAATAAAACTTTGATTAGCCCCAAACTAATGTGTAATTGTTGCTGCAATCCGCATTGAAAAATATGAAAGATACACAGATAATAGTTTAATTATGTTTTATTCAATATAGTACAAGTTGAAAATGATACAAGAAAGCAAATATTCATTACCTTTTTTACAAATATGGTATTTATCTATCCTCCAAATAAACATTTTCACATCCAGTAAGAGGACCTAAATGATAAAGTATGCACACACATGATCCAAAACTTAAGTCCTTGCCACCCCAGTTGCCACCCCAATTTCAGATATCATATAAAGTTGACATAAATCGCCCCAAACACCACTTTATAATTAGCTGTTGCTATGTTAGTCGCTTCATGGGAATGGGAAGTTAATTATTACAACTCACAGCAATGTCATGTTATATTATTTTGAAATCACAATTCTGTAAGTAAAATATATATTTTTAAGAGCAGCATGGTGAAGTTGTCAATGTCAAATTGTTTGCTCAACTGTGCTTACAGTATTCTGAAGAAGACCTATCCAGGTCGAAACGTTGGTACTTGGTACTCAATAAATTATCCTGCATCGTGGCTATGAGCAACCCTTTCTTCACTTTTATATTTTGGGTTGAGACACTCTTGATGAAGGTCCAGAGGGACCGAAACGTCTCAATTTGAATAAAAAACGATGCTGCTGAGCAAGAGCAGTGTGCGGGACCTTTATTCATGAAATACCTTTTTCATGTTTGCTTCAGTTGATGCAGCATATTATCAAATTGGCTTCCTTTACAAAAACAGGTCCTGTTTTTCTTTTACCAGCAGAAATCTGTAACAATGTCTGTATTTGACTATGGGGATATACTGTATACTGTATGCATGCTTCACTCTCCACACTGAAGCCTCTGAAAGCAGTCTACCACAGTGCTTAGCGTTTTATTACTGGCGATGATTATCTCACCCATCACTGTATTTTATATGATAAAGTGGGTTGGCCATCTCTCGCAGTTCGTACAGAGCAACATTGTATTTTATGTATTTATAAGGCCTTGTGTGGTAAACTTCCTTTATATCTATCATCGCTTTTGGAACCAGAGGTTACTGTACATTCAACACGTAGATATACCAGTCCACGTAAGAGCAGTGAACAAGGAAAGACTGCTGTCATGTATTATGCTCCACACAAATGTAACAAACTTCAGGACTCTCTTAAACTGGTGCGATTGGTCTCAATAGAGACATTTAGGGTGCTTCTTGAGGACACACTACATAGTGACTGCACCTGTTTCATCTAGCACTATGTTTATTTGCATCTGTGACATTGTAATGTGATTCAAATGTTTGTTATTGTTTCTCATTATATATATATTTCATATGTTATTATCAGGGCGTCCTTGAAAAAGAGAGCTTGCTCTCAATAGACCATATTCACACGGCGGCCATATTGGAATTTAACATTGAAAGTGCCGCCACCCGGGGTGGCTACTTTCATTGACTTCATAGAAACATGGCCGCCGTGTGAATATGGTCTATTGGCTTCCCTGAATAAATAAAGGAAAAAGCAAGAAAGAAAGTTGTCACTGTCCAACGCACCTGCATCTGAACAAAGTGGATGTGGTAATATTTCCTCTGCATATATTTTGGGTTGACCCATAGCTACTAATCAACTAATTGATTGTCATCTTATATGAATTAATAATTAATATATTCATTATAATTATACCTTTCAATCTGGGAAAGCGTCTGTGTCATTTCATGTGTCTATCTGCTACAGAGGCTGAGAAATAATTAATAGTTAACAAACATTGAGTTTTTCAGAAAACTGGTGGCATTTAGAAGGCGTTTTTAGAATCGGCCTCAGGTCTGAATGGGTTAAAAGTAGCATCATACTTGTTCGTATGACAGTATCAAACAGAAATGGCTAAAATAGCCAATGTACACACTCACAATGTGTCACATTGCAACGCCCCCCCCCCCCCCCCATTTTTTTAAAAATGGGGGGGGGGTGGGGGCTAAACTTAAAAGTTTTCTCTCAAAATCGATTATTGTATTATTTATTATCAATTAAATAGATTAGTTCGATTAACTGTTGCACCCCTAATTAAAAGGAGGAACAATTCTGCAAAATCTTCCAATTATTATTAATTATGTGAAGAGATGACAAAATATTTGTATCATTTTGGAGCTCTGGCAGATTCACTGCAGCTGTGAGAGAAGGACTGTGCAATCCTCAACTCTTTCAAGCTCTTCGACTGCCTCAAGCAGCCCTTCAACCTTCTCAGGAGGAAGTATTGCTCCTGCGTTATCACAGAACTTCTGCCTCAGGCTTTCAGCGCTCAGTGGGTTGCGCCAGTGACCGTAGAAGGTGTCACAGCGGCCCTTCAGGATGTCTCCTCCGGCCAGCGTCACCTGGACCTCGGCGTACATGCGGTCGAAGTTGGCTGGGTTGTCGTCCGGATGCTCCACACGGACGCGACTCAACAGGGCCAGCAGTTCAGGGCGCTGCAAGGCGGCCGGGGAGAAGGACCAAATCGTCACCTCACCGTCCAGGAGAGCACTGCAGGCGGTCAACTGGAAGGAGTGGCGTGCCTCGTGCTCAGAGTTGGGGAAGGGCCTGTTAACAGGCAGGTCACAGTTATTACAGAATCACCTGATGGCTTAAGGGAGGACCGGCCGGCGGGTGGGCCGGCGATAATTAGTAATAATCATCAGAATCATTTCCATTCATCTGTATAAATTCATCTGTTAAAAAAATACGGAAATAGCCCATCTACAAGCTCAGCGTTACACTGCGACGCATTGTGAGGTTGTAGATTCCACTATTTGTTTTACAATTTTGAAAGTATCAAATGATTAAATACGGCCTGTTTTGGCCATAGTACATTATTTATTTTGATTCTTTGTACCAGTCATTGTCAGTTATTTTGTTGTATATTTGTTATTAGTCATATCTGACCCGTGCAATGTTTGTTTACAAAAGCAGAAATGTAATCTTTATATGTTCCAGTGTGCAATGACAAAAACACAATCGCAATTATTTGTGTGACAAATGAATCAACTAAAATGTCATGATCATGACAACCCTACCTGTTGATGTACTTAGAGTGTGGGATTCGAAGCAGGATGTCCTGCACCTGAGCGGGAAGGACGGTCGAATGGGACTCACCGCCCGTGAGCCGTTCGCGGGCGGCGGTGGCGGCCTCCGCCACCCAGTGCATCCCCAGATGAGCAGGGAAGCGTTTGAAGGCTATGTCCTGCTCCTCCAGGAGGAATGCATGTTCTTCGTCGTCGGGGGAGGTCATATGGCGTGGCACGTAGTCTTCATAAAAGGCGTTGAAGGTGCTAACCCCTGGCACAGCGTCCAGGACCAGGGGGCTGGCCTCCAGGCCTCGTGAGGCAAGCAGAGCCGCCTCCATCCCTAGGCGGGAAGCGTTGCCGATGTGGAAGGGTTTGGTCTGGGTGGCGGCGTTGCACATGGGTGCTCCAGCTAGAGAGGCAGCTATGGCCAAGGCATGGCTGCACTGAGAGCTGTCCAGCGACAGGAGATGTGCACACGCTGCGGCGCTTCCCATGGTGCCGACTACGCTGGGAGGGTGGAACCTGAGGATGGAGAGGGTTCAGAATTCAGCGAGGGACTGAGAGACCCCTAGGTGATTTTATTTATTGTTATTGTATCTAAGAATACAAATTATTTTGTTCTGGTTCCTCACCATATTGTAGTAGCAGCATTAATACTAATAATAAATATATAGCTGCAAGCAGCAATACCGGAGGCCGGTATTGCTGCTTGTAATGGTCGCAATACGCTTGTAATGGTCGCAATACGCTATAGTGACAGCAGGCAGTAAATCGGCTTCATATTCCTACAATGGTCATTAAGCAAGGGATAATCAACATACAGCCGGTCATCATGTAAGGGATAAATAAAAGGATTTCCCTTCAGGCTAGTGGTTAAGATGTTTGGCTTTAGTGTCCCTTCTCACACAGGAGACCCGAGTTCAAATCCTGGACATTGAACTCAAAGGGGCTTTGCTTAAGATTCCTACTCCTAGGTTATAAATATCTATTTTAACCAACTGTGTGCATGTAAACGCCTTGTTCCTTGGTTCAGATATCTTGCTCTAATGCCCGAGGAGCTGTGTTTTTTGTTTTGTTTTCATTGGGTGCATCAGCTGAAAAAGCCTTCATTTTGTTGTGACAGCAGAGCTGCTAGGAATAAAGACAGCTACTGTAAGCATGTGTTGTGTGGTGGAGCACCATGAGTAGAGACGCTGTGTTTCAGGACAGCACATTTGACTCATTGCAGTACTCTTTCATAAAGAAAATGTATTGGGTCACAATATGTTTTGAGTCAAATATGGCTCTTGAACTACCCTAGGAGCACTTCAAGCATTTTCAACCTATCTTCATATAATTGGTCCTTACTAATGATCATTATAAGATGGCAACGTTTTTTATTTTTCTATTACGTTTTTCATTAAATACTCTATACTACTACAAAGTTACATTATTTAATTTAATTTTAAAAAAGGGGGGAAAAGTAATTGACTTACCCTAACGCATTAGAAGAACAATATCAGTCACCAGAAGCAGGGACGTGTATTTTCAATGAGTAACATGGTAAATAACATGGAGTTTGAAGTTAAATGGATTTATATAGCAGTTTTTTTACAGCAGGTTTTATATATCAAATACATATTAAATATCTAAATACTGAATCAAGCAACTTAAAACCGTCTGGGGTGCACACAAAAGCCAGAGTAGACATTAAAATTACCCCAGAAGTGTTTTAAAGTGAAATGCCCCTTTAACCCCCTTTACCTTTGTATCCTACCTGTCTGCAAGACCACTGTTTCTCAACGTCGGGTCCAGGGACTACAGAGGGTCCAAATGGACCCTTACAAATGGAACCAAATGGACCCGTACAGCTTCAGTTGGTTACATTTTGTACACTCTCAGAGTTAAATTAATGCTGAGGATTTTATAATGTAGATTGGGGTCCCAGAGATGAAAAAATTAAAAGGTATCAAATGGGGATCCGTGGACTAATGCATATCAAACTGGGGGTCCATGACAGATGGCTGAGAATCACTGTGTAAGACCTCTCACCACTTCGGTATGTTTTGGGCGTCGTTGGAGAACCTCAGCAGTTGGCCCTGAATCTCGATGCCTACGTTGAAGGCCGTTAGTAGGTCCAGGCCGCGGGGCCTGCGGTACATAGGCAGCAGGTCACAGATGGCCAGGAGAGCAGGAAGCACGGCACCCGAGGGGTGAGTGGCAGGATGCCACGTGTCATCAAAGTCCATAGAGTGAGTCTGCAGACAACAAGCAGCTTATATAGGTAAGTAATAAGTATTTATGGTACAGTAAATGTTTGAGGTCTCCTGTTGTGTCAGTACCAGGTTCTACAGTATTCGGTTGTACTCACTGCCACCCCGTTGACGAAGGCTGCCAGTGTTGGGGACAGCCTGGTGCCCGTGCGGCCGTACACACGGCTGATGTCACTGGCAGCGTATGCGTGCTGAGGGGCGGAGGCAGAGGACAGGTGACTAAGCACGCATGGCAAGCATGCACAGATATGTTTTACAATACAAACACAAGACTTTTTTTCTTTTTTCTAAAGTCTAGTTTTTTCCACACCACGGTCTAGGTTGTAGTTTAGAGTTAACTCTAATAACTTTGGTGGGAGGTTTCTGGACAAGCCCTGATGGAAGCTACTCAAAGATACTCAAACCACAACATCTTCTCCTATTCCTACGTTTCACTTTATTTGTATTTTAACCTCTTGAACCCCAGTGTCCCTATTCTGGGGGCGAACATCCAGCGAAAACAGTCGATTCAGCAAAGAGATTTAGTGTTGAGGCAAACACTAGAGTACCTAGTATAGAGCCTCGAGGGACCCCGGGTTTAAGTGGCTCATTACCTTGCAGTGTTGCAGGGCCAGTTCAAACACCTCTGTGGTGCTGCCGATCAGGCCCACCCCGATGCTGTCCAGCACCATCCTCTTACTGCGATGCAGGACGGTGGGGGACAGGTGCTGAGGCTTCACCTCGCTGATGAACCTCCCAAAGCTGCCTGTCACTGTCTCCTCAGGGGCCGGTGGGGCCACTGTGTCCTCCACGGCCGGCCGCACCGCCGCTGGAGTAAAGGGAAAATACATTTAAAGGGATAGTTCACCCCCAAAATTGCGTTTTATCTATCGATTAGTCACCCCATGGATACTTGAATTCATGGATATTTTTTTGCTTTTGTCGCATTCCTAAGCCAATAATTTGATGACCGGCATGGTTCCCGGTAGGAGACACAAAGAATCTCCTTTGTGTCTCCTACCGGAACCGCTGCCTACCCGGTCCGCTGGTCATCAAATTATTGGCTTAGGAATGTGACAAAAACTAAAAAAGATCCTTGAATTCAAGTCTCCATGGGGTGACCAATCGATAGGAACTATCCCTTTGAGGTAAACTTTTGAAATCCCACTGGGGAAATTCAGTTTCAGCTTCTGATTACCAGACAGCCTCTCTACCCATTCAGATATGGCCGCCCTCCAAAGTGATGATGATGGGGGAGGACAGGAGAGACATCAATCAATCAATCAATCAATCAATCAATCAATCAATCAATCAATCAATAAATCACATTTAACCACTTACTGTAAGTCCTTAAAGGACGACTTCACCGATTTTCAACTTATCTTCATATAATTGGTCCACACTAATGCTCATTATATATTTTGTCTACTAGGTCTGTGTCTCATAGGAGGGCTGTGGACAGTTCAGAAAACCGCCTACCAGTGACATTATCAATGGGGAATCGAAGCTAATTGAAACTGCAGGCTTTCTCTTCCTGGAAAGTTAGCATGCTATAACGGATGCCATTGTTCTCGTGTTAATAAAAATTGAAATAAAAAAAATTGAATTTTGAAAACGTTGTCACTGGTATCAGAATCAGAATCAGAATCAGTTTTATTGTCACATCACAGGTTTACAAAGTAAAAAAGTGGGTGAAATTCATTTTAGTGCAGCTTAATAAAAAACAACACCACAGCAGCCGTAAACAGTGGACTGGCACGAACGATGACATGATACAAGGCGGCAACTTCGTTGCCTCTCAATGAAACATGAACAACAAACATAACCATATACCACCATGGCGCTAAACGATCCCTCTTAGGAAGAGTTTTGGACGGGGAGCGGGGGTGGGATAGAATGGGGTACACAGGCAAAAAAAAGCACTGCTCGCACGCTCTGCTCCCAAAAGGGGGCAGAGCGTCCGAGGAGCAAAAAAACACCAGGGTGGAGTGGGGAGGGGAGCAGGACGGTGATAGGAGCAGGGGGGGGGGGGGGGTGCGAAGGCATGTAGTGCAGACATGTGTGTGTGTGTGTGTGTGTGTGTGTGTGTGTGTGTGTGTGTGTGTGTGTGTGTGTATGTGGAACTCTGTGACATGTCCTTGGGCTTCACCCAGTTCAGAGCAGTCTCTTGGCTGATGGCAGAGCTTATCGCATGTTGTTGTTGTGCGATAGCAGCGAATTGTAAGGCTGTGTGAGACGTCCTTGAATGGCTTCCGAACCAAAGTCATAACACCAGGTGTCCATGAGGGGGGGCTGGTGGAGGGGGGGGTGGGTTCTTGGTATGGGGACGGTTCTGGGGGGGGGGGGGGAGGGGGGGGTGGGCATCTTCTTCTCTGCATTTCGCTGGGTGAAAAGTCCAGGTTTTTGGCTTGGGGGGGTCCAAATCGATCCTAAAAAATCCAAAGCAGACAATTTATCTACTATTTATCCAAATGTGGGCCTTCCAGTCTGTCCATGCCCGCTCTGATCATGGTCAAATAGCCTTGCAGCACGGTTATGTCGGCGCGAAGAGCACCGGCTCGCTCAGCGGCACCTCTAGCTTCGACCTCCGCACGTGCCATGATCTTGTCTAGCTTCGTGTCCAAACCACGGACCCTTTCGTTGTTGTTGTCCATCTCGTGCCTCAATTCAGTGATGTTGCCAATTCAGTGATGGGGTGGGCATCTTCTTCTCTGCATTTCGCTGGGTGAAAAGTCCAGGTTTTTGGCTTGGGGGGGTCCAAATCGATCCTAAAAAATCCAAAGCAGACAATTTATCTACTATTTATCCAAATGTGGGCCTTCCAGTCTGTCCATGCCCGCTCTGATCATGGTCAAATAGCCTTGCAGCGCGGTTATGTCGGCGCGAAGAGCACCGGCTCGCTCAGCGGCACCTCTAGCTTCGACCTCCGCACGTGCCATGATCTTGTCTAGCTTCGTGTCCAAACCACGGACCCTTTCGTTGTTGTTGTCCATCTCGTGCCTCAATTCAGTGATGTTGCCCAACTTTGCGTCCAGTTTGGGGATCCACTCGGTGATGTTATCCATGTCGCGTCTTAGCTCAGTGGCCATACCCGTCAGAGTAGCCAGCGCTCTACCCGCCTCCGCACCGTCCCGGGCAGCTCTCATCTTGGCAATTTTTCGATACACAAGTGTAATGCCCGCTCCAATCAGCAAGAAACCTGTTATCGTTGCTGCGAAGATATATACATCTTCTGCATCCTCAATTTGGTAGGCGGGTTTCTGAAGTTTCCGCAGCACTCCTATGAGACAGACTGAGTAGATTTTTTTTTTTTTTACCATTTCATCATGGGTATTAGTGAGGACCAATTATATGAAGATGGGTGAAGTCGTCCTTTAATTACTTTGTCATACAACGAATGGCAAAAATTGCGTTCAAGCTTGTTTTCGCCAACAACAATTACATGCCCAAAGTAGGGACATCAGGTGGTTTGTTTTGGGTACAGCTCATCTCAGCAGCATCAGTGTCATCAATCAGACAGTATCAGTAGGCCTATCACACTAGTGACAACACAACAATATCGGACTGGACAGGACAGGACAGGACAGGATAGTGCAGCCTCAGAATCTCGCTTCACATTGCGTCCAAATCTACAAAGTCACTTGTAAGTACAGTACTTTCCACCACTTTAGTTAACTCATCTGTCAAAACAGACAGAGCAGTTTGACAGAACCAACATGAGACCGGCCCAATATTTACAGTAATGGCACTCTTTCATTATAGCCAACCTGAAGACAAATACACATATTTGTCTTGTCTTCTTGACATAAACGATAAACAAACGCATCGGTCCGTGAGAGAACAGAAATTATGAAGTATTATCATACTTGACCTTATTAGTCAGTGGTTCTCAAACGTTTTAATTCTCAGAGAGTTGGTTCTCAGAGTTACAGACCTGTAAGTAAGTAGTCGGAAAGGCTTATTGTCGGTGTCAGCCAGGGCGAGGGAGTCTATCCTCGTTTCGCAATGTGCTAGACCCCTGGGAGATGGATTGCTGAGGTGGAACGCAACCAACACTGTCTCACTCCCCAAAAGGCATACTGTGAGTTAGTCACCAAATGTCAACATGTGCCTTGAAGGGAGGCGCAAATAAGGCACATGTTGACTTTTAGGGACTTCGCATTAGCGAATCGGTAAATCCAGTTCTCAGCGTTTTTGACGATCCGACAACAAAACTGTTAAAACGACGGAGCCGCGCCATCTCAAGTGTGGCGGTGCCACGGGAGGCACCGCCAAGCAAGCTAAAGTGAGCAAATATATGCCTTTCTTCCTCCACAGTTTGAGTGTCAGTGGTGTTATGAGAGTTGAGATGGAGTTAGTTCTTACATTCCTTGATGTACAGGTGCATTCTTCTGATTCCACAAAGTGTCCTGATGGGTTTCTGTAAGAGAGGATGTCAAGTGATTTCACTGAGGTGTGTGGGCTTACAGAGAAGCTTTGTGCGTGTCCATACTGCATACCGTTGCTGTCGGGCCAGAAACCTTGTATCTCCACATTTCAACTTTTAATGTTTTTGCTCTTGAATTAATGGCCTACTTTCTTCGTACAAGAGTGTCGCACGAAAGTAGTGAAAATATTTTCGTTACTTTTCAAAACTTTTTAAAGTGAAAGTGGTTAAGTCTGTCTGTGGGTTTTATAAATAGTGAACCAGTGAAAAGCATTAACAAGTGTTGGTGACTAAATAATACATCAATCCTTTGGAACGCAGGTTCTTTTACATTTACTGAAAAGTAACAGTGTTGGACATACAAGGTTTCCAACCCAAAAGCAAGGATACAGTAACATGTGACGGAGGACATCAATTAGAAGCAGTGGATGAGAACAGTGACCTTCTGGCTCTCTTTGTCAGACAGATCTTATGAATTCAACCTTTAGCTCTTACATGGGTGTCGTTATGAGTGTTGCTCTGCCAGCATGTCTCTCATGAAAGAGCCATTGTGTGCGTGAGTCAGCTGAACCAGGTGCACAATGACTACTGCACCGTCCAACTTCATCAACATTAAATAAAGATCAAATGACAGATCCAGAATGATTCAAATATCCCAAAACATTAAACATGATCAGAATGTGAAGCTTTCCTTCTGAGACTTTTTACTCCACCTTTTTACAGGGTAATAGCTGAATGGTCAGTGAGCCTGCCTAGGGAGCCAGAGGCCCCAGGTTCGATTCCAGGCCAGGTCAGCATATGTGTCGATGAAATGAAATTTGTCCCTGAGCAAGACTCTTAACCCTTAATTGCTCACAGGTTCTCATTGGAAACAAGACCGCAAGGACTTTCATGAACGACCTGTTAAAAGGAATTATCCTTATCCTTACTGCACTAAAAGGTGGAATATCCTTCTTTTAGTGGGGGGTCGGGCATACATGAGGCTTTGTATCTGTTTCGTCCATACATGGGCAGGGGTCATTTGTCCTCCGGCCCCAGCCAAAAAAAAGTTTGTGACGTCTTTTTTCGTCACAAACTATTCATGACATCATGAACTTCAGTTATAAAGTGGTTTGTAGGTGTGTTACATACTAGGACTTCATTTGGGGTCTGGCAGAACCAGGTCTCCTGGTCTTGTTTAGAGACACAGACGAGAGGCAGAAGATGCAGCTGAAGGCTTCTAACATAACCCCCAAAACCCCTGAAAAACAGTATAAATGTTTACCTGTACTTTGGTGAGCATGGTGTCATGGAGGGGTTTTACTTCAATCTGTTTTCTGCTCCTTCCAGCCGTTGTGTTGCTGTCCTTCTGTCAGGAGGTGATGACCGTTGATACTGATGCTGTTCAGGTGTGAGTCTCATTATATAGTCCGGCGTTGATGAACACAACTGATAACGAGCCAAGAAGTCATGAGGAAGATTTCTCCCAAATAAATGGGAGGGATTTCCACAGAGGGCATCATCATCATCATCATCATCATCATCATCATCATCATCATCATCATAATCGTTGTCGTCGTCAGCTGAGGAGTGTGCAGGGCGATGGAGGAAGTGGACTTCTTTAGGTGTGGGGTGGGGGGTGATGTCATCAAAAGGATGGTCCCGGGGCATTTCCTTCAGCCAGTAAAGGTATATGAACTCACAGCATGTCTCCAGACCAGGCAGCTCTACACTCCAATCTCTTCCAGCCTCCACTCTCTTCCAGCCTCCACTAGAGGTAAATATCAGACTACATCCATTCTGTGGAAACCTTGTATGTCCAAAACTTTTCAGGAAATGGGAAAAAAAAGAACCTGTGTTCCAATGGAGGCAGTTAAATATTGGTTGGTTAGATATTTATAAAATATGACTTTGGGCATGTCATTGCATGAAAAATGTCTATTTTTCAAAAATAGCTGATTTATAAATGCACACCTGCTATTTTGACTTTTGTGTGACACTCGCATGTGACGAAGTACAAAACGGAGCATAAATTAATTAATACTACTGCAAACTATTTCTTGTGTCACACAAAAATGTAAATCGGAGACAGACTTCTTGTTTTGTGATGACCATGAAGTCATTAAACTAAACTATGTCTATGTCTCTATGAGCCTGGTTGTTGTGACAAAATGGGGAAAGCACACAAAATTAATCAAAGTAACAGCACTTACAGTTACTGCTCTGAGTTTGTTTGTGAACTTTCTTACAGTATGAATACAGTTAATTTCCTATGGCTTTTCACAATATTCTAAGTGTATTCTAAAACACAAGTGGAGACTTTGAAAGTTGCTGACCCATACGGTGCTGAGGTACTCTACTCTATTCTTTTTTATTCTTAAGTAAAAGTATCAATACTGCAATGTAGAAGTACTCTGTTACAAGTAAAAGTCCGGAATTCAAAATTTACTTGAGTAAAAGTACACAACTATTGGTATCAAAATGTACTTAAAGTACCGAAAGTAAAAGTAGTAAAATGTTTGAAAATAGACGATCTACAAGCTCACAACGCGTCGCCATGCGACACGTTGTTCACCTGAGTAATAATTTACATCTGCAAAGTAACTAGTAAATAAAGTTTTCAAATAATTGTAGAATTTAATCTTACCAAAAAACAGCTTTGAGTGATGTGTAGTTTGTAGGAAAAATGCAAAACACAAGACAGATTAATATCTTCATTGCAATGCAAATACAAACTGGTGTGCCACCCAAGGAATAATAAGAAATATCAAAGATGTGTGTGTGTGTGTGTGTGTGTGTGTGTGTGTGTGTGTGTGTGTGTGTGTGTGTGTGTGTGTGTGTGTGTGTGTGTGTGTGTGTGTGTGCGTGTGTGTGCGTGTGTGTGTGTGTGTGTGTGTGTGTGTGTGTGTGTGTGTGTGTGTGTGTGTGTGTGTGTGTGTGTGTGTGTGTGTGTTGGAGTGCATGTTAGTGCATGTGTGTTTGTGTGTGCGTTTTCTGTGTGTGTTTTCAGTGTGATTGATGGCTTTGCTGGCCGGAACAAGGCAAACATTTACAGTACAAAATTTACAGTATAGGTACTGTGTACAAGTAAAAGTACTTTTTGAAGTACTTTTACTTCTTCTCCACTACATCTCAGAGGCAAATATTGTACTTGTTACTCCACTGCAATTATTGTGGGCTCACTGCAGCAGCAGCAGCATATAACTATTTATAGTAGGCTATCTTCCCAAAACTTTGCCACACTACTAGTCCTACATACTTTCGGCTAGAAACTCCATTCATACTATACTATCAGCTTACTGTGGACACGTGCGCTTGTTCATGTCACTTTGAAATGTTATATATAGGTTTGAAGTGCTCATGCGGCCTATTATAGTCGCTTCTTTTGGGCTTGTTTTCATAGACCTGGTTGCTTATTTTTTGCAAATTCTGGCAACCACTCTGCAGCCGCACTGTGGGGATTTAACATGGTGCACACACCCAATGTTTGGCTTCTAAGCTCTGGACTTTGTTTGCCTTTCAATAAACCCACATTTGATAGACATAAGTATCACTACATGTTACTGATTAGAGAGAATTTTATATTTTTGTAATCAGTTCATTATTTCCTGCGTAATCGATGAATAAAACTGACGTGTCTAAGTTGGAGCATTGCATTGTACTATGCACAAATTGTCTTCTTTAAATAGACTATCATCTTATTAAACACAATTGACACAAGGAATTGACACCCTCCCTTCTGCTGATTATAGTCAAATTATAATCACAGAGATTTGTTGACAATAATAGCATAGTAGAGAGAGGTGCGCGCTGTGCGCCCTGGCCGTCTCCACGAATCCATTGCAGTCTGTGCGCTCTTGCGGGTGGTTTTAGAATCCGCTGTGCGCTTTCCCAAAGCCACCCCCGTGTGTGTGGGCAGAATAGCAATTTTGGGGATATAGCAACAACACGCCCACGGGCACGCCTCCACCCGCATATAACGGTGTTGGCATAATGGAGAACGGGTATAGCAGGTGCAGAATAGCGTTTAGGGACAGCGCTAGCTCCCTTATCCGTATTCAACGGGTAAGTGGTAGAAAATTGTGGGTAAAGGTTAACGGGTAGGGGTATAGCGTGCCACAGAATAGAGCCCTATGTATATTTTGATGCCAATACTTTTGTACATCTCAAGCTCCAATTTTACAAAACATAACCCCACACAACCCCCCCCCCCCCCCCACACACACACACACCCCATAACCCTCACCATACACATAACTCCCACCCCCTATACCCCCCACCTCCACCTCCATACTGCCATACTGGCCATACCCTCACCGCTCCCTCTCACACCCACACCACATGCTCCCACTAGCCCACCACCCCTGTGGGACCTCACTTTGAGAAACACTGGATTAGACAATACATTATTTCAAAAATGTTAAATGATGAAAGTATTATCTTCAGAACATAATTCTCTTTCAGATTTACGTTTTCTTTTCAATTGTTTTGTTGCTTCATTTTTCCATTGTTTTAGCTGAGCCAAAACTCTAACTTGTCAAAGGAGAAAGCATGTCAACATCAGATGGTTTCCCAGCCAGCTTCTATGGGGAGCCTGGAGTCCTGGGCTTGCTGTCCAACGGCATCAGTGCACTCCTGGTCCTCCTACAGAACTTCAACACTGCTCGCACCGGCGTCCCACCACAAGGTGTGGAGAATATTCTAGCAGGTAAAACCCAAGTGAAATGACAGCGGCCGAGTTTTGCCCTGGACACACAGACAGACACACATGCACACAGGTTTTGTGAATTAATAGATAGATTTGAAAATGTTCTGCAGGTGTTCACCTCATCCTGATCGGTGGTATATGCCAACTGGTAGCAGGCCTCCTATCCTTCCGAAAATACGACCACCTGAGTGCCACTGCCTTCATCGGATACGCCGCTCTCTGGAGCAGCTATGGTGTCACCAGAATCTACTTCGGAGCCGCCGATCAAGCTTCTGCTTTAGAAATGTTCTCGCCCTACGACTCTATGAACAACACGTCCCTGTCGAGTCACCTGCCCAGCAATCTGTCTGTGACAAACATCACCCCAGCATCATCAGCTCTGTCCCTAAAAGAATCTGCCATCTCTGGTCTGGTGCCGTACATCCTGCTGTCCTTCCTGCTGGCCTTCTGCTCGGCCACGGTCAACTACATCATGCCTTTCGTGTTCGGTGCCATCACTGTCACGCTGGTGTTCGAAGCGGTGGGCGTGGTGACCAGCCAGTGGGCCCTTGTGGTCTCTGGCGTTTTTGAACTTCTCATCCTCGTCTTTGCCATTTACGGCTCGGCCATTCTCCTGGTGAAAGGCCTGACTCAGCGTCTGGCCCTCAAGGGCTTCGGGACCCCGCTGTTCAACATTCTCCTGATAGGGACCGCCAACTCTACGAACGCTCAGAGCATCGGGCAAGAGAAGAAGAAGAACACGAAGTACGCCGATCCTGTGGCCCTGGGATTCTTTAGTGACACCGTTTCTCCCTTCATCTTTGCTTTCTACAGCTTCGGATACATCCAGACCTTTGCCTTAGGTCTGTATTGATTCTGTTTTTATTAGCTAGTATTAGTATTTTTCCTCCCCACTGATACATAGTGTTGACATACCCTTGCATCTTTGAGCACCATTATTTATGGGTATCTTGTTGCTACAGTTATCTGTAGCTGTATCTGCCCTGTGTTCTAAGCTGCCGTGCTGCATCTGGCAAAGGAATTTCACCTGCAGGATCAATAAAGGTCTATCTGTCTGTCTGTCTGTCTGTCTGTCTGTCTGTCTGTCTGTCTGTCTGTCTGTCTGTCTTTTCTTTCTTTTTTTCTTTTCCTTTCTTTCTTTCTTTCTTTCTTTCGTTCTTTCTTTCTTTTCTTTCTTAGGTGTTGCCTGGGTCTCGATTATCTCGGTGGCCCAGCTGTTCTCTAGCTACTACGGCCACCTGCGCCAAGATTGCTACCATACAACAAAGTTTGGGCTCCACGCCACATACTGGTTGATCAGGGCTTGGGAGGAGTTTGTGGTGTCTGTTTTGATCACGGAGCCCAGTAAAGTGGCCTCTGGGAGAGAGTCGATGTTGGGGGACTGGTTTTTTGTGGCGGCTGCGTTGGTGCTCTGTGTTTTATGCCTTAACACAGACACGCTGGAGCTGACCCACAATGCATTGTTCCTCCTTCTCACCATCGCCACAATCCCGTCCATCCCACTCCAGAGGTACTGCTAGTCCTGTCACAATTAATCACCTGATCCGTTATTTGCAACATTTCACCCAATTTCAACGGCATGGTCCTCCCTGGTCATTATAAGATGGCGCAATGTCCATCTACTCACTCTGTTTCTCTTTGGTGAGCTGTGGACAGTTCAGAAACCTGCCTACCTATGTCATCATCATCGAATTATTTTTGCATGAATAAAAATAATATATATATTATATAATATATTATTATAATATATTTGAAATGTTGTTTGAAATGACCTGCCTACCGATGATGTCACTGGTGGGCAGGTTTTTGAACTGTCCTCAGTACTCCTCTGAGACAGAGTGAGTCGACAGAAATGGTGTCATCTTAGAATGAGCATTAGTGAGGACCAATTCATAATGGTAGAAAATGGGTGAAATTATTTGTCATGTCTGCTCTGCGTTAATTTGTTTTACAAAGCCTCAAAGGTAAACAAAAATGTAATCTGTATATACGTACAGTATATGCTCTAATACTCAATTGCAAAAACACAATTAAATAATTAATTACAATTATGTGTATGACAATTAACCGTGAACTAAAATGATGATGGTGACAACTCTAGGTACTACACCTTTTTTGGAGTGGCGTGTTCCCTGTTCACGGCGGTCTCCCTCTACGGTACGTTCTGCCGTCTCATCAACTCCATCGCAGAGAAGACCCTCATCCCCGTCGGTACACAGGTGGTCTCCACAGACCGACTCAAGATGGCTCTGGGCTGCTACAGCCTGGAAGCTGGAGACCAGCAAGGTTATTATAGTTTTTAACTTTTCATTTTATTGTTTTCTATTTCGGATTAGTTTTAAAGGTACAGTAAGTGATTTACTTTTGTTAAAATAAGTGTTAAATCACTATATATTCTAATAATTATTATTATAGAGCAGTGGTTCTCAACCTTTTCAGGCTGCGACCACCCAAAAGAATCATGTTTGAACTGTGTTGAGGCATTACATTTAGTTTGACTCGGTTCCACCACAGATGAATATTGTGAAAATAGCAGATTTACAAGCTCGTTGTGAGGCGTTGTGAGCTTGTAGATCTGCTATTTTCAAAATGTTTTCCTCTTTCTTATTTTATTTGACAATTAACTATAGTATAGTTTGTTGATTACTTTTGATGCAGCAATGGTCTTTTTTCTTCTTTTAGGTATCAAAAAGGTCTTAAAAGTCCTTACATTGTCACTTCACTGTCATATGCCCCCCCCCCCCCCCACTGGAACCACTGGACTACATGGCTTCACACTGTGGCCGTTCCAGCGGTCAAACAGCCCGGGACAGCAGCTATACGGAGAGCAGGACCCGTTTCTCCTCACGTTCACAGCGGACCTTGATTTAAATGTTCATACAATTAAGGCACGCGGTGAATGCCAAGAGAGGGGCCAAATATCGTCAAAATGTCAAATCGACCGGCTTCACCTGTGCTCGTATAAGAGATTGGTTGTATAGTTTAATTGATGTTAATTTATTAGTGAATGAATTTTCCCCATTGACTTATAAAAGGAAAACGCAAAGACTCCTATTCAAGTATTTCTCTCTCGGAAACCGTAAGGGCTACAGTTACAACACTTGGAGGGGAGGTTCATAGTCCAGTGGCCTATATACGAAATAATAATTACACCAGTTGGCCTCATGGTGGTGCTAAAACAGCCCACTTTACGTTTTGGCCTATAACTCTTGAACCGTATGTCGTAGAATAAAAACATCTTTCTCCCTGGATTCCTTGGGTCATGACGCATCCCATTTGTGTCTGTATAGATTTTCCTCCATTTTTAATTTTCTTCAAAAGACACTTTTTGCTCCTCCTACAGCGGAGGTTTGATGGTCCATACCGTTCGTCCGTAATAGGCTTCCAAAGTTTGTGGGAGGGGCCTATTTTACAAAAAATGCCTAAAATCCCTAATGCAACGTCCAGTCTATCCCAAATTTGAATCACATGTCGAGGGTCGTGTACTACTCATTGAATCGCCAAAAGCATTTCCACTGCCACAAATGCACAGAATGTACACAAATGCGCAGAATGTAACCGTTTGATGCAAAAATGGAGAGCAGGGCCCGTTTCTCCTCACGTTCACAGCGGACCTTGATTTAAATGTTCATACAATTAAGGCACGCGGTGAATGCCAAGAGAGGGGCCAAATATCGTCAAAATGTTGCCATTGAGTCTGTATCGTCGTCTGTCACATTTTTAGGCCCGTTGCACGGTAGAGATCTTTGCAAAGGGTTCCTTTTTGGTTCCTCCAAAAAAGTTTTTATAGATTCATATAGCTTCATCATAGACTTGTTTGATAGCACTATCATCAGTGTATGTTGGATTCAAATCATGTGTATTTTCAGACATTTAAACCGGCGTCAATACTTAGTAAATTTGATCGATTTTTCACTCTGTACCAAACCTCTTTGCCTAAAATAGCCGATCTACAAGCTCACAAGCTTGTAGATCTGTTGAAGACCCCTGTTAGAAGACCCTGTTGAAGACCCCTGTTATCGAGTGTTCAGTAACACGGGTCTCCTCATCTCTCCAGCTCTTTTGTAAACGCAAAATAAATTTCTCAGTTTGGGATAACAATTTCATCCAATCAGGAGAGTACAAATACCGGAAATTCGTTTATTATTATTTTATTTTTTCAGTGTGCATAGCATGCATTGTCTGAGCTCTGTTAGCAGCAAGCCTAAAACAGAAACACATTGAAGGTATTCTTCAATATTTGTTTACTTATCGACCGTGAGTCATACCGTCATCACAATATTCAACTCTGTTATCGCATATCACATGTTTTCCTAATATTGTGCAGACCTTGTTGGAGACCCAGGGCTGACTGAATCCCAGACAGGCCAAATCCCAGATGCCCTGTTCTACCTGTGCAATGGGGTGGCAGCTTTGTCCGCACTTCATGCTGGTGTCTCCAGCACAAACCCCTTTTTCCTGCATCTGACTGTCCCGTGGGTGCTCATCTCGGGGAGCATCATCCAGGCTTACGTCAGCCGTCTACAGGTCAGGGGAGGCGTCCGCTTTGGCTCGGTCGTCCCGTCCTTCTACGGGGCCGTGTGGGCTGTCTGGACCTGGTTTCGTTTTGCAGGTATGTCAGTCAAAATAATTAGCGTTTTAGTTGGACAAGGATTTGTCGAGTGACTCTGACACTGTTATTAATATTATCATTATTATTATTTGTGTGGTTGCCCGAAAGGGCAAAGAGTACTTGGGCGACCTTTATTCTTTATTATAGATAAACTTTATTTTGTCCCGCTACTCCTCCCACAGTTTTTGCGGCACACACTCGAGCCATATGTCAAATCGACCGGCTTCACCTGTGCTCGTATAAGAGATTGGTTGTATAGTTTAATTGATGTTAATTTATTAGTGAATGAATTTTCCCCATTGACTTATAAAAGGAAAACGCAAAGACTCCTATTCAAGTATTTCTCTCTCGGAAACCGTAAGGGCTACAGTTACAACACTTGGAGGGGAGGTTCATAGTCCAGTGGCCTATATACGAAATAATAATTACACCAGTTGGCCTCATGGTGGTGCTATAACAGCCCACTTTACGTTTTGGCCTATAACTCTTGAACCGTATGTCGTAGAATAAAAAAATCTTTCTCCCTGGATTCCTTGGGTCATGACGCATCCCATTTGTGTCTGTATAGATTTTCCTCCATTTTTAATTTTCTTCAAAAGACACTTTTTGCTCCTCCTCCTACAGCGGAGGTTTGATGGTCCATACCGTTCGTCCGTAATAGGCTTCCAAAGTTTGTGGGAGGGGCCTATTTTACAAAAAATGCCTAAATGAAATACAAGTGATCTCAGGAGTGATGTGACAATGTAATTGGCCTGTAAAATTTGTGGGAGGGGCCTATTTCTTTAGTGGGGGGGCCTATTTCTTAAAATCAAAACGGCATGTATCACGAACGCAGGATCCGATCAGCACCGAATTTGAAACGCACGTTGCATGGTCTCCGACGGTATTCCTCCCAGCAGATTCCTTGTGTCGCGGCGGCCGCAACCCACTACCTGCGTCGGTGCAACCACACTTGCAATTTCCCAGAATTGCGCCTTTCTAGTTAACTACAGTACTTATTATTATTATTATTATATCTTTCTTTTTTTTATGTTCAGGTTTTTTTATGTAAATGTTTGTATAGCCTAGGCTATATTGTTTGTTGGCTGCTATCCTAGACCTAGACAGAGCTTGTAGAAGAGATCTAGTATCTCAATGGGATAAAAAAAAAGAAAAACACACACATTTAATATGTTTGCTATATCAGGTAACCTGCTCCAGCTTTCACCAGAGACAGCCTACGCCTTTACAGCTGGAGCCGTGGCTTTCCTCGTCATTAATGCTTTTCTCATGCTAATTGGTGAGTTAACTAGCCTCAGATTCTGTTCAATAGAAGGGCTACTGTAATTGACACAACTAGTTTTGAGCTAATTGTCCTTTTTTTTTTACTTTGTCTTTCAGCTGCATATAGGAACCTGGTTTTGCTGTTTCTAACGACAGTCATGGAAGTGATATTGGTCTGCTTCCTGCTTTCCACACTGCAGAAACTACCATACCAACTAGAAAGTAGGTGCTGGTTAGGATTATAGCAAACACCATATCAAAGGGAACATAACTATACTCTGAGGGCGTACACGGGTACTGGGCTAAAAAGGCTTAACTTCAAAGAGGTAGAGCCTGCACACCAAATGGTATAAGATACTTCCTTATTGCACAATTTACAACGTTTCGATCCACTGTGGTAATCCAACATACCAACTAGAATTTAAGAAAGTAGGTGTGAGATAAAATGTATTTTCATAATAACTGCAGTTTCACACTGTTCAACTCTACGGTGCATGAACATTAAGTAGATAAAAGTAGAATCTGTTTCACTAACATGATTTAAGCCCAATTCCTGACTTCTCGTCACTTCATAAAAGGGGGATGAAACCCAATCTGACGTCAAGCCGCACCCACTTAGGAGACCGGAAATGTGTAACATTTCATACTAGTGACGAGGCATGGGATTGGCTATCATGGTAATATATTAAGGATCTTTGCTTTGGCTGACCGTATACTAAACCCTGAAGTAAGCAACATGCTGCAGCTAATCAAATTGAATTAGATTCATAACATAGGTAGGTATGTCAAAGTGCATGGCCAATACTGTTAACTACTGTCTATGCTTGGACACACCAAGGCTCTGGTCACACCTAAATAACACACCCATTATTGATTTGATTAGCTGCTGCTGAGTTGCGTTCTAGCCTGCCATTAATCTGCTGTCATTTTTAACCTGAACAGGAGAAAAAAAATCCAAAATCAACATAGGTTCATTAAGACACTTCAGCTCAGAAATAACTAGACCATTAATTAACCATTTACCATGTATTAACTATTACCATATTAACTATTTACCATATATGCCATGATATTGCATTCAAGTTTGGCGGTGTGCTCATGTGATATTACAGATTACTTGCGCAAGCAGGACAACAGATCTGAAATCACAAACCCCCCAGAGCAGAGCATAAAATACAGTTTTACATAAACATAACATTGAACCTTCGATGCATAATTAAACTACCACATATCATAGTACTATCCATAGAACCACAGTAAAATACACAGAATCATAGAACCACAGTACAACACAGAATCAACCTATAACAATATTAACTAAATGCCACAGGGAGGAGGCCGGGAGGGGGAGGGAATATGAAAACAACAGCTGTACAACCAGCTTAGACAGCGAAGCACGTAGACTGAACAGAGAACAGAGGCTGCTTAAATGAACCGCCAGAGTTGCACTGTGGGTATGAGGGCGTGAGTGAGTTGGCCACTGCCAAGTAGCGAATGAAAATGACAAGAGGTTGTACTGACTTAAAGGAGTACGACTGTTAAGCTTGTTAGCGAATGGGGGGGTCCGGGGAGTGTGAATGAAGTATATAAACATTCTGCCTTCCGTGTCTACATGAACTATCGCTACACTGAATTTTCATGCCCCTTTTAGTGGAGACATCTGTGAAACTGGCGTTTCATTTGTTAAGACTTTGTGATATTGTCTTTACAGTTGCCATGCTGTCAGTGTTCTCCATAACATGTTTCTATGGAGTGGTGGCATCACTGACAAACTGCATGTTCTTCCAGAGACTGTTACCACAGGGGCCGCCCTTACTGAAAGTGAATACTTCTATTATTTTCTAATCTATTCTATTCCATTCTATTCTATTACCAACTCATCAATGTAAAAACGACATTCATATTAATAGTCCGGGCCCTTAAGTCCATTTTTATGTTACAATAGTTCACTTTGTGATACAAGCACCAAATTTGGCATGAACAATGCCATGTTGTATTTTTTAACAACATGGCTAACGGGCTTTTGTGAAAAAGTAGGTCCAGAAGAAACTTTGTGGAAAATTTGGCGCTTGTATCACAAAATGAACTATCGTGTCACTAACAGCCCCTACTAACAGATAAGCGACAACTACTGATATTTATATTTAGCTGTTCAAATATATTTTTCCAACATTTCTGAAACATATTTATTGTTTATGAGAACGCCAAATTATAACTCGGGTACTGGTTTTCACATTATTTGCATTTATAGCATTAAAAATGATCTGTTGCCCTGCCTCTAAAGACTATTAGGACACAAATACTGCTTCATTTGGTCTCCCTCCATGTGTGTTTTTTTTGTGTCAGAATGAGAAGCAGACGGCAGTAGATGGGCCGTGTCCCGTGGCTGACTCCCAGCTGACCAGCGGTCTGCTGCACATCGCCAGCCTCCTGGAGGATGGTGGGGTGTGTGGAATCCCCACTGACACCGTGTACGCCCTGGCTGCATCTTGCAAGCAGTCCCAAGCCATTGCAAACATCTACAACATCAAGGCAAGATGTGGTCGGAATGTTCGGTTACGTTGTAACCTTTGTTCTCTGAGTGAAGAGAATATCTCTCCACCCAACATATTTCATATGTATGGGGAATGACCCCACTTCGCTTGTGACGTGGCTATTTCTTTAAGACACACCAGTCGTACTGGCACACACGGGTATATAAGGCAAATGGTCAGGTGTGCGTGATTACACTGGCTTTACTTGATAGACACCACTTCCGAGCGACGTTGAGGTGGAGAGATAGTCTCTTCACTCAGAGAACAAAGGTTACAACGTAACCGAACGTTCTCTATCGTATCGAGACTATCTCTCCACCCAAAATATTTCATATGTATGGGGACACCTTGCGAGGAAGCGAAGCAGTCCCAGAACCCCAGAGCCAACACCAGTGGGTTCCGGTCCATGCACATACTGTATTTAAAATATTTACAAGTATGTTGAATTTCTTATATTTACAACCCCGGGACAACCAGACGCCATCCGATGCTAAACACTCAAGACGCTACCCAGAGCCTGGCCAAGACCAGTGACCACAGAGGTGAAGGGCCGCTCAAGCCAGCCTGCCGGACACAAGGCCAACTGAGTGGTGAAGGTGACACAGGTACCGCTGGGTAGCACGCAAGACCGACTCCCTAGAGGGAGCGGATGCAGCCATTAAGATTGTGTTCTACTGAAATAGGCTATTAATCAAGAAAACAGAAAATTATTAAGGTTATTTTTAATAAAATATTTTTCATCTAATTTCCCCCCCCCCCCCTTTACTTGGGGGGGGGGGGGGGTACCGCAATGTATGGTAGAGTATAATACAACTGTGTACAACTGTAAGAGCGGTAGAAGTTACACGGGAGACAATCTAAAAAAAAAATTTACCCCCTTTTTTCTCCCCAATTTAATCATTGAGTCAATAAACCCTCCCCAGTCTCCACACATTTCTGTGTTGTCACTGCTGTTGTAAGCTATTGCCTCAACTGCCAGTGAGGGGCCCCACTCCTCCCATCCAACACCACTCGCTGACAGGCCCCGCTCCAGCCCGTAGGAGTGTGTACAATGATCACCCTCCCTGCCCAGCTGCCCTCCCCAAACACAGTGTTCGTATAGGGTCTAGACACTGGGCCAAGCCGGATGCACCACAGTGGATTCTAACCCCTATTCTCCGCGGCGGTGGGCAGGTACTTTACCTCTGTGCCACCAGAGGATTGCAGCTTTAAGTCCCCCATCAGTCAGTGACTTTGTGTTAATGGTGTCTATGTGTGATCTGCGCCAATCAGGAGCGACCAGCGGAGAAGCCCATCTGTATCTGCATCTCCAGCATCGAGCAGCTGGTGAGCGCCAAGCCCCCGTTCAGCCCTCTGCTGTGGGAGTTCATGAGGAGTGTCTACCCTGGAGGAATCAGCTGTATCGTCAGCAAGGGAGACTGGCTCCTCAAACTGGGTAAACTGGGACCAGGGCTGCAACTATCCATTATATTATTACCAGTGGTGAGCTGTGGATTTTTGAGCTATGGGGGCTCTATTTTATGACGTCACGGCGCGCGCACGCGCGCGGGCATGTGCACATAGCCACTCAGCTCAGTGCTAGTTAAATGTGATTAATAATGTAATTATATTTCTTATTATTTTGTTGCATTGTTAATTCGTTGTTTTTATTTCAATTAATTAATTATTTTATTTTCCTTTTAGTTTTATATAAAAGCCCTTTACATAGACTCACCCACACATAAGTAGTTAAAATAATCAGACTACTTGTCTTTGTCTTGTCTCAGAGAACTGGGTCCTCTGCAAAGCAATCCCCTTCACACTCTGCAGTGCAGAGACTGTTGTCTCTCATTGTGAGAGGAATGTAACACATTCAATTCAAGTCCATGGCTTTTCTCGAGTAGCCTAATGTTATGCAAAGCACTAAGCAGCCAGGTAGAGGCTATTGAGAACGGCTCGCCACTGACGGCGCGAACCTTGAGAGGCTATTGTTTAAACTTTAAGGTGTTAAAGACCGCTGCTGACGGTGCGTGCATGTGGAGCATGCGTGAGCCCCCAGCCCCCATAGTGTCAGAACTAAGGGGTCGCCGACCCCCCTGAGCACCCCCTAGAGCTCTTTATTATTACTGATTATTCTACTCTACGTTTTGCATATCAACGAATCATACAGTTAAACATACAGCATATCATACAGTATATCAACGATATACTGCATATATCAACGATATATGCAGTATATCAACGAATCCATGTAAAAAACAATTTTAGCAATCTTCTAAATCGATTAGTCTGATTAACCACTTATTGCCCTATTTTAAACTTAATCGTACAACAGTGTTGCGCAAAAATAGCGGAAATAGGCAAACTTGTAGATTGCTATTTCAGGTATTGTTACTACTGTCTTTTAAGGGGAAAAAAAGGGGTAATAGATTAATAGAGGATTTTTTAAATTCCTTTAATAAAATCGACGATTTCTTATTATTAAATGGATTAGTTGTTGGATTAAGTGTTACATCCCTACAGAGAACCAGTTATACCGTGATGAGACACAGGGTGACAGTATTGACGTCTTGTTATGCGTTTGTAGGTGTGGCGTCGGCGTATGACCACGTGGGCACCAGGGACAGCATCATGATCCGTGTACCCGATCACACGGTCACCTGTCACCTGTGTGACCTCACCGGACCCCTCGCCATCACCTCGGCCAATCCCAGCGGAGAGCCAGACAGCACTCACCACAGCATGGTGATCAGGTGGGAGTGTCTGCTGTCATTCAGTTTAAAGGACCTACGTATATTCCATCCAATAAGGAGAGAGAACCCATTTATCAGCTTCAGTTTTATAGTGTTCCAATTCCAGTTTTGTCTGCTGATTTTATTTGTTTCATAAGTTCCACTTTCAATTGTTTATCCTGTATCCTGTATAATTTCTCTCTCCTGATTGGATTATTCATATGCTGACCTGAACATTTATTTTCTGTGCTGGAGAGATGGGGAGACCTCTGTTTCTGACTCTCTGTAGCAATGATTACTATCAGAATAAAGAGCTTTTTAACACATACTGTATTACTTTCTTGTATCCTCTGCTAACATGTCTGTGTTTGCTGTAGCGTAGCCGTTTGGGACACAAGATCCAAGGGGTTCTCTGTGATGGAGACTCCAATGAAGTGGTGGCCTCCACCGTGGTCAACTGCCTGAAGATCGATGAAGGTATGATGCATAATGATTTACCAGCTGTTTTAGAACAATTTAGGCATTTAGCAGACATTCTTATTTAAGTAGAGTGCAGAGTTAAACTAGGAATTCCAGGTAAACATCAAGGCCTAGCATCTGTCTAAACAACATGCTATCTACGGTAAATAACATTCTCAACATTTGTGGTCAAGACAAAACAAAAGATAAGATATCTGCATAGTAGACTAGCATTTATCGTAAGAAAAGAAGGGGCACAAGGAGAGTTGAGTTCTAGGAGGTGAGGTGGAGTCTGAAGAGGTGAGTTTTCAGACAACGGTGTAAAATTGGCAATGAGGAAATGTTTGAGTGATGTCAACTATTACACAGGCCATGATATCAGTATTGCTTGAAAAAGACAAAGACCCCCCTGCTGTGCGAGTCGTATCGCCCAATAAGCCCGTTGAATTGTGACTACAACATTCTTACAAAAATACTAGCCACTCGTATCGAATCTGTAGTTCCAACTATTATCAATCCGGACCAATCCGGCTTTATACCAGGCAGACAGTCGTTTTATAATATGCGCCGGCTGTTCAATGTTCTATACACCTCACTCTGAAGGGCCAGACCCCCCAAAAAAAGTGGGAGATTTCGTGCTCACCTTGCCTCCATTGGCCAGATATGCCTTTGGTTACCTTGTAGGTCATCACCAGTGTATTGTACTGGGTGCGGTCGGCAACCGGAAGCCAATGACTGGAAGAAATGGCACAGCAATACTTTTTTTTTGGACTGTTTCATCTTTTAAAAATGTTCTTCTGTCTTCACAGGGACCATAACCATTGTGAGGGAAGGCTGTGTCCCTGCCGCCAAAGTTTGTCAGATCTTTGACAGGGTGAAGAGCAGGATGCTGTGATGCTGTGTCCACAACTATGATACTGAAACCACAAAATCTGAAGACCGCAGTGTACTCAATCCTAGTCTTGAGTCACAGTATAGATAGTCTTGCGAGCCAGACTGTGGCCTCCCACAATTTTCAAATTTTTCCGTCATACAGTCTGGAGCACGGAAGCTCTGATGAAATGATCAAGCGATAAAGCGGATGTGAAGCCTCCTCCCCACTTCCGTTTCGTCTTTACAGTCGCGCAAATGTATGTCTAATGTCTGATGTCTAATATAAATCTAAATCATCTAAGCATACAGCTTGCTGCTTAGCTGAGACATTTAGATCCTGTGTGATGTCCTATACTGTAGCTTGTCACTGTGTTCCCTTGGTTTGAGTACCTGATTTGAATGTATTAGTCTTGGGATACTTTAAATGTGAATGTGTTTATTGCTATTTGGATTCAGGTACGGATGCACACTGTTTATTTTGTGTAAAGCCAGTCAATTGATTAGTTGATTGTTGACTTGCCGTATTAGGGTTAGCCTATCAGTGTGTGGATGGTGTACTACTATTGTGTACGTATGTGTGTACGCCCATTTCCATCTATATGTCCTGATGAAGATCTGATTGATCAAAACACATAAATAAAATACAGAGGAGCTTTTTTCAGTATTTCCAGTGTGCAGATTTCCTTTTGTGACACTGCTCCTTGTCCTGCACCTGGGCCACGGATGTGCGTGCACTATCTTCCTCATAACGCTTTAACATTGCTAAGAGTCATCTGCTGAGAGTGACGGTGTGGTGGTCTAATGGAATTAACTTTACTAACTGAAGGCCAGGCACGTGCAGGGGGGGGGGCACTTTTGGTGCTACTTGAGGGCACCTGCCCTTTTGCCTCAAAGTGCCAAAGTGCCCTTTTCCCAAAAAATAAAAATATAAATGTTATTTTATTTGTTTAACTTTTTGACAAATAATTATAATTTCACTATCATTATTATTTATAATTATAATTTAAATGACCTGGCTGCCATCGGTCGTTTTACTTTTCACCTGATGCAGTGATGTCAAGTGCCCTCCCACCTCTTTAACCTTGCAGCTGCAAACAACTTGATTTGAGACAGGCAGCAAGCATGGTAAGTAACTTACATAAAGTGTTGCTTTTACACTTCACGTTTTGTGCAGATTAGCTACAAATTTTAACTGAGATATGTTCATTTCATGAGATTTTGTTAGCTTAGTTTGTACAGAGTCAGGTTAATTGTTTCCCCCTATTTCCAATCAATGTGATAATTAAGTAAACTGGCTCCTGGCTGTAGCTGCAGAAATGTCTGCTACTGCTCAAGCATGCATGTTACTGCATTAGCTGTTTCTCACCTCAAATGTTTTCAGGTACATATTTTAGTGTAGCCTACTGTTTAAGTTTCTAACAAGTAATAGTAATATAATACTAATAATACTAATATAATAATAATACAGTACCTCTATAATTAAAATCAGGTGTGTTTGGAGGAACATGAGTTAACATTTTGTAATGTCATTTATAACTGCAACAGAAAGTAGCACTTTATTGGGCAGAGAGGGAGAGAGCGCAAGATTACACTGGGGATGTCCACAGCATTCATATCACTCAACATATACTTTGATTTAAGTGAAATTAGCGTTTTGTAACTTAATACATGAAAATTCGCGTAGCTGTGTGTGACACAAATGCAGCAGCAGACAGGGACGAGCTGCTGGTTTTATTCCAGGGACTAATTTGAACACCACCCGCCACAAGGGGGCTCAGTTACACCAGAGGGAAAAAAATTAGATTAACAGAATAGGCCTACACATGCATTTTGACGGACTTCAAACACAATAACAACCCTGTTACAGTAGCACAGGTGTTTTAGGGATAAGGCTGGTGTCCGAAGATAGCAACTTTTGCACAGGAACGCCCCTTGCGCAATGCTAAATCCCCAAATAGGGCAAGGGCCCTATTTTGCACGCCGCCTTAGAATCAGAATGAGGGTTATTGTCACATCACAGGTTTACAAAGTAAAGAAGTGGGTGAAATTCATTTTTGTACATCGTTCCCATCGTAACGTTATTTCCATAGAAAGAAGAAAGGGAGGAAGGGGGGGGGGGGGGGGGTCAGGTGGGTCAGGTGGGAAGGGAGATCAAATTTTGGTTATTTGCCATATTTTACTATTTTGAAACATATTTGAAAATAGTTCAAACCGATCTACATCGACACGTTGTGAGCTTGTAGATCGGCTATTTGAACTATGTTTAACAAAATAGTAAAAAATGGCAAAAAGTGAATTAGGGATATGGGATAATGCGGCACGATAGGGCCCATATGTCTTATCCTCTATTTGCACTCAGACAAACTGCGAAGGTTAGTGTTAAGTTATTGTTTGTTACCCTCTGGTAGTACTCTGGCAGGGTGTGGTCTAGAGAAGGTGGAGTTCTCTGCATCAGGATCCAGATCGACTCCCTCAACAATGGATTCACCCTGAGGTCAAAAGCAAAGGTAACAAACCCATGGACAGTGATATTTAAAATCCATTCATTTCATAGTCGCTCTTTATAGTGCAGCAGGTTAATGACATAATCGTTCACTTTGTGATGCAAGCATGAAATTTGGCACACATACTCTGTAAGAGCCACTCTTATGGAAAAGGGTGCTGGCCACTCAAAATTCCAAGATGGCGACCATTTTTTTCAAGATGTCCACCACCTTAGCGGAGCAGCTAGTGATATAATCTTTCAGGTTGTGATACAAGGATGAAATTTGGCACAAATACTCTTCAAGGTCCACTCTTATGAAAAGGGGAGCTAGCCACCCCAAAAAAATCAACATGGCCGCCATTTTTCAAGATGACTTCCAGGGGTTGTATCATTATGTCTTATATAGCTTATTATAATAGAGTGAATGTCATTGCACAACCAGGGCACAATGGTGGCATCACTGCTGTGTAACTCAGCATGGGGTTCAGTGTCAGCTGAGTTTTAGTAATACTGTAGTAATAGTATAGCTTATCAGTGTCCCAAATGCTGTCTAACAGCCCCGGTCAATTAGCTAGTAATAGTTAGTAGATGTAGTTAGATAGCCGCGCCTGAATTGACAGGGTGTGCCAGCGTGGGAAGCCGAGCCAAGGGTAAGTGGGGCTATTCATGACTTATGCATGTATACTTACCCGGAAGGTGTACAGATCACACAGGACTTAAATGGCACTGTGCAAAAACATGGCACCAGATCTTTAACAATCAACCAATCGTAAAGATTATAAGGATCAGATCCTAGATCAGTCAGATTACAATTAATCAATAGCACCAAAACTAATATTTACATGTAATTAAAGCAGCGTCACTTAGATGAGAAAGAGAAAGAAAGATGGGAACAGAATAAGTGGATCACTCTGCTTTTATTTCATAAACAATTTTAGCCTGTTAACAATCCTGTATGATTTGCAAAAACTGCCTATAATCAGCATACCCAAAGTAAATTGATTGTTGTTCTTAAACCATTTGGAATAAATGCATGGGATTGGTTTCATTTTGAAGGTAACACGTTGAAGTTTTTCCCCAGCAAAAATAATCAACTCTATGTTCAACTGACATTGAGTGTGTGTGCGTGTGTGTGTGTGTGTGTGTGTGTGTGTGTGTGTGTGTGTGTGTGTGTGTGTGTGTGTGTGTGTGTGTGTGTGTGTGTGTGTGTGTGTATAATACACACATAATACACACAATATATATATATATATATATATATATATATATATATATATATATATATATATATATATATATATATATATATATATATATATTGACTGAAAGTCAGACATCAGAGAATAATGTATTTGTCATGATAAATTCAAATTCCTTGTTAAAGGTTACAAGTAGGTGTATGACTGAACTATCCAGTCCATGACATAAGTCACTTTTATTTTACTTCCTTAAAATAATCAAGAGAATGAAAACAAGGACACCAGGAAAAGTTTCCTTGAGTCAACGTAGGGAGCCAAGTCAAATCATCTTTATTTATATACTGTAGCACATTTTGTGATATTTAGTATGTGCTGATTTTTCCCCCCCGTGTTTTGGGGGATTGTTTTATATGTACACTGAAATTCTATCTATCTGAGCTGACTTGGGAACTAATAGACCCTGTCAATCTGCAACTAACAAAGTGATATGAGACAATAACCTATGGGTTCAACGGTAGGAAAGACATAAAGACATCTAGTCCTTAATATCAGCCTAAACACACACGAATCGCAAGATGACCTAAATCATTTAGTTTGGTTTACCTTCAAGTACAGCTGATTATCATCAACCTTTGAATTGAAAAGCTTTAATGTGTGTTTGGTTAATATTGACAAATATAAATATTAAACTTTACACTGGATTAATGCAATATTGTTTCTCTTTGTAATGATGAGTACTGGACGTACTGTCAATATTGTGTCATATTGTGTGGTCAGCTTTAGCTGGTTTCGCTTTGTAATGATGAGTACTGGATCTACTGTCAATATTGTGTCATATTGTGTGGTCAGCTTTAGCTGGTTTCGCTTTGTAATGATGAGTAATGGATGTAGCCTACTGTCAATATTGTGTCATATTGTGCTGTCAGCTTTAGTTGGTTTCTTTTTGTAATGATGAGCAGTGTTGGGTAACGTTACTTTTAAAAGTTACGTTACAGGATTACTGCCATTAAAAAGTATTCCGTTAAGTTACAGGATTACTGAGAAAAGTAGTTTGTTAGATTATTTTTGCGTTACCGACGATTAAAATCCCTCTGAGAGGAAGTTTGATGAACGTAGCATCAAGAGTGCAGCTGCAGGACCACATTGGAAACAAATGTTTCATCATGCTTTAATGTGTTATCCTGGGTTTAAGATATATTGTGAAGGATTTTACTTGTAAATCTTTTACCAAAATCAAATCAAATCAACCAATGAAACCTACCGGCCGGAGTGACCACCAGTGTTGCGGAGCTGTGCTGGGCTTCACCAAGGCTAATTTGCATTGACGTTCTCCTCCTTTCCCCATTAATTCCAAAAATAGTGTGAATACTTCGATGACCGTACTAAAGGGCAACCTCTCTGTCTTCTCTCAATCTCTGCCATGTCGCACAGGTGCGACACAATTAATATAATGCTGTGCAAGTCTCAGTTGACAGAGACAAGTCCATTTATCAGGATTTTCCTTTTCCTTTGTGGCAACAGAAAGAACAGGGGCGGTTTTATGTACATTGAAATACAAACATAACCTTAATAGACCCTGTCAAGGGACAAGGAGGGCGGGGCTATGTTTGATTCCTTGTTTGCAGAGAGAAAGCTAGAGTTACTTAGCCTATACATTTAATATCAGCCAAACACGAGAATGGCAAGATGACCTTGTTTGGTTTACATTTTAAGCACAGCTGAGTATCACCTCATAAGTTTAACTAGAATTTTCGCAATTCTGGGAAATTGCAAAGTGTGGTTGCGCCGACGCCGGTCGCGGGTCGCCACCGCCGGGACTCGAGGAATACGCCTGGAGGAATACCGTCTGAGGCCGTGCGACGTGCCATTCCAATCGGGTGCCGACAGGATCCCGCGTTAGCGACACGTGCCGTTTTGATTTTAGGAAATAGGCGCCTCCCACTAAAAAAATAAGCCCCTCCCATGAATGTAAAGGGCAAATTGTATAGTCACCTCACTCCTGAGATCACTTGTATTTCATTTTGAGAGGACTGATCCTCCCAAAAATCATGTTTTTGCATCAAACTGTAACGTTTTGAGCATTTGTGGCGCCCCCTATAAGTGGAAATGCTTTTGGGGATTCGTTGAGTAATCCACCCTTGACATGTGATTTAAATTTGGGATTGACCGGAGATTTTGTTCGTGATTTTTGGCCTTTTTTGTAAAACAGGCCCCTTCCGCTAACTTTGGAAGCCATTTACGGACGAACGGTAAAGACTATCAAAATGCCGTTTGGATATGTTTATTGCATGGGCCCAGAGATCATGTGTACCGATTTTTGTGAAATTTGGACAAAATATGTGGGAGGAGCTAAAAGTGTTTTGAAGAAAATTCAAAATGGCGGAAAATTTATCCTGACGCAAATGGGCGTGGCCTATATGGGGAGTTGCGTCATGACCCAAGGAAAGATTTTTATTCTATGACCTACGGTTCAAGAGTTATAGGCCAAAACGTAAAGTGGACTGTTATAGCGCCACCATGAGGCCGAATGGTGTGATTATTTTTTTTATAATTTCGGACTAAATTATAAACCTCCCCTCCAAATCTGGTATCTCTAGCTCTTACGGTTTCTGGAAAATACTTGAATTTGAGTTTTTTCACTTTTCCATTAAAGTGGATGGGGAAATTTAATGCACTAATACATCAATATCAATTAAACTGTTAAACCAATCTCTTAGCAAAATACAAGCGCACGATTCCCGGTGAAGCCGGTCATTTTGACATATGGCACTAAATTGGGAAAAATAAACTGTGGGAGGAGATGCGGTTTGAAATAAAGTTTATCTATAAATAAATAAAGTGGGAAGAGTAGGCCTACTATAGTCTGGTTGCCCTGTTAGGGCAACCACACTAATTACAAAGATGAAAACATGGATACAGATCAGGTCACTACGATCCTGCGAGTGCTTCGTTTTTGCCTTCGTTTTTGTGCTTCGTTTTTGCCTGATTCACTGCCTTTTTTTCTTTTATTTTAATGTTGTTTTATGCTTTTTCTTTTTTTGCTTTATTGTTAAATTAGTTGCACTTTTTCTGTAATTGTATTCTTGCTCTGTAACGCACTTTGAGCTGCATTTCATTTCATGAAAGGTGCTATATAAATAAAGTTTATTATTGTCTCCGCCAGGCCGATAGGCATGGCGAGAGAGTATGTTTTACCCCCTGTCCGTCCGTCCGTCCGTGTGTCCGTGTGTCCTGTCTGTGTGTTACCAGCTAATCTCCGGCACCGTTGGCCCGCTCGCTGCGAAACTGTGCACACACACTCCCTGGATGCCAATTCAGAACCTCTGCCCCAAATTTTTCACATGGGCCTGTTATAGCGCCACCAGGAGGCCGATTTGTGCAAAACCCATTTTTTGACATTACTCCTACAGATTTTATCCAAACGTCATGCAAATCGGTACACAGTATCTCTATTGTCATGTAATCAACCCGGATCTGTCCGATTTCCCATATTCCATCCTGATTGGCTACGGTTGGCTTCCAAAGTTTGCAGGATTGGTCCATTTTGAACAAAATGCCTCAAATCATGAATGCAGCTTGCAATTTCCAGGAAATTTCACACGCACATTCCCATTAGGCCGAGGAAGAAATGCCACCCATTTCACATTGGCCTGTTATAGCGCCACCAGCAGGTCTAATTTAGCAAAACACATTTCTGGAATAAAATGCCTCAAATCATGAATGCAGTGTCCGATTGCCGTGAAAGGCCTAAGAAGAAATGGCACACTTTTCACATTGGCCTATTATAGCGCCACCAGGAGGCCACAATAACGTACCTGACCTGGCGGAGACCTGTGCTCCGAGGAGCACTTTTTCTAGTTATTATTATTATTATTCGTTGCCCGAGCATCTCTGAGAAATGTGGGGTTGAGCACCCGTGGGCACGAGCATAAATAGGCGTCTAAGGATCTGGTTGCTTTTTATGCATGTACGGTCAATATTGACAATAAATACGAAACTTTACACCGGATTAGTTCTTTATATATATTGATCTTTGTAATAACGAGTGCTGGATGTGTTAAGTAAATATTGTTTCATAGTGTGTGTTCAGCTTGAGTTGAGTTATCTTTGTAATGAATACTGGCTGCAATGTCAATATTTGCTCATTATTGTGCGTTCATTCAGCGTGAGATAGTTTCTCGTTCTAAAGACTGGTGTGCTTATCCGTTATTAATCATGCCAGGATTGACATAATGAACCAATAATTGGCATGGCACTGGAAAAGCAGCTAAGTTTGTCAATGTTTGACAAGTAAGCCAATTCATTTTTGTCCATATTGGTTGAACATTGGTCACCATTCAACTAAAATAGTTGAACATTGTGACTACCCAATGAAGGGAGGAGGGTTTCCCCTGAGAACTTCCTGCAAATATGAGTCTCTTGATTCCCCAGGACCTACTGTAAATACACTTTTCTCATTAGTTTTCAATTAAAGGAACCCATTTTCAACTTCATCTTCATCTACTTAGTCCTTACTAATGCTCATTATTAGATGGTACATTCTCCATCGAATCACTCTGCGTCTCAATGCTATGGACAGTTCAGAAACCTGCCTACTAATGACATCATCGATGAGGATTTCAAGCTAAGTTACTGGAAAGTTACAGTCGCATACTGAAATGGAAGCCATTGCATTAATTAAAATAACAAGTTTGAAATCTTGTTTGAAAATACTGTGGTCAATTAAGGCTTAAATAGACTGCGGGTTACCAGGCCTAGCTGCTTAAAGAAAGTGTAGAAGAGAAGAGACGTCCGGACCAGGTTCAGAATCGTTCAGTTATTTATTCAGCATCAACAGCATCATAGCAACAGCATAGCAAAGCTTCCAGGGGCAGAGCCCCTGTCAACCCCCAGCCTCACGGCGTCTGGAGACAGCAACTCACAAGTCACATTTCAGTTCACCTTTATACTGTAGGTAGCTCACATTAGAATACAGGCGGTGGGGGTCAGAGAATCTCCCCACCAGTTGATCAAGGAGATCAAGGAACATCTTTGAACATTGTCTCTCTAGCTGCTTGAACATTGTCTCTCTAGCTGCTCCCTGCATCCTGCTCAAGGTGTGACCAGGATGGGGCCTTTCTCTCAATCACACTTCACAGCTATGCAGACACTTCTCTTCAAACAGGGACAGTGTAGACAGTAAGATTTCCCTTAAGACCTCTACACACTGTACGATATTTGAAATGGTCGGCGAGTGAACAGATCGTTGAGCATTTCACATTGCACAAGTTTCTCTCTTGAAATCGGGCTAAATATATCGTTGTGATTCTCGCACGATTGATTGCTCGGCGACAGGGATTCACTGATTACAAGATATTTCACCACGATGTGATCCCGACCCAATACATACATTTGTTTTTATTCCAAACGTCTCACGAAAACGTGAAAGGCTCCCGTGATATATGCGCGAGACCGAGACAAGACGCTAATGATTGACATTAAATAATTCTCAATTTCTCTGTATTTCTCTCTCTCTCCCTCTCTGAAACAAACGTTTCAAAAGTCAACCAGTGTTGCCGTGTCCGCTTATTATAAGCGAGTTGCTTGTAAAAAATATTGGTGGTTGCGTTTCTTTTTAGCTTATTTCCAAATTGTAGTTGCTTATTTGGCTTTATTTCTTAATGTTGCTTTTTTTCTTTGAAAATAGCTGCGACGCGTTGTGAGCTTGTAGACCGGCTATTTTATTTGTATATAGGTTTAAAGTGCTCATGCAGCCTATAGTCGCTTTTGTTGGGCTTGTTTTCATAGACCTGGTTGCTTATTTTTCGCGCAAAACCTGGCAATACTGTTCAGAGACACATACCTGCGTCACACACACACACACACACACACACACACACACACACACACACACACACACACACACACACACACACACACACACACACACACACACACACATCTGAGGTTTGTGGAATTTATAGTTATGCAGTGTTATATTATATTATATTATATTATATTTGTTATATTAGTGTATATCTGTCCTCTGAAACAATGGGTTTATAGTTAGTGAGAACTTCACTTCTCCCTTAAAGTTGTACAATGCAGAATCCCAAATAACGATTTTTAGCAACCTCTGCTGGTCACTACCGTCACTGCATACAATTTCCGTAATCCTCGATTACCCAGAATTCCATTCGTTTTCACCGGAAGCCGGAAGCGTTTCAAAAAGCGATCTTTTAATTGTTTTATACTATCTACGGATCGTTTCTCTTAGCCAGTGGAGCATTAGTTACCATGAGCTGTGCTTTCTTTTTCTGTTCTTTTTCGATCTTCCAATCCTACATTATCTTAACATCAGCGTGAGGTTCCTTTTTGTTATAGCGCGGTAGTTCCTGGCCAAACAGGAAACCGTTGCGGTAGTTCCTGGGGACGTCGGCCACGACGTCATGACGTTGGCCAGGAACGTCATTTCCCCGGGAAAGTCCCCCCAGTCCACTTTCAATAGAAAATATATAAATAAAAGGCTTCCGGGGGTGAAATTCACGGAGTGGGTGTTGTGAAACTTTTGCCACTCGCAAAAGATATACAATTTAACTTTAGTTTTGTTGAAAACGTTACCTAGTATTACTTTAAGCTTGCACAAATGTATTTATTTGTGTGTACAAAGCACTTTGTAATTGTTTTTTAAAGTGCTTTATAATTGTTATTTTAAACTAAAGATGATGGCCAATGTTGATGATACATGAGAAAAGAACATTAATAATGTATCATATCGATATCATATGCCCAACATCATGTATGTATCGTGAAATTAGTGTTATCTTGACACCCCTAACCCTCCCCATCAAATACAACAACATGACATTTAAAACTGATAATATGTCAGATGTTTTGCTTTCCACAATGATTAGAACATTACTGTAGTCAGTCTTGCTAAATGCACAGTGTAGTGTCTGTAGTGGTAGCAGAATGGACAGTGTTCTAAACTTACATGTGGGAAACCCATTGAATCCCATAATTATTAACTACGGTGACTACACTGTTGCCTACATCATGGGTTTTCAACTGGTGGTCTGTGGAGGTATTGCATGTGGTCCCTGACCATGCATTTAGTAATGTGGGAAAGTGAAGATTTGTATTATATTTTATTTTATCGATGGTGGATACTGTTAATGTGCGTGACAACAGAAAGGAAATTCAACTCAAGGATGAGGTTTTACACACGCACACAGCATAGTGTGTATTTAAGGGAGGTTTTAGTACATCAAGGTAAATACAGGCTTTTATTTGATGTATGATGACGCATCAATGTTGTCAGTTACTTGGAAGTCAGACATCCGACTCAGAGTCAGACATCCGACTTCCAAGTAACTGACAACATTGATGCGTCATCATACATCAAATAAAAGCCTGTGTTTACCTTGATGTACTACAAAAAAACACTTAAAAGAGGATATCTCTGTGTTGGAAATTGGGATAATGCATCTCTCTAATATGCCTAACACCTGTTGAAGTGTTGCATAATTGTTCAACCACCATCGTTAAGACCGAATATGACTGACGTTTCGGTCTTTCGACCTTCCTCAGAGTAATGACTCTGAGGAAGGTCGAAAGACCGAAACGTCAGTCATATTTGTTACTTGCACTGCATTAAATAAAAGGCTTAAATAGTCCGTGCTGCTCCAGCGTCTTTCCCTTTTACAAAAAGTGTGGCATCTTATAAACAAATATTTGAAGTTGAAAAAGGAAACAATGACATGCACACTTCAAAGATTCTTTATTGTTACATCCCATTGTACACATAATTATAAGCCAAGACCAATATATTACAGTATGTTCAATATGCAATAATATAGAGAATATCAACTTTGGAATACACAAGGTACAATAAACTGAAGAAAATATTGATACTGTACAGTACTGTACAGTATGTCAGACTATCTGAAGCGAGGTGAAGTATTTTTTAGATCCTTCTACTAAAGGGGTATTTCACTTTAAAACACTTCTGGGTCCTTTTAATGTCTATAGGCTTTTGGGTGCACCCTCGATACTTTTTAATTTGGTTGATTCAATATATATTTTCATTTGACATTAATTTTACTGATACGCCCCCTCCTTTTTAATAATAATAATAATAATAATACATTTTATTTATAACATACTTTACATTTTCGCAAAGTGCTACAGGGTTTAAACACATTGGCATAAAAACAGTAAAGGCAACCAAACCAAAGGGTCAATTTAAAAACTAGGTACAATCAGTGCATAGGAAAAAAGCCTTGCTCTGAGGCCCACCAGAATGGATGGTTAATTGTGCATTTGTTGCAAAGACAGAAGTCTGATCATTGGAAGTTTATTTACAAAAATACTAATGCAGGCTCTCAATATAATTCTCTGATGTCCACATTTGCCAATTTTCACTGTAGAAATCAACATTATAACACATTTTAAATGATCTGTATCAGCATCAAGATAATAATAGGGGTGCAACAGTTAATCGAACAAATCAATTTAATAAATTATAAAAGAAAATAATCAACAATTGATTTTAATTCAAGTTATCAATTTGGGGGACATTTTTTAAGGTATATTTTTTGGAGATTTTTTTTGCAAAAATAGCAGATCTGCAAGCTCACAGTGTGTCATATTTTCAGCTTGTAGATCTTCTTTCACATTTTTGAGCGGCACTGTTACGATGAAGTACAAAATAGGACTGAAAGACGATTCACTAAGCAATTTACGACCATATTTTGATCTTACCGGCATTTAAGACAATTTTCTTCATGCAAAATATTGTCTTAAATGCCGTTAAGATAAAAATATGGTCGTAAATTGCTAAGTGAATCGGGGCCAATGTCTAAAGTCACCATACCAACTTTGATGAGGCAGTATTGTGTTGTTCTACAAAACTGTTTTTTTCTTATTTCCTGAAAAGTTAATATTTTGTACATTTTGGTTTCTGTCCGACACCAGAGATGTACAATTTCTCCTTTGTGTGATAGATGTAAGACAGAAGAGGGCACTATATTACATATTTTCTGGCTCGGTCCACTCTTACAAAGATATTTTAATCGTTGTCTAGCTAGCATTTACAAAAAATATATAATTTTCGACTCTCAAATTGCTATTTTTTTTAAAACAAAAGGCTTTGATGTATGAAATTGTTGCATATAAAAAAAGTATTTTACTGGACTGGATTTCTAATGCAGAAAATACATTCTGAGAACATGGGCCCCAATTATAGATTATAGTATCTAAAAGGATTGGTGAAAGAATAGGCAAATGAATACAAGGACATACTGCATGTTTGTAAAAGGTAGTGGCTGTGTATGATGTATGGCAGTGTTTGTATTATTCCCGCGTTAACTCTGTATTTGTCAGTACTTGTGCCTTTTATTCCCTGGAGATCCCTGATGTCATGAGTAGGCCTATGTAATCAAAGTATTAAAGGGTCTACACCATGAAAATCAATTTTTTCTTGGTTTTTTGTATTTTTTGGGGTCCCCAGTGTCTCTTGTACCCCAAAAAATGTTTTTTTTTTTAAAATTCAGTCATTCCTTCTCATTTCATGGATTTCCAGAATGGGCGTGTCTGAACAGGCGATCTCAGAATGGAAATGTTTATGATGTCACAAACATTTTTGATGGCAAACCCAATGTTAAATGAAAAGTGCCCGAATCGCTCCGAAACCTTTTCTACCCCCCCTAAGTGGGGGTCTACGAACAAATACTTCGGGCTCGGATTTTGGCTCCGCCCCCCGGAAGTGGGTGAAACAGGCACCTCAAACACTTGGTGGAATTGTTCAAAAATGTTCAAAGTGTTTTTTTTTTAATTTTGTATTTTTCTTAGATGCTTCTTTTTATGCAGAATTTTTCAAATTTTTTTTTTTTTAAATAATCTTTTAATAATTTTTAATAATAAAACAGACAGAATTTCTCAGTAGCCCCCCCCTGCCCAAGAGGACGTTTTGGTATTGCAGCTGAAAGTGCTGTATAAGCCAGAGACAATTGACTTGGGATGAGTATATCTGAGTGATGATTTAGGCTCAAACCTTTTGAAAAAGGTTTGAGGGACATACACCATATGATATTAAATATCAAATATTTTTTTTTAATTCATGGTGTAGATCCTTTAACAAACTTTGGGTTATGTGTTGCACAGCAACAGTCCTTTTTGCCCCCAAGGACCACTTTCAATATATTCAATACCATATTCATTCCCAACCCCCCACAATGTATGTCAAATTGTGTGTTAAATGCTGAAGAAACTAAGAAACATTTATCCATTACTAACCAACAATGTATATAACATTGTACTTTATAGTTACATAATGGAGATATTTGATATTGGTATGAGTAATGTGACTGCATCTCGTTGAGACTTTGATGAGACAGGGGTTATGAGTTGGTGTCCCATTAGCTCTGTGTAGACCAGTCAAAGTCAGTCCACCTTAAGGCCAGCTTAGCTCATTTCATTAGATTGTTTAGCCTACTCTGTGACATTGTGTCTAATGTTGGGTTTGAACCAAAAGCCAATAGATATCAGCATTATTGTTATTATTATAGTCCATAGGCCTACTATATGTGCACACTCTTTGTCGGGGTCCCTGGAACTCCAGCGAATGCTTCGCGGGGGTCCCCGGACCTGACGCTCTGCAGGGGTTATGGAGGCACCTAAATATTCATGGTCCGCTTGTTTCACGCATGTGGCAACAACAGCGCTTGTTTCACAAAAATTCAATGAATAGCTGGGTGCGGGGCAGTCCGCCCTCTAGATATTATAACTCTATGACTTAACCCCTACCGTCATGCAAATTCTACACTGAAATTCTATCCATCTAATATGACTTGGGAACTAATAGACCCTGTCAATCTGCAACTAACTAGCAAAGTGATATGAGACAATAACATTGAGGCTTAATCAGGAGTTATAGGCCAGGGGTAGGCTGAGTGGTGGACATTGCTCTTGTCTTTGCATGTCTTTATGTATGTATTTTGTTGTTTTCTTGTGTCATGTCAAATGTGTGTACTGTTATATGTTGCATACATGGCTGTTGGGTCGCAAGACAAATTTCAGTGCAAACTGACAATAAAGTATTATCGTATCGTATTGTAACCTCTGGGTTCAACAGTGGGAAAGATATGTAAAGACATAGTCCTTAAAGGTTTAATGACATTCACTTTTACACCACATTCAAAGTCTTTGTCCTGGTCCTTCAAAAGTGTACAAAAGTTTTAAGTGAAAATTCCATTCCAGTGATCAATGGCAGGTGTTTTTCTCTCACATTTCTAAAGCCTTTTCAACTGCAATGAAAAAATAAATCTTTGCCTGCGGGTGTCGCTGGTGAGGGATTTTGCCTGTCAATCATCACCTTTGCTCCGCCCCCCCCAAAGGAAAGGATAGGGGAGGGGAGGGGCGAGGAGGAGAGTGGGCGGGATTAATCGACTGTGACCTCACTGTCGAAGGGCCAAGCTCAGATTACTTTTCAGGCTAATTATTCAGAAAACCCCAGACCACAGAAAATCCACTGAATGTTCTAAGTTCAGGTTTTTTGGGTGTAATTGAGGTCATAAAACCCCAAATAAAACATTGAAAATAAAAAAAGTGAAAATGAATGTCATGATACCTTTAATATCAGCCTAAACACACAGGGATCGCAAGATGACCTAAATAATTTAGTTTGGTTTACCTTCAAGTAGGCCTACAGCTGATTATCATCAACCTCATAAGTTGAATTACAAAGGTAAAAAAAAAACTTTAATGTGTGTTTGGTTAATATTGACACATATAAATATTAAACTTTACACTTACTTTACTTAGGCCTTTAAATTCCTTGAGGAACATAGGCCATTGATGAAACTCCTCCATCCCCTTCGGTCTTGTGCCTTCCGCTCCAGTTGTTGCCAAGACAGCCCTTGCGCCTTCATCTCCTGCTCTGTGGTTCTTCTCCAGGTGGCTCTAGGCCTTCCTCTCTTCCTCTTGCCTTGCGGGTTCCATGTTAGCACCTGTTTTGTAATTGATTTATTGTGTCTTCGCAGTGTGTGCCCTATCCAATTCCATTTCCTCCTCCCGATTTGTGTTCCTATTGTGTCCTGTCTAGTGAGGTCCCACAGGTTGGCATTGGAGATGGTGTTGGGCCAGAATATTCCTAGGAGGCGTCGGAGGCAGCGGTTGAGGAATGTCTGTATTTTGTTGAGTATGATGGTTGTTATCTTCCAGGTTTCTGAACTGTAGAGTAGGGTGGATTTGACGTTTGAGTTGAAGATTTGCAGTTTGGTCTTGCATGAAATGTCTTTTGCTTTCCAGATTTTATTTAATATGTTGAATGTGGTCCTGGCTTTGCCTATTCTAGCACTGACATCCTCATCCGTTCCTCCGTCCACCGCGATTATGCTTCCTAAGTATGTAAAACTGGTTACCTCCTCTAGCTGCTTTTGATCCATGATTATTGGGGTGTTGTTCTTATTGTTGATCCGTATTACCTTAGTTTTTGCTGAGTTGATTTTAAGCCCAAGTGAAGCAGCTGCTGTCTCTAGTTTGCCAGATTTTTCCTGCATCTGTTGGTGTGTGTGTGTGCTAGGAGTGCTAAATCATCAGCAAAATCCAGGTCTTCCAACTGTTCGGTCAGGCTCCACTGTATGCCAGTTCGGCTATTGTTCGTTGCTTGTATCATGATCCAGATCCAGTCTATATAGAGGAGGAACAGGAAGGGCGAGAGCATGCATCCCTGCCTCACCCCAGTCAGGACCTCAAAGGCCTCTGAACTTTACACTGGATTAATTCAATAATGTTTCTCTTTGTAATGATGAGTACTGGATGTACTGTACTGTCAATATTGTGTCATTGTGTGGTCAGCTGTAGTTCTCTTTGTAATGATGAGTACTGGATGTACTGTCAATATTGTGTCATTGTGTGGTCAGCTTTAGTTGGTTTCACTTTGTAATGATGAGTACTGGATGTACTGTCAATATTGTATCATATGGTCATCATCATCATCATCATCATCATCATCTGTTTAAAGTCCGCTTTCCAGGCTCCGCTGGGTTGGACTGGGTCGCTATGGCTTTCTTCCACCGGGAACGGTCCATGGCCATCTCGTGATTGATGCCGAGTGCTTTCATGTCAGCTAATACGGTCATCTGCCAGGTCTTCTTAGGCCGGCCACTGGGTCTTGTCCCCTCCAAGTTGATCGACATTACTTTCTTCACCCAATCATTCTCCTCCTTCCTTACAACCATAGAGTTAAAAATAATAGAGAGGGCACCCGAAATCTCCTCCCATCCACTTGCATTGAGTTGCTCACCCAGCGCATGGGCCTAATTCAACCCTTCTTCCGGGTTGGAAATTTGGTGGGCGCGGCCTATTATGGGCCCAATTCGTCACAGATGTGACGCGTTTTGCGTCATAGTTTATTCGTGAGCGCGCTGGGGCTTGAGTCATGAACGAGCACAGTCTCTATCGAGTACGAGCTCTTGTTGGGAGCGAGCGCTCGCATACCCCAAGTACTTGGCTCTTCTCCCCGTCTGTGGAGCGCTCTGCTCGGGTTAGCTCTTACAGTACGTCCCGCTGGAGCCTGGAGGCATCGCCTGGAACGCCACGATGAATGAATTAACCATTAAGCTATGGTTTTGATAGATTAGAATTTAGAATAGATTAACAACGTGTTAACAACATCAACATTGTTCTTATAAAGCAGTTGGTTTGTTCATAATTACGATTATAAAGTTAGCTTTTGTCATTTTGACAGGAGGCTCTTAACATTGACTTTCTGTACTGCTGTAGAGCATTGGTTCTCAAAGTAGGGTCCGGGGACCCCCAGGGGTCCTTGGGGGGGGGGGGGGGGGTACCAGGGGATCACCAGCTAAATGTGTTAATGTAGCATCACAATCATTTTAACCACTTTGACCATAATTTATACTTTGGCTAGCAGATCAACAAGCTCACAGTGCGTCACATGAGCTTGTAGATCTGCTATTTTTTTTGGGGAAAAAAGACAATTTGTGCAAATAGTATATATATATATATATATATATATATATATATATATATATATATATATATATATATATACAAACACACACACACACACACACACACACACACACACACACACACACACACACACACACACACACACACACACACACATATAAGAGTATATATATATATATATATATATATATATATATATATATATATATATATATATATATATATCCCATTTTGGTCCTGTGTATTCAATTCATGAAGACATTTAAATTAAGACATACAATTATATATATATATACACACACATACATATGAGATATATATTGTCTATTCCCGGTGCTTGTGAAGCAGACCTGTTGGTACATTCATTTACCTGTTGCAAAGGAAGGCATTAGTTTTGCCATTAAACTTAGTCCTTATTTGAGTTAGCCAGCTTTTTTAATGACCTCCTGGGTGACTTAATATGTTAATCATACACAGAGATTAAATATACATTTAGGTCTGTATAGGGCAGGCCATATTTGATGGTTAAATAGTTCCATAACACTGTTAAAGCTACTGAAAATTATCAAACTCTTTCTGTGATATTACCACTTAAAATAAAAGTATGGTTAAGTGTAATGACATATTTATTCAGTTTGGACAAAGTGCATTTAACAAAATGTGGATCTAAATACAGAATGTCTCTATATGTCAACACACAAAAAGTCCCCAGTTCACATATGATTATTTTGGGGGGTTGCGGCCTGAAAAGGTTGAGAACCACTGGTCAAGAACAGATCAGCATTAGTTTTGTCATTAACCTTATCCTGCCAGGCTAAAACTTAGAAGAGCTATTTTTACTTTAGTCATTTTTTTTTAAAGAAGGGATTTCTAGTTTTACATTGTTCATGATAATTTAAGTATCAGGATTATACAAAAACTATTGTGGTATCTGAAAACCACAGACTTAAAGGCTCTATTGCACTTTTGTAGTTGCCAACAACGCCATATTGTAGTTTAGTTTGTTGTTCCAGTGGTGAGAATGAATGGTTGTAGAATGAATGGAGTCATCACTAGTCAGTGAGGTTTCTTTGCTTCCAGTTTATTGCATAGTGCAGAGTTCCACAGCCATCTCCACAGCCTAACGGCCTGGAGTGGCCCACACACTACAAGCTTACATGTCATAGTCTTTATAGCATAGAGATCTAAAGAAGATGCATATGTGGGTGTGTGAGCTTTGGAAGGTGAGACCCCACCCACTGGCCCAGACATTTGCAAACTGTATAGGCCAGGGAGGGGGATGCCAAAACCTTCTGTCTCCCAGGTAAACAACAAAGAGGATGTTAATTGTAACTCCCACACCCAGCTCAGACCAACAGGCACCTCTCTGAATACACTCTCATGTCTGTAGGCTACTTGTAAGCAAACATATGACTGAGATTTGTATATTATGATATGAAATATACTCCATTACCCCCCATGGGAGACATTAAACGTCTTCCACAAACACGTATATTTCAAAAGAACCACAAAGAACCGCCCCCCATGAAAAGCGACTGGAACATCAACCAGGACAAAAAGAAAACATTCAGGAACACTAAAACAGCACACAACATCAATACAGAAGAATGCACATACAAGAACCAAGATTTACATAGTACAGCGACAAGGTGATTTACATTAAATAGACAGAAAACTCAAACACCCCGAGGAAAGGTCCCAAAACCCAGTAAAGTAAGCTTTTTGACTTCTTGCCTTTTGCTCCTAAGTTAGCACATTTTGGAACATTTCCAGAGGTTTTAACATTTTACAATTATATCTCCAACCAATCAGCATGCAGGATCCCTCTGTTAGCCCTTTAAACTCCAGGAGAAAATATTACACAGCCAACACCCAGTGGAAGCTGACAGCATACAGTCGAATTACGCTCACCAACCGATAACACCACCCCCCAAGATCAATGTCCCCCCCGCCGAGCCACCAAAATATACTCAAAGATAGCCTAATACTTATCCCTAAGTTTTACACCGTACCCTCAAGCACATATGACAACTACCAACGGAAGTGCCTACACGGATAAAAGAAGGCAGTGTACCCCCAATGAAACAATAACCCACAAAGTAAACTCACATTAAACACAAGAGACCAGAGAGTGAAACAACATCCCCACACCACTCCCCATGGCAGCCAATGCCCCACAGGTTAAACCACCCTCATCACAAAAATGTAACCCCAGGTCCCACATGCGCAGCGTCCCGCTCGATAATGTCTCTCTTGCAGTCTCCCCCAATGTCATCTTCTCACCCCAGCCGTGCTGTCCAGTGCCGTTCCCAGATTGTCCAACAGATAGCCGCATTTTACAACAGAGCGCTCTACTTGCGACCGTAGGAGAAGTGTCACCACACTCCCCACGAAGAACCCCTCCATTGCAAGTTCTCCACTCTGCTGGCACCCGCTGTCCTCTCCTCACAACATACCCGCCACGAAGAACCCCGTCCATCCACAGGTTCCCCGCTCTGCCGTCAGCACCGCAGCGCGCTCCTTTAGCGATCGCAGAAGACAAGTTGTGCAGCCAGATGAGTCGTGCAGTTATCCTAGATCCGGTCATGAGGTCCTCTCCCTGTAGATTCTCGAAAAGTTGTCGTCATGTCGTGCCGATGTCCATCATTACCTTGACGGTGGTCCCCCCACGCCTCAGGAAGAGAGCATGATCCGTTCACCCACCGCAAGGCAAAGACTTCCCCGACCGTCCGCCGCATGTTCTTTCGACGCCTGGCTCAGTATCCCTGGAGACTTGCGCCCCCAAAAAAACAAACCAACGCGACTGCCGACTTAAACGCCATATGTGGTATCTGGAAACCACAGACTTAAAGGCTCTATTGCACTTTTGTAGTTGCCAACAACGCCATATTGTAGTTTAGTTTGTTGTTCCAGTGGTGAGAATGAATGGTTGTAGAATGAATGGAGTCATCACTAGTCAGTGAGGTTTCTTTGCTTCCAGTTTATTGCATAGTACAGAGTTCCACAGCCATCTCCACAGCCTAACGGCCTGGAGTGGCCCACACACTACAAGCTTACATGTCATAGTCTTTATAGCATAGAGATCTAAAGAAGATGCATATGTGGGTGTGTGAGCTTTGGAAGGTGAGACCCCACCCACTGGCCCAGACATTTGCAAACTGTATAGGCCAGGGAGGGGGATGCCAAAACCTTCTGTCTCCCAGGTAAACAACAAAGAGGATGTTAATTGTAACTCCCACACCCAGCTCAGACCAACAGGCACCTCTCTGAATACACTCTCCTGTCTGTAGGCTACTTGTAAGCAAACATATGACTGAGATTTGTATATTATGATATGAAATATACTCCACTATACATCTAGCGCTGGCCATATTTGATGGTTAAATGGAACTATTTACAGCAGCATAAAATCTACTGATCATAATGCACATTTATTCAGTTTGTGTGCAAACAAATTTTATGTCAACACACTGACATCTGCAAAACTCTCAAAATGTCTCAACAATATGAAGTGTTAAAACCTGGTTCAGGAACATATCACTACACTCTGCTCATCATCTCTATCAAGAGCATTACAAAATGTAAAGTAGGCTCACTGAAACTCGACACAGATTTTGTTCTGCTGTTAATAGTCATACAGTCTAAACCAGTCTAAATAAACATGTTCTATAAACATATAAAAACATAACTAACAAATTTGATCGGGTAAAACCAGCGGTTCTTGTATTCTTGTATTTGTTTTTACTGAGGATAAGGTTAGAAATAAGTTTAGGATTAGGCATAGTTTTGCTGAGGTTAAGTTTAGGAATAAGGTTCGGTTTAGGCATAGTTTACTGAGGTTACGTTTAGGAATACCAGGTGAATACCAGATGAATACCACCAGATATGCCCCAGGGCGACTGTGCTTTGGGGCGAGTGTTTTGGTTTTAGTTTAGCGTCTTCCAGCCAGCTTCATCCTGCAGGTGCATGAGACTGTGGTTCTGTGAGAGCTCCGATTTCTCCATTTTAAAAGGTATGGAAGATCAGATTTTCTCTTTCAAATGGTAAATAATATTGTTTGCTATAAGCCATATTAAAAACATGCTATTTTCAATAACTAACAAACAAGCAATGACTTCTTTTCAGGGTAGCTTATCATTTGAAAGGATCATTTGGGGTAGGCTAGTCCTATCCATGGAGGTTAACACACAGAATTCCGGACTTTTTTGCCGAAAACCTTCCACTCGGCTGGGTGGGGGGAGGGCTTCCCTTTGTTCCGGCTGGGACAAACGGGAAACGGCGAAAAAGACGACCAGGACGACGAGGGACAAGAGCGGGTCTCCTCGTAAGAACAACAAAACGAGGATATAAACCTGCACTGCCTTCAATCCTGCTAGCGAACGTTAGATCTCTGTGTGAATCAAGAACAGTGACCACTATGGACGACTTACTGGCGCGCGTTAAATATAACACCGAGACGAGGAACACGTCTATTGTTGTGCTAACAGAGACGTGGCTAACGGAGTTAGCATCTGATTCTTCCATCACTCCCCCTGGCTTCACCGTGTATAGGAAAGACAGAGACCCTGTACTAAGCGGTAAGCAACGTGGGGGGGGAGTTTGTGCCTTGATCAACAACAACTGGTGCAAAGATGTTAAAATCCTAGATAGTCACTGCTCACCAGACCTTGAACTTTTAATCATAGCCTGCCGTCCTTTCTACCTACCACGCGACTTCAGCATTGTGATTGTAGCCGTTGTTTACATTCATCCTGGAGCTAATAAGGACACAGCTATGAGGGAATTACACCAGGCGATCAGTGCACAAGAAAATCGCCACCCGGACTGCGCAGTCATCTGCCTAGGCGACTTCAACCGGACAGACTTAAAAAAGGTCTTTCCCAAATTCCACCAGCATGTCACCTGCAGTACCCGTGGTGACAATATTCTTGACCACTGCTACACGCCCTTCAAGGATGGATACAAAGCTCTCCGCCGCCCACCGCTAGGAAGCTCTGACCACTACGCCATCCAGCTGCTACCTGCCTACAAACAGAGGCTAAAAAGGGAGCCGGTCGTTGAGAAGGAAATCCGAATCTGGTCTGAGGACACAGACGCTATGCTACAATCCTGCTTCTACCAGACGGACTGGGGGATGTTTAAGAACGCCGCTGGGAATAACATCAACGAACTCTCAGACTCAGTCACTGGCTTTATCAGTAAGTGCATAGATGACATAGTCCCAAAAAAGACAGTTCGGATCTATCCCAATCAGAAACCATGGATGGACAGCGGAGTACGTGCACATCTGCATGAACGGGATGCTGGTTTCAAATCTGGCGACGTGGAAACGCGCAACACGACGCGCGCGGCCCTAAACAGCGCCATCAGGAAGGCGAAAAAGGCCTACACAAAAAAGATGCAAGACCAACTCAGCAATGGCGACATCAGGAGCACATGGCAGGCGGTACACACCTTGACAGACTGCAAAACAAGAACCAGAAGCGAGGTGAACCCGCCTGCCTCCCTCCCCAACGAACTGAACACTTTCTACGGCCGGTTTGAGATCAGCCCCAACCGCGGCAGCCAAGCGGGGCCGTCAGCAGCACCAGCAGAGGAGAACCCTCTAACCATCTCAGAGAGAGAAGTGCGTACAGCCTTCGCACGGGTCAACATCCACAAAGCAGCCGGACCTGATGGGATTCCAGGCCGGGTCCTTAAGGCATGTGCAGACCAGCTGGCGGGTGTCTTCGCTGACATCTTTAACCTCTCCCTCTCCCAGGCTGTGGTCCCTGCAGGGTTCAAAATGTCAACCATTGTGCCCATTCCCAAAAAGGCCAAAGTGGCATGCCTGAACGACTGGAGACCTGTCGCTCTCACCCCGATCGTCAGCAAGTGCTTCGAGAAACTGGTGAGGGAATACATCAGCTCCACGCTACCTGCCTCGCTGGATCCGTGGCAGTATGCATACCGCAAAAACAGATCCACCGACGACGCTATTGCCATGGCTCTCCACACCGTCCTCTCGCACATGGACAACAAGCTGCTGAAGGACAAATATGTACGTATGCTGTTCGTGGACTACAGCTCAGCATTCAACACCATTGTCCCAGCAATACTTGACAAATAGCTCAGAGACCTAGGGCTACACCCAAGCATGTGCGACTGGATACAGGACTTCTTGTCCAACCGACATCAGGTGGTGAGAATGGGCAGCATCACATCCGACCCCCTGACCCTCAACACCGGAGCACCCCAGGGATGCGTGCTGAGCCCTCTCCTCTACTCCCTGTACACGTATGACTGCATAGCCACACATGTCTCCAACACCATCATAAAGTACGCGGACGACACGACAGTGATAGGCCGAATCGTCAACAACGACGAGTCTGACTATAGAGAGGAGATCAACTCACTGGCACTCTGGTGCCGGGAGAACAACCTCTCTCTTAACGTCGACAAGACCAAAGAACTGATCGTGGACTTCAGGAGGCCGCGGAGAGACCATGCGTCCATCCTCATTGACGGTGCTGCAGTGGAAAGGGTCAGCGAGTTCAAGTTCCTCGGAGTACACATCGAGGAGGACCTCAAATGGGAGACGCACACCACACACGTGAGGAAAAAGGCTCAGCAGCGACTGTACTGGCTCCGCCGCCTGAAGAAGCTCGGAGTAGGACATCGCATCCTCAGGCTGTATTACAACAGTTCTGTTGAAGGCATCCTAACAGGCTGTGTCACGGCCTGGTACGGGAACTGCACTGCCCGAGAAAAGATCAGCCTACAGCGAGTAGTGCGATCGGCAGAGCGAATAATGGGAAGCGAGCTCCCAACGCTCCAGGAACTGTACAAAAAGCGGTGTGTGGTCAAAGCCAAGCGCATCATCAAGGACAAGCACCACCCAAGTCACAGACTGTTCAAACCCCTACAACGACGCGACCGGGCAAGGGGCTCTACCGCAGTATCAAGAGTTCCACCACCAGGCTCTGGTGCAGTTTTAATCTGGCTGCTGTCAGAATGCTGAATGAGGCATAAGCCTGAATGAGGCATAGGCCTTGTTCAGCAGCCTGACAACAGGCGGTGCAGACTTTTCTGGCTCTTCCTGAACACACCTGTGGATTATACCAGGGACAATGACTTGGACTTAGCTCCCCCTCGGACTCACCTGTGGACTACACCAGGTACAAATGACTTTTTGTTGCACTCCCTCATGGAGCTACTGCGGATTATACTAGGGTCAGTCCACCCTAGGTGGACACGCACTGACCTTTTGCACCTTAATCCCATGTATAACGCACTGACTTTTTTTGCCTTTTTTTTTATTGTGCTCTTTTTCCTCTAAGCACCTTAACGTCCATATGTATATCATGCACAGTATAAGTATAACATGCACAGTATACATACATTGCTGCTATGCTCAGGCACCTTAGTTTTTTATTATCTCAGGTACTTTGTAAATATGTAGATAACTTGTCTGGCCTTCTGTTGCTCTCTTGTTTTGATCTCCTTCCCACTTGCCCCCCACCCCCTCTTCTTCTCCCCCCCCCTCTTTCTATGGAAACTAACGTTGCGATGGGAACGATGTACAAAAACGAATTTCACCCACTTTTTTACCTTGTAAACCTGTGATGTGACAATAAAACTGATTCTGATTCTGATTCTGATTCAAGGCTATTTTACAGCCATTGATTTATTCAAGCTGTTGTATTACAATGTGTATTTGGCTAGGATTGCTAACTTTGCAGATTTTAATAGTAAAATCGAATACAAAGTTCCATTTGGACAGTGCAGTGGTGGACTCAACTTCAGTAGCCTACTTGAGTCAAAGTGTATACTCCTCCCGGTCAAATATACTCAAAAAATGAAAGTTGATCTCCATAATTTGTACTTGAGTATGTTGATTGATAGAAACCTTTGTTTATTCTCGAGCATTGAGCATTGGGTTTGCCCATAGAGTTAAAAAATAGTCCCTTTGCAATGCTGTCGACACACACCCACACACACACACACACACACACACACACACACACACACACACACACCTTCAGGAGGATGCAATTCGAAAATGGCCCCTGTCTAAGTCTTAACCTACCCAGTCATACCAGTAACCTGAAAGCTGATTGTATGACATTCTGTATAGTAGTGTGTATATCTGTCTGTCTCTTATATGTCATCATGATTTGCGTGCATGGGGTTCTCATCTTAAACAAGCTGCGTGCTTAATGAGAGTTCCAGTTTAGTAGACCTTGTATTGTGAATTTGTACTTCCATGTACTGTTATGTACTGTCATGTACTGTACTGTTCTCATGTCTTACTAAATAAACTACATCAATCAATCAATCAATCACACACACACACACACACACACACACACACACACACACACACACACACACACACACACACACACACACACACACACACACACACACACACACACACACACACAGAGAGAGAGAGAAATCAACATTTAAGACACACAAGTAGGCTACTGTACTTTACTATCCCCTACTGCCTATCTAGAGATACACCACAAGATTGGCTGATATATGGACCTGACCTGATGTAGGCCTACAGAGCTCCAGAGCTTTTATGAATTAACTCATCTCTGGGGGCAATAAATGCAGTTAGGAGGCTATTTAGACAGGTCTACAGGTGATCTGTTATATTAAATAATAGTGTGTGCTATGTATTGTGTTTCACATTATCCCTCTAGAATTCTAGTGGTTTCCAAAAATGGCTTCAACCGCTGCAAGCCAGGAAAGACCTCAAGAACGTAAGTCTCTAATTAAATAAACAACTTCATTGAGCCTTATTGATATAGTGTTATTATTGCTAGACTGCATGGATTTAGGTATGAATCAATAAATAAATAAAACACTTCGGGAGTCAATAATAATAACACTACAATGTTAATAATTAATAGGGGGGTATTAAAGGAGGAGTTCACCCAAAAAATGACTTATTTTCTATCAATTACACACCCCATGAAGCCTTGATTTCATGGATTTATTTTTGTTTTTGTGGCATTCCTAAGACAATAATTTGATGACCGTGTGTATTTCCGGTAGGAGACACAAGTAATCTACTTTGTGTCTCCTACCGGATACATTAGCCGGTAGGAGATGGGAATCAAATTATTATCTTAGGAATGCGACAAAAACTAAAAATAATCCATGGATTCAAGGCTTCATAGGGTGTGCAATTGATAGAAAATAAGTAATTTTTTGGGTGAACTCCTCCTTTAAAGTGTTATTTTGTAATCCACAGACAAAAGGATATGGCTCATTGGAAGTAGCTACATCCGCCGTGGGCAGGAGAGAGCTGAGCAGACCATGGGGACCAATCTGGGACTTCATGCACAGGTCTGGTGGTTCGGCTGGGGTGGATTGTAATGGAGCAAACTTCTCGCCTTCTTCTATCAATCCCTGGAAGGAAGAACCGCCCCGGATGTCCTGCTGATTCATTGTGGAAGCAACGACCTCGGGAAGGAGAAGAGCATTGAACTTGCCACAATGATGAAGCGGGACCTGCAGCACCTCCACGAGCGTTTCCCAACGATGAAGATCATCCTCTCCCAGCTCACCCAGAGACGCCAGTGGGGTGCTGCAAATCCGGGGGCCATTAACAAGGCTAGAAAATGGGTGAACGTGAGATGGGTGCATTTGTTAGAGGTTTGGGAGGGATCATTGTGGCTCACCCTGACATAAAGTTTGACTGCCCTGACCATTTTCTGCATGATGGCGTTCATTTTACCCCTTTGGGAAATGATATATTTTTAAACAGTATTGTTCAGTCCCTTAAAGCTACAATCTAGAGTGGGTGAAGCTGCCTCTTAAACTTGTGATGCTAGTTGATTTTTGACTACTTTTTCAGGACTCCAAGCATAATTGGCAGCTTTACCTACAATACATCATAGCTTTGGAGACTAGAGATTTTTGTTTTTGTTTGTTTTTAAATAAAACAAGCCCATAAAGTGGCCAGGGCACATTTCTTTGTGTGAGGATTAAAAACAAATTTAAAAAAAAATACCTATTTGTACTCGTCCCACTGTTCACTCATATTATATGTTCTTCCTCCCTTCCCCTTTCTATCTTACTTATTTTCTACCTTATCTTACTCACCTTTCTGTTTCCTTCTCTTCTGCCCCAGCCATACCAACCCATGGTCTATTTGTTCTCTCCAAGCCTCATTCGGATGTGGCTGCTTCTAATGGTCATATATGGGGGATTTGCTGTTTTTCTATCCTACCAGGAAGTAGTACTGCTGTTTCCATCTCCTACCAGGACTTCTAGTACTGCTGGATTTCTATCCTACCATGACCTCTAGTGCTGCTGGTTTTATCTTCTACCAGGACTTCTAGTACTGATGGTTTTATCTCCTACCAGGACTTCTAATACTGATGGACAGTGGCGTTCCCAGGAATTACATTTAGGGCAGGCGAGATTCCCCCCCCCCCCCCCCTATGAAGGGGGGGTACTCGGGGAAAAACGTTAATAAAAACAATATGCAAGTATAATCAATCAATCAATTCTTCAGCGCCAGCGGTGGTCTTCATGTTGTAGTTTAGTAATGAATGGCTGAAGCTGGCACTGCTCTCAGAGCCCCTTTTATGCCAGGTGAGTACAGGTGATGGCCCAGACCCCCACCCCTGGCACTCCTGGTACCCCATGAAGACAAAGGCATACATTTGCATCACTATAGGCGAGGGTCGCTCTGCTGGATACGGTGGTTATTAGCTGCCTTCCAGCGTGAATGGACGAGGAGGCGTGTTTGAATTCTGTTATTTTTTTTGGTCTTTTACTTTATTTTCTAGGGGAGGCGAGATTTTAGTTGCCTCTATGGTGGGTACGCCAATGCTTATGGATTTCTATCCTACCATGACCTCTAGTACTGCTGGTTTATAAATAATAAATCCTTTGTAATACATGTGTTGGTTGTCTGATAACATTCTTAAAACTGTTATGTGCACTACTTGAAATGTAGTGTATTTACAGTCAGTTCAAGTTGACAGTCATAGTGAGTAATGTAAATACTTTTCCCAGTGAGGTTTGAAAGATGTCTTTGAACCAGGTTTGGACCATTAAGTCTAGTTATATAAAAGGTTTTGACTAGCCAGGATGGCTACCACACACAATAGCACACAAGTTGGGATGAACTTCAGTCTATTTCATAAATATGTATTTAAAAACATTAAACCATCGTCAATGGATTATATCAGTGGTTCCAAAATATGGTTGGGTTGGAATACCAAAAGTAAAAGTACTCATTATGCAGAATGTCTTTCAATTTCAAATGTTTTGAAAATAGCAGATCTACAAGCTTCCTGAGCTTGTAGATCAGCTATTTTACAAATGGCTGAAATATATATATAGGGCTGAAGTGGTTAATGTGTTTTGTAATTCAAATATAGTCTGCCCTATACAGACCTAAATGTATATTTAATCTGTGTATGATTAACATATTAAGTCATTCAAACAGCTGGCTAATAACTCAACTAAGGACTTGAATAAGTTTAATGGCAAAACTAATGCCTTCCTTTGTCAAAGGTAAATTAATGTAGGCCTACCAACAGCTTAGTCAGTCAGTAATGTGTTCTGCAGTGCTGTTGGTTTAGTTAATCTTCACCAGTACAAGTTAACACATTCAACATTCTATTTTACATTATGCACATAATTGTGTCAAAGGTTGGCACCTGTCAGTCATGTCTCAATGGTGTGCATGCTTGGTGTGGTGAAAAAAAAACATCTCTTTAGGCTATATATGGAAATTTCACTTCCCGTGGCTTGTTTGCAATAGATTTTTAGACATTAAATATGCCATGTAGTTGATCAAGCTTCCCAACCTTCAATACTTTCACATGCAGAGCTGTTAGTAGTTAAAATGTTTTATTATAAAAAAAGTGGCCGCTCTGACACCGTGTTTCACACACTCGGGAGTCGAGAGCAGGGCTGTTCCACACACCACACAGACAGCTTCACAAGCACCGTGAAGGGACACATCCTCTGCCCAGGAACCGGGCATGTAAGGTGGGGTGGATGGAGAGAAGCATAGGCCTACAAGGAACTGGTTTTCGCCTACTACTTTCGCAGGTTATCAAACCATGTATTTATATCAGTAAACATCCATGTCGATGCTGAATCCTCATTCACATCCCACGAACTGCTGCTATCTCACAACACAAATGGAGAGGTGTCCCTTTTGGAACCTCAACCTCTTAGGTACTACTCACGGCCAAAGCACTGCTCCACTTCTCTCCCAACTTGCTACAAAAATCGCTCATGCAAAAGTATAGAAGTACTTCTATTTTATTTTCCACCTTCACATGTGTCTCCTTTTATAATAATCATAAAGTGCTCTATATTTCAGCTCGCAATTTACTTCCGGGTGTTCCGTTTTGAACAGCCAATCATCTGCGAGATAGTGAGCACGGAGAGGGGGAGAGAGAGAGAGAGAGAGAGAGGGGTGAGAGAGAGAGCGCGAGAGAAAGAGGGACGTGCAAGACAGCGACACAGACAGAGAGGGAGAGAGAGGGAGAGAGAGAGAGAGGGGTGAGAGAGAGCTCGAGAGAGAGAGAGAGTGAGGGAGGGGGAGGGGGAGAGAGAGAGACAAGGGCAGCGTGTGTGTGTGTGTGTGTGTGTGTGTGTGTGTGTGGGAGGGAGGGGGAGAGAGAGATGATGAAGGAACGACACACAGCTGTGCGCAATGACTGCACAGACAGAGAGGCGCGCTATGACTGCACGGAGAGAGAGAGAGGGGGAGGGGGAGAGAGAGAGACAAGGAGAGCGTGTGTGTGTGTGTGTGTGTGTGTGAGAGAGAGCGCGAGAGGGAGAGAGAGAGGGAGGGAGGGAGAGGGGGAGGGAGGGAGAGAGGGAGGGAGGGAGGGAGGGGGAGAGGGAGGGAGGGGGAGGGAGGGGGAGGGAGAGAGGGAGGGAGGGAGATGATGAAGGAACGACACACAGCTGTGCGCAATGACTGCACAGACAGACAGACAGGAGAAGCACAGGCTGCACAGCTGATTTTCAGCGTTCGCTGTTGTGATAACTATTAAAGTTTCTAAAACGTAACTTTCAAGTGACGTTTATAGGGGGAAACATGATGAAAGCATTTGTTTTCGCATTGGTAGGTCAGGAAAAAATATATAATACTATAATAAAATTACAATTACATTAAAAAATATATATCTTTTTTTTTAAACTACATTCAAATGGCAATTTTAGCATTCGATTTACAAAAGAGAGAGACACAGACACGGAGAGAAAAAAATACTCGGGGGGTGGGGGGGGGGGGCACAACACGGCCGATCGATCTACACCAGACTTTTCATAGCGAGCGTATGCGTGGTGCGCACAGCGCGTTTGTTTAGATCCAAGTGATTATCAATGATACCGGCTACGCCAGGCGCGCGGATACGCTGTTATATTATCTTATTAATTCATTCGAACTCTGTAGAACTTCTCCGTGTTGTGTGTGTGTGTGTGTGTGTGTGTGTGTGTGTGTGTGTGTGTGTGAGAGAGAGACACACACACTGCAGGCAAAGGGGCGGGGGGCCGGGTGAAGTCAAGGCACTGACGGGTCGCCTATGTTGTTTACGGACAAAGGATGTTATGAGACAACAAAAATTAAACCTGCCTTAACAGTTGCGTGCATTAGCACACAATGAGGCTAAAGGAAACATTCTGTCTAAATCACTAAATCTCCAGTTTGCTAATTCACTACTTCTACTACTACTTCCCTATTTGAAACTTTCAATTTCTCTAAATATTATACACTTTCACGCCAGCCTACCCAGCCAGCACGCCCATTGCGTCCCATATGGTTTCAAGGTGGACTAAACCATATGGGCCCCATGTCGGCAATGTCAGCGGGATCCACTTGGGTCCCAACTGGGATGCCCATGTGGGATATAAGTGGGTTCTATCTGGGCCTTAGGTGGGTCCCACCTAGGCAATTCTATGTGGGACCAAGGTGGGTCCTAACTGGGTTGCCCATGTGGGCTATAGGTGGGTCCTACCTGGGCACTAGGTGGGCCCCAACTAGGCAACTCTATGTGGGACTGAGGTGGGTCCTAACTGGGTTTGCCCATGTGGGCTTTAAGTGGGTACTACCTGGGCCCTAGGTGGGCCCCAATTTGGCAATTTATGTGGGGCTGACATGGGACCCATATGGTTTCAAGGTGGGCTGAACTATATGGGCCCACTTGGGCTTTCCCGTGTGGGCTATACGTGGGTTCTACCTGGGCCTTAGGTGGGCCCCACCTAGGAAATTATATGTGGGACCGAGGTGGGTCCCAACTGGGTTGCCGATGTGGGCTTTAGGTGGGTTCTACCTGGGCCCTAGGTGGAACCCAACTAGGCAATTTTATGTGGGACCGAACCTTATTGGACAGACAGGGGGACAAACACACAGGGACAGAGACAGAGGGGAGCACAGGACACTCAGTGTTGCCATGTCCTCTGATTATAAGCGAATTTGCCTTACTTTTCACCACAGTGTTGCCATGTCCCACAATTATAAACGACTTTGCCCTACTTTCACGCAATACTCTCGCTCACACTGTGAGGTGGCTGTAAGGTGGATCTGCGATGCGAAGTGTACGACGCGTCACGCTAGATGTGAGGGCCGCGCAGCGGCCCGAACTTCTAGTTAAAACAAATGAAATTGAAGTCGGACCTCTACAGCACTATAGAAAGTCAATGTTAAGAGCCTGCTGTCAAAATGACAAACGCTAACTTTATAATCTTAATAATTATGCACAAACCAACTGCTTTATAAGAACAATGTTGATGTAACTAAGAGATTCGCTGAGGGATATATATTTTATAAACACAGATTAATAAGAAATAAGACAAAGTTGTGATGTGATATTTCCGGGTTTTAATGCGGTGCGCTCTTTCAGACCGGGAGACGAACAGAGAAATCTGAATTCTATGCAGTGGGCGGAGCTTTGTCGAAATGCGCGTCCTCCATTTGCGCGTTCGTGTTGAGGCCCCATCTGCAGTACCTCAAAATGGCCAGCATGTCCAATTGGCTTCAATGAAACCACTGGGTTCTGGGGGCTTGCTTACAACGTGTCCGTACCATCGCAGTCTGCCTCTCCTCACCACATCCACTATGGCCTCCACTCCCATCTTCTGTCTCAGCTCTGCACTGGTCTTTCTCTCCCTCAGTGATACACCGCACATCCATCTGATCATCCTCATCTCTGCTCTGTTCAGCTTCTCTTCATGCTCCACCCTCAGGGCCCATGTCTCACTTCCATATGTCATGCCACTTCTGACGCAGGCTGAGTACACTTGCCCTTTCATCTTCAGGGATGGGGCCTTGGACACCCTCTCTAGCACTTTCATTCCATGCTCCAGCAGCTTAATTGCCCTGTATGACCCGCATGCGAGTGGATCACCCTTCCCCTTGAATAGTGGCACCAGGATGCTTTTTGTCCAGTCTTCTGGAATGTGCCCCTCAGTCACGACACTGTTGCACAGGTCAGTCATCCAGTGCACACCGACATCCCCTGCCGCCTTCAGCATCTCCGCCACCACTCCAGATGGCCCAGCCGCCTTTCCCTCCTTCATGGCTTTCAGGGCCTTCATCACTTCTATTGGCATGATCGGGCAGCATTCACCCTCCACCTCGTCACATCCCACCTCTCCATCCCAGTCATTCTCCACATTCAGCAGCCTTTCCATGTACCTTCGCCATACTTCCTTCACTCCTCTGTTGTCTGTCACAATCTTGCCATCTTCATCCCTCACACAGCTTGCACCGGTCACATCACGCCTCTCCTTCACCATCTGCTTTGCTATCTTTTGCCCTCTCTCACTCTCCAGCTAACTTGCAAATCTTTTCCTCTTGGCCTCTTGGGCCTGCCATACTGCTGTCCGTGACACCCTCTTTGCCTCTACATACCGTACTCTATCTGCCTCATCCCTAGATTTCTTCCATACTTTATGGCACTGCCTCTTCTCGTTCACTGCACTTTCAACGCTGTCATTCCACCACCATGTCTCTCTTTGTCTTGCCTCACCCCTTGTCCACCCACATACATCCTCTGTTACTTTGAGCAGGGCTTTCTTCATTGCCTGCCACTTTCCACCCGCGTCTCCTGATTTCATCGCTTCCTCCACTTCCTCAGCTCTTTGCTCAATCTTCTCCCTAAACTCTGTTCGACTCTCTGCTTTCTGTAGCTTCCACACCTTCAACTTGGGCAGATGCTTTTTTGCCGCCACTTTCTTGGCTCGCAGAGTTAGATCTCCGATGACTGGGCGGTGCTGAGACACGCACTCTTCTCCAGCAATTGCGTTGACATTCCTGACCAGGACGCGGTCCTCCTTTCTGACCATGATGTAATCTATTGTGCTCTTACATCCGCCCGAACTGTATGTTACTAGTTTGGCTTCGTCCTTCTTGAAAAGTGTGTTGCACACCACCAGCTCCAGTGCATCTCCAAACTCCAGAATCCTCTCTCCCTCCATGTTCCTCAGGCCATATCCCTGACCACCATGGACTCCATCAAAGCCACCTGACTCCCTTCCCACATGTCCATTCAGGTCACCTCCAAGGATTATAGCCTCATCCTGAGGGATCCCCGACAACACCATAATGGCCTTGTCCCAGAACACATCCTTCTCATCCACACATCTGCCAACTTGAGGGGCATAGAGTGATATGACATTTGTCAGGCGCTTCCCAAGAATCATCTTCACAAAGAGGATCCGCTCATTTACCCTACTGACACTTAGCACTTGGTCTATCCACTTTTCAGCGATAAGAACTCCAACACCACCTGTCCCTTCATTGCAGCCTTGCCAGAAGAACTTGTACCTTCTACCAATCACGCCCAACATCCTTGCGCTTCCACCCTTCCATCTCGACTCCTGAACACAGCAGACATCCACCCTTCTCCTGTGCAGAGCATCGACCACCTCCCCTGACCGACGCGACATGCTACCGATGTTCCATGTAGCAACCCTGACACGCACCTCCTGCTCCTCTCTGTTCCGCGTCTGACCTCCCCGCAGTACATCGAGCCGATGGCCGTCATCTCCTGGATGTAATCCACCTGCGGCTTGGCCTCCTTCTTCATCATTCTGTTTGTCGTAGGCTGATGAGAATGCCCACGGGGTACTTAAGGCTGTACCCCACCTCTTCTGTGTTTGTCCAGCCATATGAGAATATTTGGAGCGAATTTTTACAGCCGGATGCCCTTCCTGACGCCAACCCAAAGGGATTGATTTTCTGTAAGGGTTGTCTCCCTTAGCCTATTCCTCTCCCAAGGAACCCACTAGGCAGTGGTACTATTTAACCCATAGTTGGGGGCTGGTTCGTGGGCACCAGGGCATGTCCACACACCGGTAGGCCTGCGTGCCGCACGTCTGGGGGCCAAACCTCCTCCGAGTCCCTTGTAGTTCAGCCGGGGTCCGAGATGTACCCAGTTACCGTGTGTCGCCACGAGGAGGCACTACATAGGGCTTGCTGTTAGAGAGGCTATGTACTGGCAGGGCATGGTTAGCTTGTGCTTCAGTTGGTTTCTCATTCTAAAGAATGGTTGTTATACGTCATACAGTATGAATTTTTGTTTCAACATCTGAAGGCAAAATTACAGAGATAAATGATAACTGTACAGTCAGACAGTATAGAAACATAAAGAACGACTCAAATAGAATACGACATTATACAGTATCCTGGGTGATTATCAATCTTTGGGCCGAGGTCCATGCGAGGTCTTTTCTGTCTCTCTCTCTCTCCATATATATATATATATATATATATATATATATATATATATATATATATATATTGAAAGTCAGACATCAGAAAATAATGTATTTGTCATGATAAATTCTAATTCCTTGTTAAAGGTTACAAGTAGGTGTACCACTGAACTATCCAGTCCATGACATAAGTCATAAGTTTTATTTGACTTTATTTGAATAACCAAGAGAATGAAAACAAGGACACCAGGAAAAGTTTCCTTGAGTCAACATAGGGAGCCAAGTCAAATCCTCTTTATTTATATACTGTAGCACATTTTGTGTTATTTTGTATGTGTGCTGAGTTTTCCCCCCGTGTTTCGGGGGATTATTTTATATGTAGGCCTACACTGAAATTCTATCTATCGAAGATGACTTGGGAACTAATAGACCCTGTCAATCTGCAACTAACTAGCAAAGTGATATGAGACAATAACCTCATGGGTTCAACTGTAGGAAAGATATGTAAAGACATCTAGTCCTTAATATCAGCCTAAACACACAGGAATCGCAAGATGACCTAAATCATTTAGTTTGGTTTACCTTCAAGTACAGCTGATTATTATCAACCTCATAAGTTGAATTACAACGGTAAAAAAAAAAACTTTAATGTGTGTTTGGTTAATATTGACACATACATTTTAAACTTTACACTGGATTAATTCAATTTGTTTCTCTTTGTAATGATGAGTACTGGATACTGTCAATATTGTGTGGTCAGCTTTAGCTGGTTTCTCTTTGTAATGATGAGTAATGGATGTACTGTCAATATTGTGTCATATTGTGTGGTCAGCTTTAGCTGGTTTCTCTTTGTACTGATGAGTAATGGATGTACTGTCAATATTGTGTCATTGTGTGATCAGCTTGGTTTCTCTTTGTAATGATGAGTACTGGATCTACTGTCAATATTGTGTCATATTGTGTGGTCAGCTTTAGCTGGTTTCACTTTGTAATGATGAGCAGTGTTGGGTAACGTTACTTTTAAAAGTAACTTTATTACAGCCATTAAAAAGTATTCCGTTACGTTACACGATTACCTTCTGAGAAAAGTAGCTCGTTAGATTATTTTTGCATTACTGACGATTAAAATCCCTTTTTGATGAACATAAAATCAAGAGTGCAGCTGCAGGACCACATTGGAAACAAATGTTTCATCATGCTTTAATGTGTTATCCTGGGTTTAAGATATATTGTGAAGGATTTTACTTATCAAAATCAAATCAAATCAACCAATCAAACCTACCGGCCGGAGTGACCACCAGTGTTGCGGAGCTGTGTGCTTCACCAAGCATTTGCATTGACGTTCTCCTCCTTTCACCATTAATTCCAAAAATAGTGTGAATACTTCCACGACTGTACTAAAGGACAACCTCTTTGTCTTCTCTCAATCTCTGCCATGTCGCAAAATGTATGTAATAAAAGACCTGTGATACCATCAGCCGTGTGTCACACCGAAAGTGGTGACCCATTGAATGGAAGGATTAAGTAATCACCACAGACTGCAAGGCGTTGGCCACCGATTTTCGTGTAACATCTGTGCAAGTCTCCAGAGTCCATTTATCAGGAAACAGCGCAAATGAGTCGGATGGATTTTCCTTTTCCTTTGTGGCAACAGAAAGAACAGGGGCGGTTTTATGTACATTGAAATTCAAAAATAAAACTGTCACGGGGCAACCCGTGCCCTATACATAAAGACACATGAGTTAAGGGCATTGCACGCACACACACCACACAGCTGCGTCCAATTCATAATCAAGACCACCGGCCAGTGGCGTTTGGTGGATTCTAACGTTGACCGTGCCAGAACCGGTTTGACGGCTAAACTGGTTTTTAATGGCCACTCATTAACAATTGGGCCGAATGCAAATGAGCCCCATTTGAAAACAAAGGAGACTTTCTTTGGTCGGCTACAACAGAATAGGGTGAGGGGCTGCTAATGTTGCTTTTTAGTTATTTTCCCCTGGATCTTGCCCCTACACAGGGACAAGCTGGGTTTACAGACCGGGCCATGGCCTCGTTGGCCCCAATGACGATACGCGCCTGCCACCGGCCGGTTTGGAGCAACTGTTGGAAGTGTGGCAGATATGTCCTAACAAAATGTCAATACTATAATGTCAATACTGTTGAATGCATTCACAAATTCACAAGTAATTCACACAGACTTTACAGGGATAAAACATTCAGTTTATTGTGTAACCTGTGGTAAAAGGAGTTGCTCATTGTTTGTCACCTGTAACTCCTCTGCAGTACTGGCACTGTGGGTTGAACTGCTAAACAGAGCATGGACCAAACCATGTAGCTTAAGTAGGGGAGGTCCCAGTGGAAGGTGCCATGTACTGTAGAGGAGGAGGGGTGTTTCACAATGTTTATGGGCAAAGTATTATATTATCTATGGAAATGAATTCAAACACAAAATGGGGTTCAGTCTGAAAGTACCATATCTATTTATGTGTTGGGTTATTCATGTTATATTTGTCAGCTTGTAGATAAGCTATTTTTGAAGGTTAATTGCTGCCTCTGTTGTGGTAGGATCCTCTCCTATAAAAAGGAGACAGCAGAGTCAGAGCTTCAGTTATGTTTGGGCAGGCAGAGAGCTGAGAGCCCAGTCAGAGCTGCCAGGGCCCCCTCATAGGGGTGTAGACTAGTGCGCTTTGTTTTGTTCTTTTCCTTTTTGTGTTAAGTTTTGCATTACTTTCCTGAGTCTGTTATCTTCGTATTTTTTGGCCAGTATTATTTTTGTTATTCGAATACATGCACTGTAAAAAGCTACACTGACTTGGTGGAGGAGAAGTGGGAGAAATAAAGACCACAAAAGAGCATTTCTGACTGTTTTTGGAGTCTCGACCTCCGGTCAACTTTACAAAAACCCTAATGGACCCTGTCAAGGGACAAGGAGGGCGGGGCTACGTTTGATTCCTTGTTTACAGAGAGAAAGCTAGAGTTACCTAGTAGCCTATACATTTAATATCAGCCAAACACGAGAATGGCAAGTCTGACCGTTGTTTGGTTTATATTTTAAGTACAGCTAAAAAAGAGGCCACCACAATCAAACTCTGGCTCAACGAGATGACAGAATCCGTACATTTAGAAAGAATCAGATTTATACAAACTGAAAGACTTTTTTAAAGATTTGGAAGCCTTTAGTCTCCTTTCTTAAAGGTTGAATTAGGCTAATCCTTGTGGATGACCCGCGTCGCACGTAATTTGGGTTAGCACTTCTGGGGAGGGGGAAGGGAGGCGGGGGGGTCCTTTTGTTTTTTGTTTAAGTTTGAGTGTATTCTTTTCATTTTACCTGTTTATTTTGTGTGTATGTCTGTTTATTTTTTAAAAAAAGGAAGCAATCCATGTATGTGAACGGAAAATGTATAATCCTATCCTGTGCTTCACAATAAAAAATATACCAATGCTTAGCCTGATTCACTGCCTTTTCTGCTTTCATTTTAATGTTGTTTTGTGCTTTTGCTTTTTTTCTTTATTGTTAAATTAGTTGTACTTTTTCTGTAATTGTATTCTTGCTCTGTAAAGCACTTTGAGCTGCATTTCATGTCATGAAAGGTGCTATACAAATAAAGTTTATTACTATTATTATTATTCGTTGCCCGAGCACCTCTAAGTAATGTGGGGTTGAGCATCGGTGGGCAGGAGCATAGTAGACCTCTAAGGATCAGGTTGCTTTTTACAGTGACGTGTTCTACTGTGTTACGCTATATACGTAGTGTGACCTGCAGAACATTTTCGTAGCCAAGCGTAGCCCTCTACTAACCATTTCATCCATTGAAAAAGCTCTAGTGCATACCCATGTCGTGCAGGGAATGATTGTCGCATACCTCAGAATAAAAAAACCTAGAACACACCACTGGTTTCTTATGCGTGTACGGTCAATATTGACAATGAATGCTAAACTTTACACCAGATTAATTCTTTATATATATTGATCTTTGTAATAACGAGTGCTGGACGTGTTAAGTCAATATTGTTTCATAGTGTGTGTTCAGCTTGAGTTGATTTCTCTTTGTAATGAATACTGTCTGCAATGTCAATATTTGCTCATATTGTATGTTCATTCAGCTTGAGTTTCTCGTTCTAAAGACTGGTGTGCTTATCCGTTATTAATCATGCCAGGATTGACATAATGAACCAATAATTGGCACAGCACTGGAAAAGCAGCTAAGTCCGTCAATGTTTGACTAGTAAGCCAATTCATTTTTGTCCATATTGGTTGAACATTGGTCACAATGTTCAACTAATCTAGTTGAACATTGTGACTACCTAATAAAGGGAGGAGGGTTTCCCCTGAGAACTTCCTGCAAATAGGAGTCTCTTGATTCTGAGTCCCCAGGACCTACTGTAAATACACTTTTCTCATTAGTTTTAGGAACCCATTTTCAACTTCATCTTCATCTAATTAGTCCTCACTAATGCTCATTATTAGATGGTACATTTTCCATCGAATCACTCTGTGTCTCAATGGTGGGCTATGGACAGTTCAGAAACCTGCCTACTACTAATGACATCATCGATGGGGATTCCAAGCTAATGGCTGTAAGAAACTTACAAAGGCTATAAGAAACTACAGCCTTTGTCTTCCTGGAAAGTTACAGTAGAATGCTGAAGAAGTGGAACCCATTGCATTCATTAAAATAACAAGTTGTTTGAAAATACCAAACTTGCGTACCGATGATGTCAACGTGTAGGGAGGTTTCTGCACTGTCCACAGTCCCTCTCTGAGACAAAAAGTGTGCCATCTTATAACCAATTATTTGAAGTTGAAAAAGTTTGAAGAAGTCCTTTATGGAGGAAACAATGACGTGCACACTTCAAAGATTCTTTATTGTTACATTCCATTCTACACATATTATAAGACAACTTACTATATTACTTTTAAGTACAAAAAAACCCCGACAGACTTATACAAACATAATGCATGAGTAGAATAGAATAGTTTAATATACTGTGACATTTTGACAGTGACATATTGAAGTCTGTCAGTCCCGAAGAGGAGATGAAGACTGTGTGACCAATATATTATGTTCAATATGCAATAATATAGAGAATATCAACTTTGGAATACACAAGGTACAATAAACTGAAGAAAATATTTATACTGTACAGTACTCTACAGTATGTCAGACTATCTGAATCGGGGTGTGAAGTATTTTTTAGGTCCTTCTACTTAAAGGGGCATTTCACTTTAAAACCCTTCTGGGTCCTTTTAATGTCTATAGGCTTTTGGGTGTACCCTCGATACTTTTTAATTTGCTTGATTAAATATATATTTTCAATATTTGACATTCATTTTACTGACACGCCCCCCTCCTTTTTAATAATAATGATAATAATAACAATACATTTTTATTTATAACATACTTTACATTTTCGCAAACCTCAAAGTGCTACAGGGTTTAAACACATTGGCATAAAAACAGTAAAGGCAACCAAACCAAAGGGTCAATTTAAAAACTAGGTAAAATCAGGGCATAGTAAAAAAAAAGCCTTGCTCTGAGGCCCACCAGTGGGGAATGGATGTTTAATTGTGCATATGTTGCAAAGACAGAAGTCTGATCATTGGAAGTTTATTTACAGTAATACTAATGCAGGCTTTCCATATAATTCTCTGATGTCCACATTTAACAATTTTCACTGTAGAAATTTAAGAACACCTTTTAAATGATTTGTATCAGTATCAAGATAAAGGGGTGCAACAGTTAATCGAACAAATCAATTTAATAAATTGTAAAAAATAATTAACAATTGATTTTAATTCAAGTTATCAATTTGGGGGATTTTTTAAAAGTATTGTAATAATTGCAAAAATAGGAGATCTACAAGCTCTCATATTTTCAGCTTGTAGATCTGTTATTTTCATATTTTTTGGAGCAGCACTGTTGTACGATGAAGATTAACACTTAAAGTGTTAATCATACTAATCAAATTAGTCGATTATAAAAAAAGAAAAACCTTTTTTTAAGTGCTTCTGGATTTTTTTATTAGTCAGAAAAGTAATCGACAGAATAATTACTGAGAAGATAATCGATAATTGCAGCCCTAGATACTGTACCAGCCCTGGTATTACTTGGTATCAGATTGAAAAGAAAATCGGCAGTATCGGTTATTCCTAGTTCCCGTTGAGCTCTCCTCCTCTCCTCACATGCTGTCGGCTCTGGGCGAGTCTGAAGGGTCATCTTCAAAACCAGGGTTGGATTGACCATGCTGTTGTCTCCTCAGTGGGTCTGAGGCAAGATTATTACAATAGTTAACTAAAACTAACCGAAACATTTTAGTTAACTGAAATAAAAACAAAAACAAGGCTAAACAAAGATAACTAACTTAAACTGTATTGTGTGATTACAAAACGCACAAACTATTTCAAATCATAGACAACATGTCTTTAGTTTTAGTCTTTGTCAATTTATTCCATTCTTAAGCCTAGTATTTTTGGTTGTAGCCTATATAATCTATCTTCCATTTGTTTAACTGTGAATACTTTTTTAAATTATGTGTTTTTTTATTACACAATACCCTTTCAGAGAATTCAGACCTTTTTTAATCTCACCGACAAAAAAAAATCACACCCAGTGTGAAGTGGGCGGTGTGGTCACAGTGGTCATCACAGTGATGGAAGAAGTGATGGAAGAAGTGATGGAAGAAGTGATGGAAGAAACCATAACTTTAAAAAAAAACACATTTATGTTTTTTTTTAAGTTATGGTCCTATTTATAGGGCTATGCACATGTGTCATGTTTCCCTAGCCAATCACAGTCCTGAATAGACTGTGATTGGCCAATCACGGTGCAGGGTTAGGGGGGTACATTTGTGGCCAATCACAGCGCAGGATTTGGTGTGCAAATATCCAAACCTCACATATAGGGGCGGTTTCACCGCCCAAAAATCACACCCAGTGTGAAGTGGGCGGTGTGGTCACAGTGGTCATCACAGTGATGGAAGAAGTGATGGAAGAAGTGATGGAAGAAGTGATGGAAGAAACCATAACTTTAAAAAAACACATTTATGTTTTTTTTTAAGTTATGGTCCTATTTATAGGGCTATGCACACGTGTCATGTTTCCCTAGCCAATCACAGTCCTGAATAGACTGTGATTGGCCAATCACGGTGCAGGGTTAGGGGAGTACATTTGTGGCCAATCACAGCGCAGGATTTGGTGTGCAAATATCCAAACCTCACATATAGGGGCGGTTTCACCGCCCAAAAACTTCAATGAAAACTAAACTGACATTAATAAACATAAAGTCAAAATGAAATTAAAATTAAAAACAACCTTGGTGTGAAGGGTCATCTTCAAAAGCAGGGTTGGTCTGACCATGCTGATGTCTCCTCTGGACCTCCTCAAATATCTGCAGAACCTGCCAGTGGTGGAAAGTAACTAAATACTAGTACTGTACTTAAAGGGGACGCTTTTCTTTCCTTTTCTATGATGTTATGATATCCTAGGATGAGTGTTACAGTAGAACATTTTCATAACTCCATCCCGGGTCCGCCGCAGCTAAAAACCCGCGCCTATGGGACTTGCGCTAAATCACATATTTTAGTAGCTTTTTATTTATTTAGATCTGACTTTCATAGTGACAGAACACTATGCAAAGTGATGGTCTTGAATGCGCCCTACCTTGAACAAGGCACTGAACCCCTAATTGCTCCCGATGAGCAGGTTGGTGCCTTGCATGGTTTCCTCCGCCATTGGTGTGTGAATGGGTGAATGTAATGCGCTTTGGATAAAATCGCTATATGAATGCACCATTTATCATAACATCATAGAAAAGGTAAGAACACTGTTGGGCGAAATTCCCCTTTAAGTACAATTATTAGTTACTTTACTTGAGTATGTCCATTTTTCAATACTAAACTTCTACTCCACTGTCATCAAGATGAAATATGGATTTACAAGGTTTCTAGCCAACAGGGACGGTACATTTAAACAGCCTCATCATGAAGTATTCAATAAGATGGAGCATAACACCTTGGATTTAGGGATGAGGCCCACTCTGAAGAAACCGATGTGTCCTGTTTCAATCTTGGTACAGTCCACCACAGTAGAGGCAATATTTTCTGGGGAGGGTCCAGCACACAGCACACCATCCACCTTAAACAATAAAAAAAAAAAAACATTTTGGCAAAGAAACAACAACAAAAAACTGTAGCTGTTACTCCTATAAAACTGAAATATGTGTCATCGTCACCTTGTCCCCCAGCTTGGCATGAACTTGGTTGTGGTGAGTTGTGTCTGCTTCACCTGTAGGATTGGCTGAAGTCACAGCAATGGGTCCAACCTTGAAAGTGAACATTGTTTGTCAGTGAATAAGGCAGTTTGAGACCTGTAAAAAGCAAGTCTTTCGACAGGTGCGTAGGAGAAGACCAACAAGAAAAAAATCCTACACACTGTCTACAAATGCAAGAAAATACTTTAATGGGAATATAACACAATTTCGGCCTGTTAGACCTTCATCAGGTTATCTTGGTTTGGTGGACCAATCGGGTCACACCACAATGTAACATCACTCATTAGAGTGTCAGGTAATCTCATATGAATTAAAATACATCAAGAACAATCAATAATATAAATAGGCTTAACTAATACGTTCAGATGTATTACTGGCAAGATCAGTCTAATTCTAAGGGCAAAAAGCCATAACCAGTAACAGTAACATTTCAATATAAAATTCATGACAGTATGTAAACATACATCAGGCATTTTGCCTGAATTATGCCATACAAAATACAACAATTCCACAATGCAATGTACAATAATCATGACAATTTGACCTGTAAAAACAAGGTCTATCGCGTTCTATGTCGCATTCCAGTATATGCTGAATCTCTGTTGATGCACTTTGGTGTCAGGAAGCAAATATCCTTACACCTGAATGTTGTTATTTAACTATGGGAATGCATTGGGGGATTATATGGTGGGCCTTTATGTGTAGCGTTGTGTCATGGCGTTCATTTGGTGTTGATATATGTATTTTGGTGTAACACCATGAGTATGATGTCTATCTGTTCTGAACACACCCTTTCTTTAGTAAAAATGTGGTAGGGTTGATCCATGACACACATGTACATGCTTTGTCAGTTTCATGTTGGGAAGAATTCTTATCTAGAAGCTTACACATTGATGTATTTTGAGCTTTTAGATCTACCCCAGTCACCAATAGGGCCAATGCTACATGTTATGTCCTTCAGTGTTATAGAACTGGAGTTATGCCCAATAATCCCTTAACCAATGGTAGAAGAATAAAGTGGGAGGAAAGACATACACATCAACACCCAAATTTGGGGAGCAAGTTTTGCTAAGCGAAAACATATAACATGAAAACTTAAGAGAACCTTCGCACACTGTGGGCTCCAGTTGCAGAATGTATGTATTATTGCTTGATTATGCTATGAAGGGAAGCATCCAATCACAATCGCTATGGGCAGAGTGGTAGATGACAGGAGCCAAGACAAAAATAAAAGACATGCCATCTCCGGTTTATCGTATCTGCGTGAAGTAGGTGGCCGCCTTTTTAGGAGACCGGAAGCAGGTTCATCATCATCAGGTCTCTTGCTCGGCGGCGATGCCATGCGTAGAGCCAATCAGCTTCACCAATCTTCTCCATTTCGGTCGGTCCAGTGCTAGGGGCTCAGCTTCTGCCAGCGACAGGCCCAATTGGTGTAGGTCCCTGGTGATGGCATCAATCCATCGGGTGCGGGGGGCACCACAGGGGGCGTTTCCAGTCTGCGGCTTTTGGTTTGAAGTTTAGGATAGTCTGAGTAGGGTGTTCAGGGGGGAGTCTTTTGACGTGGCCGTACCAGCGCATTCGACGCTGTGCTGCCAGACGGGACGCGGGGGGCTGTTGGGTGCGTTGATGTTGGAAACCCTATCTTACCATTTTATCCCCTCTATTGAGCGCAGCGCTCTGGTGTCAAAGCCATCGATTCTGTCAGCCAGGGTCTTGTTGAGAGGCCAGGTTTCTCCTCCGTAGAGAAGGATGGAGAGGACTGAGGTGTTGTAAATCCTTAATTTGGTCTCTCTTGATATGGAGTGGTGTCTCCACAGCGGCTTCCAGAGAGTTTTCATGGCACTGGCTGCCAGGGCACGTCTCCGATTTATTTCTGGTGATATTTTGCCATTGTTAGTGATGATGGACCCAAGGTCACAAATTCAACTTCCTCTCCACTGATATGCCACGGAGGGGGGGCTGCACCTCCAATGTGCATTGGTTTTGTTTTGGCCCAGCTGACCTTCAGACCCAGTTTGTTGGCTTCCTCTTGGTAAATTTCCAAGGCTTCTTGTAACTGATCAAGAGTGGAGCAGAATAGTGTGGTGTCATCTGCATATTCCAGGTCTGTGAGGGGGTAACTGCCTAGTTTAACCCCGGGAACACGTGCACAGATCCGTTCCATAAGAAGGTCGATGATGCAGTTAAATAGGTCTGGTGCAGCTACGCATCCCTGTCTCACTCCGCTGTTGATTGAGAACCAGGTGGAGTTCTTGCCATCGACACGCACACAGCTTTCGGCATCACTGTAGAGCTTTTGAAAGAGAGTGGTAATCTTTCTTGGTACTGGTACTGATACTGGTGAAGATCTTTCCTGGGATAGAAAGGAGTGTAATGCCTCTGTGGTTATTGCAGACCAGTTTATCACCGTTATGTTTCCAGAAGGGGAGAATGATACCCCTGGTCCAGTCTTCAGGTTGGAAGCAGGTTGGAGTCTATTATTTCCAATGGAAGAGTGAACGTGAACACAGCTTCTGAACCTTTCTTTAGCCCCATGGTCACTGAACTAAATATTGGACCCAAAAGTCACAAGCCACACAATCTTCCCAAGATTTGCATACTAAAAAAGTTTCAGATAGACAAATCAGGAGAAAATCAACTTTATTATCGATCTTTCATGTGCCAGCAACACACTCTCGCAGGATCTAGTACCAGTAAACATAGGACGTTTGCAAGATCTGCCGTCGCCCACTTAATGGCTCCAGGGATGGTCTATCTTCATAAATTAACCTTCTTTAGCAGGAGTGAGACAGACACACCCCTAGCCAACCCCCTCACATGACCCTGTATAAGCGATGTGATTGGTTAAAAAAAACGTTAACCTGTGTTTGATCGGCTGCTGCCACAGACAGAATTAGTATAGTTATGTCTCCCAACCCAGACCTGCGGTCCACTAGGGGACGAGACAAAAAGTGCTAGGGCTGTTAGTCATTCATTTCATACTAGGCCGATGCCCGTTGGGGACACATGCCCCTGTGATTATGCAATACCCATTGTCAGAAATAGTACCCGTTACACCTGTTGTCAGGGTACCCGTTATACCCGTTGTCAGAGTACTTAGTGCATTAAGCACGGCTGGAGAGCCTATTTCAACCAATCAGATTGCTTGGTTGCCTGTTGTATAATGTAGCGTAACCTATAGGCTGTTAATGCTAATTACTGTACCAGATTAATGAGATGTGTAGCCACAGTACAGTCTGGGTTTCTGATGGCGATGCTCTGGGGAGTTCCAATATGTGTGGCTGCTTCTCCTAAACCAAAGCAGTCCATCCAGGCTCCTACATGGGGAACATTATTTTACACATTTCTACTGAGACGGGGAGACTGGAAGTGTGTGTGTATGTTCTTTTTCAAAAGTATTGCAGAAATCTTTAAAAATTACGTTTAAAAAACGTACTATAAAAAGTGGAAATAGCAGATCTACAAGCTCAGGACGCGTTGAGAGCTTATAGATTTGCAATTTTCACTATTAAATTGGGCATAAGTGGCATATTCATAATGCATGTTAATGTTTGAAAGTTTGGGTCCCGGGGATACGTTTGTGAACCTCTAATGTGGAACACCAGTGGAGAGTCACAAGCCATGTACTGTACAGGCCATGTACTGTAATAACTTGTCCCCTGTCTTTTTTGTGCACATTCTACAAACCACAATTACATGTATTTAGTCATTTTGTTAATTAGTTTAAATATAGCAGTTCTCAACCTGGGGGTCGCAACCCCCAGAGGGGTCGCCAGATAATTTGGAAGGTTCGCCAGATATGTTCCAAAAAAATAAGTTCATAATTTTCTGTTTTCTTCGTTAATATTTCAGTAGAAGCACAATATAGAATTAGCAGGCAAAACGTTTCAGAGGAGGAGAGAGAGTGAGGTAGTGAGATTGTGTGTATGTGTATGTACACACACACACACACACACACACACACACACACACACACACACACACACACACACACACACACACACACACACACACACACACACACACACACACACACACACACACACACACACCTCTGGGTATAACCATGCTGATAGAGGAGGGCCATGCAGCCTGCATGAAGTCCAGCAGCAGAGGGCTGAGTAGGTGTCTAACAGGCTGCAACTGTTTGATGCTGGAGATCCACAGAGACATGGGTCTGTCCTGAGCCTGCTGTTTCACCCTGCAGAGACATGCAGGGTAGAAGGTAGCCAAGTACATTTTAAATATACTGTAGATAAATGCTGTAATGAAAGACAACAGAGCTACCAGAGGTGTCGTCATGAAAAAGACTACTAAGATGAATGTTTACAGGGTGACTTTCATTAATCATGAGAGTGAATAAATAAACAAATGCATGAATGGTGAAAGAGTGAAACTCGCTTATAAGCTTTGACCACAGCGTCGGGTCGGTTGCACGCAGCCACCAGTACGTAGACGGTGTCAGTCGGCATACCACATATGCCACCGTTTTTCATGATGTCTGTGGGAGTGAGAGAATACAAAACATAGACTTTAAAAGTCACAGCTGAACAATGTAATAGGAGTGCAACAGTTAATTGAAATGTTGATTAAAAATACAAAATGTTTGGGGTAAAACGTTTTCTTGATATATAAAAAATACAACAAATTATCAAAGATAATACACTTCTCGATTATTTGATTAATCGAAAAAGTAATGGATAGAATAACCGCTAATAAAATTATTGATAGTTGCAGCCCTACAACGCAATCACGGCTCTCTCTCTCACCTGCTATCTGCTGGACGGAGGTGGCTTTGCGGGCTGGGACGTGCGGACAGATGTCTCCACCTACCCCACTCCCGCTCAATCGCAATACAGGGTTTCCCAATGGAATCTGAGGGGCTTCGAACGTTCCATTAAAGATGTTTGCCAGGAAACAATAAAAGCTGACCAATCCGAATATGATGGTGACTGCCACGTCGTAGCCATACGACTCTGCCCCCACCGCGTCCAACAGGAAGCTGACCAGAATGAGCTGGAAGGCCAGGGAATGCACCAACCAGGCTACATTCAGCAACAACGCTGCGGCCGTTAGCAAACAGTTAAACACCATAAAGCCAATGATCCCCACAGCCACACTGAAGCCCTTAGAATCCCTGTAGAGGCCCCCGTACCGAGACAGCCCCCAAATGCTCCACATCATCCCATAAAGGGTGAACGCTGTGCTCTCCAGCGTCTTCCCACGAGAGAACGCCACCGAGGCGCACAGCAGCTGAAGCACACCGCCAGAGACTACCGCCCAGGGCAGCACCAGCACCGAAAGCGGGCCCTCGTCGCCCACGGCGGCGGTGATGGCGAACGTTGCCAGCACGCTGCAGGCGTGGCCCAGGACCTCACCGTCGGAATATTTGGAGTAGCCCAAGTAGGGAGCGTGCAGGTCTTTATCGCGAGGTTTGAGAGCGAAGCCGTTCGTCCTGGTCACCAGAGCTTTGAATAAACCCCGCCCCATGGGAATCTGCGAAGTAGAGACCGCGTTAAACACGGTGACGAAAAGCAGGCCGGCGGTGGCTACAAAAATGGCCGCCTGAACACCTTGAGTCCCTCCTTGAAAGAAGCCCTGGGGTTGGGATGCGATAGAGATGCAGTATGCCACGAAGAACAGCTGGTAGACTCCTTCCAGAATGCTCCTCTGACAGCTAAACACAGCCAGGTTGAAGAACAGCACCGAAAAGACAACGGGAAACGGAACGGGGGAAAATGGCTGGACGGAGTAGAAGGTTAAGAGAGCGCTGTAGCCTTCGGCGAACCTCAACAGAGCTGTGAAGCCGTAGAAGGTGGCGGCCAGTGTATCCATGGCGCGGTAACACAGGACGCACACGCCGAGCTGGAAGACACCGGCTGTCCACAGCCAGGGGACGTGGCCGGTGGACAAGCGTGGGACGACCCCCAGGAGGGGACAGGCCAACACGCAGGCAGACAGCAGGTTCAGGACCAGGCCAACGGATACCACATTGCTGCTGCTTTCCCCGTTCTGTGCTGTCCACGGACTAGTGCTGTAATGATCATAACATGTAATTGTGATAATTTGATTGTATTTTTGGCATTGAACTCTGTAACATGTAAAACAATATTTTTGTTTTTAGGCTTTGTAAACATTGCACAGGGCAAATATGACAAATATCTAAGAATATACTAAGAAATGACCAGTACGAATAATCAAAAATAAATAATGTAGTATGGGTGGCCAAAACAGAGAATGCATTTAATGATTTCATACAAAAAAGTTAAGTAGTGGAAATAGCCTTTTTTACATGCTTGTGTTTGTAGATATAGGACGGGAATAATTCTGACAATTATAATAATTGCAAAATAATTGTTATCAGGTGATTATGTAATAATTGTCACAGGCCTACCTCAGAACAATCTTTGTCTTCAGGCGAGTGCCTGGCGGTTCCACCTCCCCCCCGGTGATAAAAGACAGCAGGCGTCCAACGCCAAAATAAAGCCCCACCAGGCAGACAAACAGGTAGTTGGCGGCCGCAGCCGATCGGCCGAACCCGGCAGCCGACAGTCCGGCGATCTGGTGGGCGCAGGCTAAGCTAATGCTAATGGCTATGATAGACAGGACCACTTTCTTTACCAAGACGGCTACTGCGCCTATAAGGAACAGTGCCAGGCTGAACGCAGCCAGCCCCGGAACCAATGAGGATCTTAGCTCAGCGGGGTGAAGCACACCTTGTCCCACCAGGATGTACACAAGACCAGAGCCGCACCATAATGAGGATACAGTCAAACACAGAGTAGAAAACAGCTGGGATGGGGACAGACTGCGACACACGCCTAGGAGAGACGGAGAGGAGAGGATGTTTACTTTTAGGAATTGTACAAATACTGCACCTCAGTTGTGCTTCTATGATATGATGACCCATTCATTTAAACAGAGAAAAGTGTGTGCCGGAGTATACCGTTCTTTTTCAGAGGTGGCAGAAAACAGTAATATGTAGAAATACTAAGTAAAAGTAATGCATTGAATTCCCAAGTACCCATTTCACAAGTTTTTATATTTTATTATCAGCTTTCAAAATGTGTCAAACAGCTGATCTATAAGATTGTAGATTGGCTATTTTCGAATAAAAGTATAAAATAGGGCTTAAAGGTGTCATGACATTCAGTTTTACAAAACATTAAAAGTCTTTGTCATGGTTCTTCAAACGTGTATAAAAAGTTTTAACTGAAAATTCCACTCCAGAGAGCCATTGCAGGTGTTTTTCTCTCACATTTCAAAGGCCTTTTCAACTGCAATGTCAAAAGTAATCTTTGCCTGCGGGTGTCGCTGTTGGATTTTGCCTGTCAATCATCGCCTCTGCTCCGCCGCCACCCCCCCCCCCCCCCCCCCCAAAGGAAAGGATGACATCAAAGTCAAGGGGCCAATCCCTGATTACTTTTCAGCCTAATTATAAATTTAAAAAAAGATCACAGAAAATCCACTGAATGTTCAAAGTTCAGGTTTTTTGGGGTGTAATTGAGGTCATAACCCCCCCCCCAAAAAACTTGTTTTAAAAGTGAAAATGAATGTCATAGGACCTTTAAGTGGTACATAAGTTTTGTATTAATAATCTAAATCTGCATAGTAACTGGTAACTAAAGTTGTTTTAATATAATTGTAGTGGAGTAAAAAAGTGCAATTATCTGCCTCTGAGATGTATAGTGAATTAGAAGTAGGCTATTAAGTATTGAAATAAGTGGAAATACTCAAGTAAAGTTGCCTCAAAATTGTACAATACTTTATTGTATATGTATGTACTTACTGCACCACTAGGACCATGAAGTTAGACAAGCAGAGAAAATGTGTGCTGGAGAATGCATTTTTTTCATGAATGTTTTTTCCTTGCATGAATGGAAACAAACCTGCATATGCTAACAGGGCAGCAATGATGAGTAACACAATGCCCAGGGCATTATGGGGGATGAAGTCTCCAGATGAACTGCCGTAGTCATTTATAAGAAGCAGGAGAGAGCCTATAATTAAACCAAACACCCATTATCATGGTGTCTTAAAGGTGCTCCAAGTGATATGTTTTGCTTAAAACAATCTTTTTGTTAAAAAGTAAAAGCTCTATATTCTGATATTAATAGTAATCATTGCTATAGAATTCTTGTTCAGTAAAATAAGGGTCTCCCTGTCTCTCAAGAATATTCCCCCCCCCCCAAATGACTTTCTATCGATCAGTCACCCCATGAAGACTTGAATTCATGGATATATTTTTGTTTTTGTCGCATTCCTAAGCCAATAGTTTGATGAACGGCAGCGGTTCCGGTAGGAGACACAAAGAGTCTCCTTTGTGTCTCCTACCAGAACCGCTGCCTACCGGTCTGCTGGTCATCAAATTATTGTCTTAGGAATGCGACAAAAACTAAAAATATCCATGAATTCTCCATGTGGTGACTAATCGATAGATTTTTTTTTTTGGGGTGAACTATCCCTTTAATAAACAGAAATACATGTTTAGGTGGGTTGCCAATTTAATCCAATCAGGATAGAGCACCAATTTATCAGCTTCAAATTTCATAGTGTTCCGATTCTAATTTTGTCTGACAATAATTTTTTTCATCACTTCCAATTTCACTTGTTTATACAATATCCTGTGCTCTCTCCTTATAAAATTGGTGTCCCAACCTGAAAATGCATGCATCTACCTGTCTCTGCAACAAGAGCTGCAGAGATAGGGGGAGACCCATGTTACTGGGGAAGAAAAAAGAAAAGAAAAAACACTGCAGCAATTGTAGCAATGATTACTATCATACTATAGACCAAAACAAAATATTACAGCATTTAAAGGGATACTAGGTAACTTTGCAGATCTGTGTTTGTACACACACACTAGGGCATTCACAACTAATGATTTTTACAAGTCGACTCATTTGACCAAGTAGTAGTCGACTAGTCGACTAGTCGAAATTTACATTTAAAAAAAAAATTACAAAAAAAAAAAAATAATAAAATAAAATAAAAGTACTAAGTATCAAAGTGATTGCTGTCTTTGATGCATTCATTGATTAGAGAGAGCACTAACGAGGTTGGCACTATTTATGGCCTTATCAATCAACTCAATGCACAACCCCTTTGAAGTTCAAAGGGATCACTAAAGAGCTCCAGCCGAGCCCCCCCCCCACTCTACCCCACAGACTTTTCAGTCCCTGCAAGGGATGAATGTCAATATAAACATAAACAGTGGAACAAAACCAAAATACAGCCAGAGGGTTGTGTCTTTCTGCAGGACAACACACCTGCATAATTATATAGTGGCTGATAGCTGGAAAAAAATGCAAAATAAATATATATATGTTCTTTTTAAATTTAGGCTCAAAGTTACCTAGCCTCCCTTTAAAGAACTATTGAGAATTCAAAGTCAGTGTGATGTTGTGTCCTCTTGTGGCGTATTTAATACACTGCAAGTCCATCAGCTACTTCATTCGATCAGTTTCTTTCCTCACAGCCACACGTTTTTACATAATTATACTATACAAACTTCATTAACAAACATCCAAATATTTACAGCTGAATGCATTGATATTTATTTAACTTTTATATGATATAGTCTGTTTCAATATATTTCTGATATGAATGCATTATGTCCCCCTACATCTAAGTACAATACTTAGATAAGTACCATAATGTAAAAATACTGTATTTAATAATGTATTACAAGTAAAGGTTGTACTTGAGTAAAAATACTAAAGTATTATTAGCATCAAAGTATATTTAAAGTAACACAAATAAAACTACTCATTATGCAGAATGTCCCATTTCACCTTTGTTTATTCCATCCCAAAGGTTTTAAAAATGTGTCCAAATCTTTAGAAAATAGATCTGTAGCTCAAAACACGTTTAGAACTTGGTTAATTGCGGTTATTGTATTTTTTGTAATAATCTAAATCTGCAAAGTAACTTTTCAAATAAGTATAGTGGAATAAAAAGTACAATAATTTTCCTCTGAGATGTAGGAGTACTTTGCAGTAGAACTATAAAGTATTGACTTGAGTAAATGTACTTAGTTACTTTCCTCCACTGTCTACAATATATTTAACCAAGACGTAGCTTATCTTACCACCAGAGATGCCCAGAATCCCCAGGGAGAAATGCAGGGACTGGTGCTGAGCCATGATTACACTACCACACCCTGGAGCACTAGATTTATACACTATTGCAACCCATAGCCCGGAGGAAAACCAATCACAAGACGACTGGGCTGACGTCACCACCTACCTACTGGGAAACCCCCCAACCCATAAGAAAACCACTATTTCCTTTACCAAGTGTTGTAGGTGCAGATTGATTGATGATTTATGATCACATTTATTCATCATTTTTCTTACTTAAATAAAAGTAGCAATTAGTAAAATTGTTACATTAAAAGTTCTACTTCAGTAAAAGGACAAAGGTAGTGGTATTACAAATATACTATTCTGCCTATGCATAATTACCCACATTATTCACACTTTAAAAAAAGTATTTATGTTTCCATTATTGAAACATTTAACGTTCATAATATTTGCTGCAGTACAATCTTGAAGAGTAATTATTAGTGATATTGTTTTGTTAAAACAAAATGTTTTTTTGTTTTGTTACAAAGTAAAAGCTCTATTCTGTTAGTAATCATTGCCATGCAGTTTGTTCAGAAACAGGGGTCTCCCCGACCCCATCTCTCCAGCTCCTTAATAAACAGAAAATATATAAGGTGGGTTGCCAATTTCAGCCAATCAAGAGAGTGTACCCATTTATCAGCGTCAATGTTATAGTGTTAAAATATAAAAAATCATCACACCCAGTGTGAAGTGGGCGGTGTGGTCACAGTGGTCATCACAGTGATGGAAGTTCACTTAAAGAAAGTAATATTGTGGACCAACCATTGTACACCCTAACTTAAAAAAAAACATAAATGTGTTTTTTTTAAGTGCATAGTCCTATTTATAGGGCTATGCACATGTGTCATGTTTCACTAGCCAATCACAGTCTTGAATAGACTGTGATTGGCCAATCACGGTGCAGGGTTAGGGGGGTACACTGGTGGCCAATCACATCGCAGGATTGGGGGGGGTGCAAATATCCAAACCTCACATATAGGGGCGGTTTCACCGCCCAAAAATAGATCTTTTAAAACTGGAACCATGAAATTGGTGTCCCACATGAAATGTTTCTGTTGCTAGTGTCTATAGCAGTTATTACTATCACTGTTTTTTAACAGAAAACATTGTGTTTTAACCAAAAAATATTAATTATAGCACCTTTATTACCAACATATTCGTTGTTGCTGCCATTTTAGAAAAACAGGCTTACAAGGTAAAAAATAGGCCATGGAAAAAAGTCTAAATTTGATATTTTCTCTTACTACATCTCCATAATTGCTGCACCTATAAACATGAATACAATGTTGAATGAAAGTGCTGTTGGTTGTGTTAAATTAGATGTGATGGTGGTGAATGACTCAGCAGTTCAGACATCAAGGTGTCCTGTTTCCAAGTAACACACAGGTTGTGGGCAGGGACAGGAGATTGTGGGAGTGGACAGAAAGTATAAAATCCTGTGCTTCAACGCTCAGTCTGTCACATCTCATCTGAACAGCAACAAGGCTCACACTACAGCTCACACTGCTTTAGTTCTTCAAGGTGAGAGACTATATTTTATTTACTACCACCTACTTAGTATACTTTCCACCTGCCATTCCTGTTTTGGGCATGTCATTAGGTTATTGGCAAAGAAATTCAACATTTTCTATAATGTTTCTAAAACATTTCCAGAAAGTTTTCCAAAAATATTATCATTATTATTATTATTATTATTATTATTATTATTATTATTATTATTATTATTATAATAATTGGCTTAGAGATAAATATGTTGGGGGGGAAAATATCAAACTCAAATAATAAAACCAAATGCCTGGGCAAAATGCATGTTTTGTAAACTTTGGGTGTTTTTCAAGCTGATTTCATTTTTACATCTGTTAACACACCATGAAGAAGGTAATCTTTATTTTACACCAAATTGACACTTGAGTTTAAATCTTGGGCTTTAGTTAAATCATACTTGCTTGCCAAAAATGCAACATTATTTTCAGCGAGCGACGCGGTGGTACTATCTATTATTACAATTTGCATGTTTCGCGCATGCGCGGCTGTTCGTCTGGGGTCTGGGTGGGGTAGGGTACCTCGACAGTTACACCAGTGTACGGGTCTCCGGTTGTTGCCACATCCGTGAAAAACAAGCGGACCATCATCCGGTTGTTGCCATATCCGTGAAAAACAAGCAGAGAGAGAGAGAGAGAGAGAGAGAGAGAGAGAGAGAGAGAGAGAGAGAGAGAGAGAGAGAGAGAGAGAGAGAGAGAGAGAGAGAGAGAGAGAGAGAGAGAGAGAGAGAGAGAGAGAGAGAGAGAGAGAGAGAGAGAGAGAGAGAATAAAGCCCAATAGAATAGACGGAGACACCAGTGTGTACGTGCAAGTATGTGTGTGCCACCTTTTGTACTGCGTCATACGACAGTGTTACTCCCCAAAACGAACAGACCTACAAGCTTCTGGGGGGGCAAGCGACACCCTATAAATGAAAGAGAGGGGTAGAGAGAGAGAGAGGTAGAGAGAGAGAGAGAGACACACACACACACACACACACACACACACACACACACACACACACACACACACACACACACACACACACACACACACACACACACACACACACACACACAGTTAGAGAGAGAGGTAGAGGTAGAGAGAGAGAGGGGTAGAGAGGGAGAGAGACACACCAGTGTGTACGTGCAGGTATGTGTGTGCCACCTTTAACGTGCATGAATGTAAATAGCCCAAGGGACAAGGACTGACAGACACACAGATCTCCATTTGATTGATTGATTGATTGAATACTTTGTTAAGAAGTTTGCAGAAAAAAAGCACAAGCAAGTACAGTTTAAATACAAGGCCATATCTGTCATACATGGCCTTATCTGTCACATCGGCAGTGGCACGTAGACGTAGGTGTCGAACTCTACGCAGCCTGAATTTCAAGTGAAGTACAAATGAGAGCACAAAACGATCAATCTTCCTTCTTTTTACAGGAGGGTGTGTCCTCTGTCACCTCCCTGTTTAAATAATAATGAGCCTGTACCACAGGGCGTGTCCTCTGTCACCTGTGTTTAAATATGTAATGAGCCTGGGGCTTGTTTATGATGAAACATGCCTAGTAATATTTTATTTAGTCTTCAGATTTTACTTTGATGTTTTATCGATGGTTATTGTTTATAGTGCTGCTTTTACTTCTCTTCTTTTTGTTTACCTTGTTTTGTAAAGCGCTTTGTAACTCTGTTTGGAAAAGCAATAAAGTTCATTATCATCATTATTAGTCATTGTCTCATATTTTATTCAGAGGTGACAGTGATAGGGAAGAGCATCTGGTGCCATGAGGTGCTTTGAAATGAAATAAATAAAATCCACAATGATATAAATAAAAAAATGCAATGATATAAATAAAAAATGCAATTAAATAAATACATGTATTTATGTATTGCATTGTGTTTAATTTCATTGCGTTTTATTATAATTTTTTTTTATTTCATAAACAAAAAAACTAAAAAAGAGATGCATTTTCATGGTCACTTTTAATTGATTCCATAAGTTACCTTATGCAATAAAAAACAATGATATAAATGAAAAAATGCAATGAATGAAATAAATAAAATGTCAATCAACACAAACGGGGCGGGACCATAGGGCAGGACCTATTTGCTGATTGGGTAATCCCTTGCTCTTGATGGTGTGTGCGTGTGCGTGTGCGTGTGTGTGACAGGAGCCATGGTAAAGCGTGTGGCAGTCATTCTCTCTGGATGTGGAGTGTACGATGGCACTGAGATCCATGAGGCCTCCGCTGTTCTGGTGCACCTGAGCCGCGCCGGAGCCAAGGTACTGTGGTACATGGCCAAATGTGGTATAAATAAGTGATATTTTTGGTTAAACCAAAAGGTTTCTTGTTAAAAAGTGTTTGTTCAGTAGCAGGGTGTGTGTACAAAATATAGTCACGAAGTGACGCGCTGTGAGCTTGTATATCTGCTATTTTTTTAAACCACTGTTCTAAATCCTATGAGCTTTCTGAAAAACTTATGTTGCTATACATAAAATCTAAAATGGCACAGATGCTTTCCCAGTTTTAACGGGTGAATAAACAAACATTTTCAGGTCAGGATAGCAATTTCATCCAATCAGGAGAGAGAACTCATACAGGATAAGTGAAATTGGAAGTGATGAGACAAACAAATGAGCAGACAAAATTGGAGTTGGAACACAAGCTTGTAAATGATCTTTGTGGGATTCTCTCTCCTGATTGGATGGCATTTGTAACCCAAAAATAAAATGTAATTTTTCTGTTCACTAAAGAGCTGGAGAGACGGGGAGACCCGGCCCTGTTACTGAACAAACTATCTATAGTACTGATTACTATCTTTTGTTTTAACCGAAAGAATATCTCTTACAGCACCTTTTAAAGGTCCAGTGCAATGACATTTTCGGTCATTTTATTTTGAAGTTTCAGTCTGAAACGGCCTCGCAACTAATCAGAAGGTTCCGTCCCTTCAGGCTATGGCACGGTAGAACCTCACTCACGTGGTGTGCAGTGTTATTGTTTGTAGCCTGCAGGAGCAATTAAGATTGGCATTTTTTTTTGGCATCTAGTGTTTAGTATGCCCATATGATGACCATGGATGTGCTCTAAAATTGTGAAAAACGTAGTTTTCATTTCACCAGACCTTTAAAGGTTTCATGACGTTCAGTTTTACCACACATTAAAAGTCTTTGTCATGGTCCTTCAAACGTGTATAGAAAGTTTTAACAAAAAAATCCACTCCATTGATCCATGGCAGGTGTTTTTCTCTCACATTTCTAAAGCCTTTTCAACTGCAATGAAAAAAGAAATCTTTGCCTGCGGGTGTCGCTGGTGAGGGATTTTGCCTGTCAATCATCGCCTCTGCTCCGCCCCCCCCCCCAAAGGAAAGGATAGGGGAGGGGAGGGGCGAGGAGGAGAGTGGGCGGGATTAATCGGCTGTGACCTCACTGCCGAAGGGCCAAGCTCAGATTACTTTTCAGCCTAATTATTCAGAAAACCCCAGACCACAGAAAATCCACTGAATGTTCAAAGTTCAGATTTTTTGGGTGTAATTGAGGTCATAAAACCCCCCCCAAAAAAAAAAAGTGAAAATGAATGTCATAGAACCTTTAAGTAGGCTACCTCTATAATTTGGGTATGGATGAACGTTGCAGGTGCAGATGTTTGCTCCTAACATCAATCAGATGCATGTTGTGAACCACTGCGAAGGAAACCCCACAGAGGAGAAACGCAACGTGCTACAGGAAAGCGCTCGTATCGCCCGGGGTGATGTGTTGGACCTGGACAAAATAGACGTTGCAGCCTTTGATGCTGTCATCATCCCAGGTGAGACCGTCTCAATTACCCTAACATTGTCTCTCAAAGTGGGGCCCGGGGACCCCCAGGGTTCCTTCAGGGGGTTCCAGGGGGGTCCTCAGCAAAATGAGTAACAGTTTAACCATTTTAACCCTATTTTATAATTTGACTATTCAAAAATAGCCGATCTACTGTACAAGCTCACTCGAGTTTGCAGATTTCCTATTTCCGAAACATTTGAGAAATGTATAATGATTTAGAATGTTCTTAACAGCACTAATCTTCTTTTATGGGGGTCTCTGGAACAAAATATTTTCAGATGGGGGTCTGTGGCCAAATATATCAATTTGGGGGTCATAGACATGAAAATTAATACAAATGTTGAATACAGGCCTTTTACTTCTAACAGAGCATTTCTAGATTGTGGTATTGCTACTTCTACTTAGGTAAAAAATGTGGAGTACTATTTACGACCACTGGTTAACAGGCTGCTTCTGTGTGATGTTGCACAGGGGGCTTTGGTGTGGCTAAGAACCTCAGTGACTGGGCAGTGAAAGGGAAAGATTACACCATCCAACCCCAAGTGGAAAAGCTCATCCAGGCGTTCCACCGGGCTGGCAAGCCCCAGGGCATGTGCTGCATCTCCCCTGTCCTCGCTGCCAAAGCTCTGCCCGGATGTGAGCTCACCGTGGGTCAGGACAAGCAGTGTGAACGGTCTGTACTCTCTAAACGTTTTCAATTTCAAGGACCCTCAGTTTGGTATTCATTATTAGACCACGGACCCCCATAATTCTGGGATCCAACTTGGTTCCTAACTATCAGTCATCATGCTGGGGACCCCTTAGAACCGCTGTAAGGACCCCTGGAGGGGGTATCACACACATCACGTGTTGTGAGCTTGTAGATCTGCTATTTTCACTGTGCGACATCGGCGCACAGCAAAGTATATGGGCACAGTCGCACATACGACAAAAAGGCATCCTGTTCATTTCCATTCTATGTGAGTGAAGGGGTGGAACTATTGGTTGTGGCTTTTTGGCGTGTCCATGCCGTTGGGTGGAGTTCAACACGCGTGAGGGTGAGGCGCCAACGCGGTCCAACCGGAAACTCCACCCATTCGCTCACATTTAATTGGTTATAAAATATAATCGAAAAGCGATAATTTAAGAAACTAATCGATTAGTAATCGATCCCTATTTTGGGCATGTCATTAAGGCAAAAATATGTAATTCTTTTTTTCGAAAATAGTGAAAAGAGTGTGTACAGTAGATTCACTATTTTCACAATTTGTGCACGACACTGTTGTGTGACAAATTGATTCATTAATATAAAAAATGCTTCGATTATATGTATGTTTATAAGATTAATTGAAAAAGTAATCAATAGAATAATCACTAAGATAATCTTGCAGCCCTAGTTCTAACCACTGGTGGAAAAAGTACTCAAATTCTTTACTTAAGTAAAAGTACCAATACTGCCAATACTAGATCGGCTATTTTCAAATAACCTATGTATAAAATAGGTTTAAAGTGGTTAATGCATGTTTCATTATATCATAATTTGTATCTGAAAAGTAACTAGTAACTAAAGATTTCAAGTAAATGTAGTGGAGTAAAAGTACAATATTTGCCTCTGAGATGTAGTGGAGTAGAAGTAAAAGTATTGGAAATTGGAAATACTCAAGTAAAGTACAAATGCCTCAAAATTGTACTTAAGTACAGTACTTAAGTAAATGTACTTAGTTACTTTCCACCACTGGTTCTAACCCCACCTGCCTTGTTTGCCCCCCCTCAGATGGCCCTATGCGCAGACAGCCAGCGTGCTGAAGGAGATGGGCTGCAAACATGTGAATACGAATGTGGACGAAGCACACGTGGACGTGAAAAACAAGCTGGTGACGTGCAGCGCGTTCATGTGCAAAGCTCCCTTTCATGAGGTGTTTGACGGGGTGGGGGTCATGGTCACCGAGCTGCTGAAGCTGGCTTAGCAGGAGAACAAACACATCATGGTACATCATACATCATCGTGGAATAATTCAATGTTTATTCCTTCTTAATTGTAACCATTGCAATAATAAAAGTTGTATTGATCCATCGCAATAAAAATGTGTTTCTTTTAAATTGAACTTAATTTAATTGTTATTGGTCAACACAGTACAACCATGTTCCTATAATATACAGTTTTGGAACACAGCAATGTGTACTGGGATTTAGCAAGGTCACTGGTATTTTTGCTAAAGGGCAGTTGGCTCTCAAACATTTGAATCTCTCAAATGGGTTCAGTCCTATAGAGCGTCGCAGTTCCCGCCCACTTCCTGTTTTTTTTGGTGCCGGAAGAAAAAACTCAATGCATTTTTCCATTGACATTTCCAAAAATATTTATATCTATTAATTTAAGCCTCGAATCAAGCCATCATGACATGACATGAATCATGACCATAAACGTTTGATTCTGTGATTTTTTTTTTGTTGAAAACGGCAAAACAAAGGGTATTTATTAAATATAGTATATCATATAATTAAATATAAAATTAAAAAAAATCACAGAAAAAAAACGTTTTATGGTCATGATTCATGTCATCTCGTGATGGCTTGATTCGAGGCTTAAATTAATAGATATAAATATTTTTGGAAATGTCAATGGAAAAATGCATTGAGTTTTTTCTTCCGGCACCAAAAAAAACAGGAAGTGGGCGGGAACTGCGACGCTCTATAGGCCACATAATCTCTCATAATCTGAGTCAGAGTGATGTCAGAGGTCCGCCCGCCCGCCAATTAGCCATCTTAATATAGGATTGTCTTTCTAGGTGAAAGTATGAAGTTGTGAGGTGCAACATTTCCCTATTGACTTCCGTTATACTTTTAAAACTTAAAACTAAAGATGAAATATTAAAAAAAAACTATAAAACGTTTCAAAGTAAAGCACAAGTTTATTGTAAAGCACAAGTTTATTGTGGTCTCGCTGCAGCAGCAGCGAGACCACAATAAACATCTTTCTCCCACTGGGATAGGGCGCCACCCACATCGCACAGATAGACTAGCCGTCACTGCACAACACACAGACACCCAGACATCAACTTTACTTCATAGATATTTAGACAGTGTGATCACTTGACTATGAAGGTCATAGTTAACCCTTAGGTGACCATGTTTTAAAAAAAAACAAGCCGGGACCCTCAATCACTTAAAGGTAGGGTAAGTGATGTTTTATTTTCTTCTTTTTTTTTGTATAAAAAGGTTTAAGTACTATATTCTGATAGTAATCATTGCTACAGAGCGTTTGTTTGGTCACAGGGGTCTCTCCAGCTCTTTAGTAAACAGAATATAAAAGGTGACAACATACGTATCGCCACATGTGAACAACGCCAATCAGGAGAGAGCACTGAAAATACATTTTCTGTTTAATAAAGAGCTGGAGAGACATGGGAGACTCCTTTTCCTGAACAAACACACACTATAGCAATGAGTACTATCAGAATATAGAGCTATTTAACACTTATTTTAACAAAAGTAAATTACTTACCCTACCTTTAAATCAGATTTCTAAAATAGCCCATCTACAAACTCAATGCTTTGCACAAGCTTATAGATCTGGTATTTTTGCTATTTTTGACCATTTCTTTGAGATTTTATTTTTATTTTCACCTGGTGTTTTCATCAGGAAAACATTTTTGAAACATTATTTTGACATATCCATACAGAGGATTGTTTAAAAGCACTAAGACATTTTCAATTTCTTAGGCTTTTCACACTGAAACAAATTAATTAGATACGATATGTACTTGATGCACTTAAAGCTATCATGTAGTGAAAGGACGACTTCACCCATTTTCATATTTGTCCTCACTAATGCTCATAATATGGCACCATTTTTTTACCCCGTCTGTGTCTCAGAGGGCGGCTACGGACAATTCAGAAACCCACCTACCAGTAACATTGATGTGGAATCCAAACTAATATAAACTGCGGCCTTTCGATTCCTGGAAAGTTAGCATGATATAATGGAAGCCATTGCTCTCCCTTTAATTAAAAAAAAGAACTGAAACCTTGCCTAATGACTATGTCACTGGTAAGCGAGTTTCTGAAGTGTCCACAGTCCTCCTATGAGACGCAGACATTAGTGAGGAGGACCAAGTAGCCTATATGAAGATAAGTAAAAAATGGGCGAAGTCGTCCTTAAACACACAGAAGAATAGCTTGTAGATCAGCTAATTTGCTGGAAATGTTTTAACATTTAGAAATGTTTTGAAAATGTTTTCTTAATGACATGGCCACCATATGGATGCTTGGTTGAGAATGGTTCAAGTTACTTAATGTTAACACATTAGTGGCGGATACAGTAGATTGAGGAAGGGGGTCTGACTTGATTTATAATGGTTATAGCTATGTTTGCTATTTTAGGTTACTTTTAGGCTATTGTTCCGGCTAATAACTGCTATTGCTATACAATAAGTACACAGAAACAGGCAATGGAAATTATAAATTACAGTAAAAAAAAAAAGTCAGAAAGTATTATATTCAAGCCATTTATTTGGCATCTGAAGATATATCTTTTCCCAAAAAAGTAATAACATATTGAGTGTCCAAAATAGTCAAAATCAGATTATCAATAGCCTCTTCCTAACAGTAATCTAAAGCCGTAAGCGAGCAAAAATATCATACCATTAATGAACCAGCAATTACTTTTTTTTCATGAGGGAGATGATTAGAAGGCTATCATTGTATTTGTGTGTCATAACACTATATGGTGACCAAAATTGACCAAAGAAAAGCATATACAAGCCATGCTAAATCTCAAAACTGTCAGACAGAAACCTTGTATCTCCATATTTCATTTTTTATCCAATATCCTAGTGTTGCACAAACATAGTAAAAAATAGCAGATCTACAAGCTCAGAACATGTTGCATTGGGACCCTGTAGAACTACAATTTTTGTTATTTTTGAAATTCTTTGAAAAGCTTCGCCTATAATGACATATCCAAAATAGGGCGGCAAGGTTGGAAGTGGTTAAGACTGTCTGTGGGTTTTATAAATATTTAACCAACATTAACAAAGTATTATTTCCTGAAAAGTAACACTTTCGAACAACGTGTACAAGGTTTCCACCAGACAGCGATGAATATGCTGGCTGCCATGTTTCAACATATCATATCACTATATTTACACACAAACCAAATTAATCAGTCCAAACTGAAAAACCTCTCTATGAACATTACAGTAGGCCCATGTCTAAACTAGTTGTATTGTCCATTCATTGGTAAAGGTTCAATTGTAATACAGTACATTCAAGCAAAAGCTGCCACGTGCATTTTCTAACAAGTTATATGTCAAAGTAACTACACCACTCAATGATATTGCATTTAGGCCGTGTGTGTATCACTTCTTTGGACTAAGGCTTACAGTAACAGATTTAACAGCATATTTTTGTATTATATATATATATATATATATATATATATATATATATATATATATATATATATATATATATATATATATATATATATATATATATATATGAAACCTTCCATCTCCATATTTAACCTTTGTTTATGCCCCATTTCATCATATGACAGTGTCACGCGAAAGTAGTGAAAATATCCTGTGCTCACATTGTGAGCTTGCAGATCTGCAATTATTTGGTATTTTTTTACACAGGTTATTTTTTTCAATTTCCATTTTTTGTATGGTTTTGGACGTACAAGGTTTTCTACTCGACAGCGATGATGAAAAATGCTAGTTAAATGTCCATCTGAAATGTGTAGCGCCACCTGTGGTACCGACTTAGTCCCAGGACTGGTTCAGTTATATTTCTATTCATTGGATTAAAGACAATATCTGGCAGACCGCCCAGCCATTGAATAAAGTTTCAAGCCTTTTCTTTTTTACATTCAAAATGGAACTGTGCTTTCAAGTTACAATGGGGTCTCGTCTGAAAACTGTGAAGACAATAAGTCCAAGTTAGACTGTGTGATACGACCCTGTTAGACAGATTTTCTGACTCATTGACCTAATTTGGAAAGCCTGTCACGCTTGTTAGTGAGCCAATATATTGAGTATATACTATAAATGCCAAGAGCTATTAGCCATAGATTGGCTTACACAGTATAAACTAGGCTTTACTTTACACAAAGTCCTACCTTTCCAGAATGTCCACAAAAAAAAGGACGCTTAAGAACCCTAGCTTCACTATTCTTGGGGTGAACATTTGGCAATATTTAGTGTACAGCGAAAACAGGAGTCTGTAGTATAGAGCCCTGGGAGACTTCGGGTAACTCATTTACTAAGTATAATAGGGTTTAAGTGGTTAAGAATCCAGCACTGTCCGAAACACCAAGAAAAACCATTCAAATCTTATTTTAGAACCAAACAAAACCACACAACAACATACAACACCTTCACCGCTATCTTGATTAACAACGTTCGAATGTTTTGGATACCAAACAAAGAGATTTTAATAGTTGACTTAATTTAATATAGTGCAAATGACCCGCTTCACGTACTGTATGACCATCCTAGCAGAGATGGGACGACTTTCAAAATGTTCCCCACTACATTTAAATCACTTTGTTTCTCTTGTCATTTTGTCATTTATAAACTCCAAAAAAACAACTGCTAGGATACCTTGCAGTCAAGAAAGGGTTTGATGCTCGTTCATATTAAGACAATGCAAATTTGCATTATTTTAACCCATTAAAACCGGGAAAGCATCGGTATGATTTTAGATTTTTGCGTTGGCTATTCAAAAATAGTAGATGTAGAAGCTTTTTGAACATTTTGTGAAAAGTCTGATTTACTACTGATTTAGAAAGCATTTGTAGAATCGGCCTCAGGTCTTAATGGGTTAATATTAAGACAATGCAAAGTTGCACTATTTTAAGATCAGGGACTATCAGAATTCTTTTTAATAATGTTTTATTTTTATTTTACTGTCAATAGATAATACAGGTCTACATAAGGCCTTGCGATTACACATTGGTCCTGTGCGTGTTGAAACAGACATACAGTAAGTGCACTTTGGGGGAAATAAAGGACACTTCTAGACCAATAGGAATGTGCAAGAAATAAATACACAACGTAAATCTCTAAGGTGCATGCGTATAGAGGGAAAAGCTAACTATCTCTAGGCAAGTTGTTTTCATCAACCAGACAAATGACATTTAAATGCATAATGCACTTCTCCCAGGAACTGAACTCATCAAATGGCAAAGTAATGAAAAGAAACCAAAAAGCCAAACCGCACCAGCGCTACGATTATACCAGAATTCTTAAGGTCCCTACACTTTTCTAAATATTGTCAAAGCAAATTAAATCATAGTCCAGTCTAAATGCTCTCCCTAATGGCAGTACTATTCCAAAATAACCACCCTTCATTATACCCACGGAGGAATACACTACTACTGTAAATATTGTGCTTCCATCAGTAGCTTCACTCAAATAAGCTTCTGTAGTTAATATTCTATTACAAATAATTTTAACAGATCCAAAAGTACAAAACTCCAATATACACACTATTTTTCTTCTTCTTCGTTGTCCTACAGAATGTCGGCCAACACAGCAAAGTTTAACCACTTAAACCCCATATATGGTTGAGCAGAGTCCCTCGGGGATCTATGCTAGTGTCTTTTATGCTTTCTGTTACTGTGGTGAAAGCTTTTGCTGAAAATAGCAGAACGACAAGCTTACAGCTTGTCGATCTGCTGCGACGCGTCGTAAGCTTGTCGATCTGCTGTTTTCTGCAAAAGCTATCCCCGCAATACGGATGCTGGGGTTTAAGTGGTTAATCTCTCCCGTGGTCTCTCTACCAAAGTCGCTGTCCCACGTTGACGCTGTCCCAAGCAGGATGAGAGCGGTAGACGTTCCAACCAAAACAAGTCGTCCACTCAAGTGCTGTAATGATCCTGAAAAAAACGTGTCAAAAGAAAAAAGCGTCAGAGACATTGTACAAAATCCCGAATTAGCCCGAAAACGTTGGTGTCCAAGTTGTACGACATAGCTGTTGGGCAGAAACCTTGTGTCTCCATATTTCATCTTTATGCCCCATTACAGTGGTTATCAAACATTTTTCAGAAATAAGAGTCAGTACGTATAAAAAAGGAGTCCCTTTAAAACACATTTTAGTTCAGTCTGTGCAGTGGCTGCTAGATAAAAAGAGTCTGGTGTTATTGCTCATGATGCGCCCGACAGCGATGATGAATATTCATACATTCATACATGTTACAGTATGCATTACATACAGTACAGTATTGGTGGAGATGCAGTGTGTGTCGCCGACCCACCTGGATGGTGTTAACGACCCCACTGGCCATGACGGACAGCTTTCCTGCCATGGAGCGCACACCTAGTTTCAGCTGGGACATGTCTGGGGCGCTGGGCACGATGTTGGACAGACGGTAGGAACTCGCTGTGCAAGCAGACGGACGAACGGATCAACAATTCATATTCCAGCCAAAGGATATTGCAAGCCCAAATAATTGGCAAACAACAATTTTATTGATAATATAACATTAATATGAAAAACGTAAAGCCATACTGTGTGACTTTTTCAATTAAACAAAAGTAATTTTTTATATGATCTTTCAATGGTATATTTTTCACAATATCCATTCCACATAAATGTTCTTCTCTAAACACCAGTGCCAGCTCCCGACACACTATTATCATAACAATACTATTCTATAGAGGTATTTGATATACCTGTATAAACAAAAATAGTGATATTTATACTGTACAGTATGTGATCATTATCATGAGAATACACAATACTGAATGGTGCCATATTATGATGTTTCCATACCAGGTTGTTTCTTTGGGTCATCGAACAGGTCCGCTGAACTTATAGCAGAACTCCCCGAAAATCTCTCCAGTCGAGTCTTTGCCTCATACTGGAAAACACAAGAGATCTTTCTTCATTTATTTATTCAAAAATTCATTTCATAGGTCAGAGTGTAGAGAGACAGGAAATCAAGAGCAGAGAGAGGAGAGACAAGTGAGGCGTTGGATTCGAGCCTGGATCCTCGTGCAAGACAGACAGACAGACAGACAGACAGACAGATACACACAGACAGACAGAAACATACACACACTTCTTTCACACGTATCGTATTGGTGTATAAATTCTGTCTCCAATGTGGATCTCAGACTTCATGTGGCCAGCCCATAATATCAGTCATCTATGACGTCGTTCATATGAAATATCTATGACGTATGACTGCACATTTGGGCAAGGTTTCAGCCCGTACAGAGCTCCTTTGACTTCTATTCCCAAAAAAAAACATGAGTGGAGGTACTTCTGTATCCTACTGGTAGTGTGTCAAGAAATTTGGCGCTGATCAGTGCAGCCATTTGCGAGATTAGCGCTGTACACACACACAGAGAAAGGCTCACCTTCCTAAAGAGCCACGCCGTAAAACAATTGACAATCTTGGCAATAGCAATATGGCAAATCATTTCAAAGTAATCTATCACTTGATTGATTGGATCTAGGATTAAACACACACACACACACACACACAAACACCTACATCAGAACTGTCCTGTTTGCCAAAGTACATGTCAGAGGAGATGGCCTTGACGTCACCTCCAAACTTCTTTTGGGCTTCTCCGGTGTCTGTCACGGCTTCTGGCTCAGGCCTGCGCCGGGCTGGCCTGAACGTCACAAACACACCCAAAAAGTTAGAGCTTTGAAATGCAACAGGAAAACCCTTTAAAAAACACACTTTAAAAACATGAAATAACCATGTGGTTCTGAGGACTAACTCAAAATCTCGAGGGCAGACCTGAATGAATGAACCATTGTAAAGCGCTTTGAGCACTTGGAAAAGCGCTATAAAAATGCAATTCATTATTATTATTATTATTATTATTACCCGTTATTCATCAAATCTCAAAAGCTCACACAATTGGAAAATGTAAAAATGTTAATACAGCAATAAATTGATAATAAAAAGACGTTAGTTAGTTAAGTACTCCAGTACTTTAACTCAAGTATAATTTGACAGAGCAACTTTAACTTGAGTAAGAGTATCAGGTACTCCTGGTCAAATATTACTCAACCCCCCCCCAATCATTATTTTTTTTTGGGGGGGGGGGGGGTCGCCAGCTGATTAGCTTATTGTGCAACATTGTTTTCTCACTCATCATTAAACAAACCAACATACAGTACAAGTGTATACAGTGTATTCAGTATCTGCACATTTCTAAAGTGACAATTTAATGACTTTTAAGAACTTTTGTCAAACATTATGAAAGAAAGAGGCATACTGTACATTGTGAAAATAGCCGAACTACAAGATCACAACGCCTCGCAGTGCGAGACGTTGTGAGCTTGTAGTTCAGCTATTTTCACAATATTTATCTGTGGAACCGAATCAAACTAAATGTAATGCCGACAATTACAAGTGCCTGTCAGGGTGGGGGGTCCCCAGATCAAATATGATTATTTTGGATGGTCTGAAAAGTATGATAAGTATGGTACGCTTACCTGTCCTCCTGGTGGGTGATGGCGGAGGTCACGAAGAAGTCCGCCTCAGGTTTCTTCCTCTCTGTCCAGCCTCCATCACCTCCGTCACCCCATTTATCTGCACTTTCCGTCTGTTCATCAAACCTGGACATCAGTCTAAACATCAGGGATCACAGTAATGGTTCAGGTGAAAAATTATAGATCTGAGTTTAAGGGCTTCAACTAATTTATATCCACTATCTTATTAGCGGTCGATTAACTATTGCACGCCTACTTCATTAGAAAAATGCCCCCACCAGATTGACAGATAGAAGTATGGTTAGATGGAAGGCTATTAGATTGTTAGCACAATCAAACATGCAGCGACAGCCCATAACTGCTCAGGCTCAATGACTTCCTGTTCAACGTGTGCTTATGGTATCCCAGCGCTTTTCTAGGGAGACCCGCTGTGATTGGCCAGTAGTCGCTGTGATTGACAGTTCTTCCTTCCTAGTGCTTTTGCAACTATGCCTTAAACTTAACCTTAACCTCAGTAAAACAATGCCTAAACCTAACCTTAACCCTAACATCAGTAAAACTATACCTCAAGCTAACCATAACCCTAACCCCAGTAAAACTATGCCTGCCAGGAAGCCAATCAGGCACAGGTAAGGCGGGTCTATACTATAACGTTGGTGGAATCCATAATAACGCGTCGGGGCGACAGACCTTTTCACAGCTTTTTGGCTGTACTTTTTTTTGTTTCGTTTTCCAGAATAATCACAAACTCTAAAACACCATTACGACTATGTACAAAACTAAAGTTGCTGGACAGATACTAGCATATAGCTGACGTTCAGCACAAGACGTACTGTGTGTGTGTGTGTGTGTGTGTGTGTGTGTGTGTGTGTGTGTGTGTGTATATGTGTGTGTATATGTATGTGTGTGTGTGTGTGTGTGTGTGTGTGTGTGTGTGTGTGTGTGTGTGTGTGTGTGTGTGTGTGTGTGTGTGTATGTGTGTGTGTATGTGTATATCCCCCCTCCACTGACAGAAGGCTTTCCGTCTAACCTGGAGCTGAAGGAGCCTTCATCATCGTCTACCTCAGTGAATCGGCGTCCCTTGGTAGTCTTGGCGAGCGAGGGGTTATCCTGTTGGGTGCTGTATTGCATGTCTGACATCGATGAGTGAGACATGCCACTAGAGGGAGACAGAGAGGGGGACATATCAATGGGTTGCATTGTAACTCATTGGTATGCTTGTACTGCTTGTAACTGGAACGGAAGAACCAGTTAGTGGTATAAGTTTTCAGCGATTCCCAATCTGTGGGCCAGGGCCCACTACTGGGCCACAAGGACATTAAGTGGGCCACCAAATAATAGGCAAAACACTAATACGCTATTAATGATTAAAAACGAATCATGGTGTTTTTTTCTTTCAAACCTTGAAAAAAAAAAAGTTTCATTGTGATATAATCATCTTCATCATCATATATCGTACCTCCTCATACTCAACCCCATGCCCAGTCTGTCAGCCTGCTCCTTCTTATTCTTATTCCCCTCCAGTCCCTTCAGCTTTTGCTCTTGTTTTTTCCTCTGGTCTTCCAGATCCTTGTAGGCCAGACGCAGGGAAGGAGCACTTAGGAGAGGAAGGAAGGAAGGAAGGAAGTGTGGGTGAGGGTGTCTTACATGAATTCATCAGAAGCAGAACAGTGAGGGTGTCTTACATGAATTCATCAGAAGCAGAAAAGTGAGGGTGTCTTACATGGATTCATCAGAAGCAGAAAAGTGAGGGTGTCTTACATGGATTCATCAGAAGCAGAAAAGTGAGGGTGTCTTACATGGATTCATCAGACTGAGCAGGGTTCCTGCCAGCAGTGTTGTCGTCCTTCTCTCTCAGTTTGTCCACAGCCAACGCTCTCTTCTCCAGCTCAGAGAAGCTCTGGTTGCTCACCTTATGAGCTCCCAGACCACCCTTCTTAGAGCCCAGCTACAAAACACAAACAAACACTTATTTACTCTGGAATTATGACTCCAAATGCATGTGAACATTATGCATACATGGGCACAAATCAAGGCCAAATAAAGTGTTCAGTACGTACCGTTTTCTTGGTACCAGTGGGTTTCTTCTTCAGAACAGACGGGGCCTCTGGAGAAGATGAGTAGTAGTTACAGCAAAAGCATGTCAGCCATCATACAAAATGCATACAAACTGTACAGTATGTGTACAGTATTATACGTACAGTGTATACCTTTATATATTGTCACTGTCGGGCAAAAACCTTTTATCTCCATTGTTCATCTTTTAAAACATGTCCATAAAAGCCATAATGTCGTATGACAAGTGTTGTGTAAAAGTAGAGAAAATTGAAAATAGTTTTTTTAAATGTACATATTTGACAGGCCCAAAATAGGGGGGGGCAGGTTGAAAGTGGTTAATGAAAAGTATTAACAAGAGCTTGAACTTGTATAGATTGGATGTTCACCCAAGACACACACACACACACACACCACTGGATGTGTCTCTTCTGTGGTGCAGGAAATCAAATCGCCCGAAGATCCAATTCCACAGGAAAAAGGTAAATTCCACAGCCACTTATCACCTCTGCAATGGTTTAAATTAACAACGGTTGGCGTGTCGATGACAAGAACCTTTTCTCAAGACTTGAGAGGGTCTTGAGAAAAGCTTCTTGTGATCGAAATGCTGACCTTTTTTTTTATAATTCAATCCCAAGGTGATGAATATGTGCAAGAATTGACTTTGGACTTTTTGACATTTTCTATGGAACTGCATATTATTCTCTTCTAACTTCTTGATCAGTCCTCAAACAGTGTATTGTAGCTTATACAGTATATGCCTCAATGAACCTGGATGAGCTTTCGGAGAAACACTCAGCATGTCGACAGTGGGACCTTCCTCCGGGTTACCTGAGAGGAGACGAGAGACGGGGGTTAATGGTCTATGTGGTTTGGCAGGTCAAATACCAGTGCCTGACTGTATACTGGACACATTGTACACCAGTGGTTTTCAAACTTTTTGTGTCCAAGGCACACCAATGGGCAAGTCAAAATCTCAATGCACACCTGTATTCATGACGAAAACAGGCAATCTACATGCTCACTACGTTGCATTGTGATATGTTGTGAGCTTGTAGATCGGCAATTTTTTTATATTTTGGAAAAGTTGTGGCAAAAAAAAATATGATTTTGCCAATAATGAAATGCCCAAAATAAAGATGCCAAAGTGGTAATTTTTTTAGGGTATAGAATTTGATTCTGTATTGGTAAATGAGCGCACACACACGTGACCGATTTAGTAAATGAAAAAGATAATTCATAACCTTTTGTACAGTTGTAAATATCGAGATAATTCATAACCTTTTGTACAGTTGTAAATATCGTGGTAATAATGTCTGGTTGTCATAAAATTCCAAGACATGCCTCGACTTGTCTCACAGCACACGGTTTAGTAACCACTGGTGTACAGTATGCTGATGAACCACTGGAGAGTGTACTGTACCATTACTGTCTCTACCGTCTGTGTCCTGGTGGGCAGGAGGAGGCTTCTCTACTGGGGCGGTGAAGAGAGTCATCTGGGCCGTGTTCTGAATCTCAGGAACAACCTGAAAACACACACATACACACACACACACACACACACACACACACACGATCCCAGACGATGCATAAATTACTAACAACACCAACAAAAATACATGACATCTGATTCACTTAAACCCCTATATACTTAGTTGACCGGGGTCCCCTAGGGCTCGATACTAGGTCCGCTCTTTTTTCCCCCCCATCTACATAAAATTTCTTCACCGAAAATAGCTGATCTAAAAGCTCACAGCGCATAGCTACAACATCTGATTGATTGATTGAATACTTTATTAGTCAGAAATGTAAACAGCACAGGGTACAGTAAGACATTTAGGCTAAAAAGGATAACACAAAAAAGTCCTGAGGACTTGCTGCCATTGTGGTCATATGTATTCAATTAATCAACATAGCATATATTAACACATTAATACATCTCATCAACAAACCCAAATAACTACACTGCAAATGTAAGTTGCCTTTCAGCCGCAGAGAAACAGGAAGAGAAGCTGTGGTTTAACAGTATAAACCTAGAGTGGTTGAAGGTTTCCTTTTTTCCCCCCCTCGCTCTTTTTAAAACATTTTAGAGTGGCCAATAATTTTTTACACCCTTTTCTCCCCCATTTAGTCATTATGCCAATTAATTACTCCCCACACACATTTCTCTGTGTGTTGTCACTGCTGTTGTACCCTACTAGTTCACCCGCCAGTGAGGAGTCCTAACCGGGAGGACATGTTCATATAGATAAGACGCTCGACAAAGCCGAATGCACCGCGATGGATTCTAACCCCTAGACTCCGCGGCGGTGGACAAGTACTTAACCGCTGTGTCACCGGAGGCGCTAAGGTTTCCTTTAACACTTCTTGAGAACCTAGATACTGTAGGTGAAATGACAGTGAACTCCAATTGACAAAGCGGCAGGCTGCAAGTCATTTGCAGTGGAAGCCAACAACATGACAATGTCTGACTCTTGACACGCGCTACAGAACGAAATTGGTCTGGTTTCAACATTTTTCAGCGCTTCAGTGGATGCAGTAAAGTGTCAATCAATCATGTTTTTCAGCGCTTCAGTGGATGCAGTAAAGTGTCAATCAATCATGTTTTTGTTCGCCCATTACCACTCCCCTTCTCTCTCCCCAGTTCCTAGTCCGTTCCGTAAATGGAAGAAAACGTCATTCTTGCCGTTAACCAGGTCTGTGCTATTTATATCCTATCCTTTTCATTTACACAGTGTCAACGGTGACTCTACAGCAATGTAGCTTGGCAGTGTCGTAACACAGCATCTGACACCCTCATGCATCGTATAAAGCTTAATTTACACTCCATCACAAGACGGCGTTGCTTGCCGACAAGACGTGATTTTCAAGCTAGCAACACACACAAACCTCTGTGTGTAGGCTGAAGAAGTCCTCTTGCTTGTCATCCAGTGATTTTGGGGACATGGGGGGCTGACTGTCCAGCCATAACTGTAAGAAATAAGAGAGATGTTAGATACATCACTGTCACCATATTAACACACATACACACACACAGAGAGGAGCGCATCAGGGGATTATTATTAGCATTAATTATACTACAGCTAGTTCCAAGTGTGCATTGTGATTGGCCAAGGGGCATTGCCGATAACTGTAATACAACAATGGATAAATCACTAGTAAGAGTATAACTCCATGATGCGTTGTGGAGTGTGGACCAATCCAGCTGACGTTTAAATTGCCTATTTTGGATTGTGGCAGTCTAAAAGTCCCAATTTTGTCATATTGTCAAAAACTTTTAAAAATAGCACAGCTACAACCTCACAACGTGTAGTACTGTTGACTGCTCACAGTGTTGTGAGCTTGTAGATCAGCTGTTTTGCTATAAGTCTTACTACGAAGTATACAATTGGTAAAAAAAAAAAGAATAAAAAAGGGATTCAGAGAGCGAGACAGACATTTAAATTTTCGGTTCTGGACAACTGCCGGTCCGACCGACTTCCCACTCAGCACCGTACCACCCACCCACCCACACCCTCACCCACCCACACACACACACCACATTTATAGACAGACAGCTTGCTTGCTTGAATAAAATAAAATAAACATAGATGACTGACACCATAGACTGGCCTCCTAGTACTCTGATAAAGGGCACTGCGCTAGTTGCTGAAAATGACGCTTGCGTCATTATTCATTGTATGTCACTGTCAAAACACAAATAATGACAATATTACGAACACAGACCTGGTATCAACTTATTTAACTCTAAAGAAACGGACGTTGCTCCAGGTGGAACCAGCAATAGTACCTCTGTGCCGTGACTTCTGGTGGCTTGATTGGCTAGAGTCTTGACCTTCTCCCGGTACAGCAGGGCAGCTCGACTGTTGTACTTCAAGTTGGCAGCACCGGATGAAAAGCCATGCTGGGTGAAAAATGCATTCTGTCCACAGGAAGACACCCATTCAAATCACCCATGCACTGCAGCAGTTGCTCAAATGATATTAAACACATTTCAAGACATGTACAGTGACAAGGTTTCAATGCACTCCACATTCATCAGGACTCGAGTTTTGCTAATTTAACCACTATTTTGTCTTGTAGATCTGCTATGAAAAACATTTTTCAATTTTTCAAGTTTTTTGAAAGAACTAGAAAAATGTAGGGTTAAGGTTAAAGTAGCCAGACAACTATTCCACAATCTCCGAATGCGATATATAGTTTGGAACTACACCTCCCGAAATCCGAGACAGGAAGCTGTTATCTGTTCTTCATTTCCGTTCACGAAAATATATTTTTTATTTCCATTTCTGCAAGCTATATGTATGCTTAGATTATTTCGATTTATATTCAGATACATTTGCACGTCTGTAAAGACAAAGCGGAAGTGGGGAGGGGGCGTCACATCCGCTTTATCGCTTGATCATTTTCAGAGCTTCGGTGCTCCAGACTGTATGACGGAAGCATTTGAAACTTGTGGGAGGCAACAGTCTGGCTCGCGAGACTAGGGTTAAAGTGGTTAACTAGCTGATATTTTGAGGACAAGTTACGTACTCACCCCAGTGGCATTGCCCCCAACTTGCATACACCTCAACTGGAACCAGGACCAGTTAGAGTCCAGTTCAGTGGACCTGGGTGAAACACAACATCAAATCTTAGGACATGAGCAATGTAAGTTGTTATCTGAAATGTTTTAAATAGACAGCTACAGTAGGGCTACAACTATCGATTATCTACTTTTTCGATTCATCAAAATAATATATAATATTAATCATCTTGAAGCACGTGTTTATGCACTGTATACTGTATATTTGTTTTATTACAATCAACGACAAAAAGTTGTAATAGATTGTTTTGAATTGATTCCAATTCCACCCCAAAATCTATTGAAACAACCGATTAAATTGATTAGTTCGATTAACTGTTGCAGTCCTAATGGACAGCTATAATGAACTGTCAATGACCCAACTGTGTTTAGCAATCAGAAGACCTGGCTAGTTACCTGATGAAGGTCAGATGAACTCCCAGAGACCTGTGAGTCCCTGAACAGTCTATACATAGAAACACTCCATAGGTGATACTGGCCCAGCTAGGGTTTTTAGACGAGCAGTCGAAACAAGCCTATGGAACAATGAATTCTCCAATTAGACAATTATACAACAAATAAAAATAAATATCCTGGCTGCATGTTATATCTGAACCACCTCATCCTTGATATCATACGTCTAAAACAGCGGTTCTCAAAGTGGGGTCCGGGGACCCTCAGGGTTTCTTTAGGGTCAGGTCTGATGATGAGTGTTACTGTGGGTCCTTGAAATCAAAAGTATGAGAACCACTGGTCTAAGCCAATATATGACAACAATAAGGAAAGCTATAGGGTTTGCCAAACATCCAACCATTTGTACAATTGTGGAACCACTTCAAATTGAAGTCTGATGAGCAAAACGTAACCTAAATCAGATTTTCTATACGTTTTCTTCATACAGTCAGATTATACACCATATCACAGACTCCCAAATTGACTTGTCATTATGCTAGGGACCCTTTTAAAATTATTCTGTGCCAGGGACCCTGATATTAAAGTAATTTTGAATTGTGGCTATATGATAAACAGACTTATAGTGTTAAAGGTAGTGTAAGTGATATTTTTTGTTTAAAGTTTTTCTGTTAAAAAGTTAAAGCTCTATATTTCAGATAGTAATAATTGATATACTGGTAGTGTTTGTTCAGTAACAGGAGTCTCCCCGTCTCTACAGATCTTTAATAAACAGAAAATACATTTTCAGGAGGGCTGCCAATTTATCATCTTCAATTTTATAGTGTTCCGATTCCAAATCTTTCTGCTCATTCCTTTGTGTCATCACTTCCAATTTCCATTGTTTATCCTGCATCCTGTATGACTGGATAAAATGTGTGTCCCGACCTGAAAATGTTTTTTTTTCTGTTTACAGAGAGACTTAGAGACAGGCAGACCTGTTACTGAACAAACACTCTATACAGCAATAATGTTTAAACATGGCATTAGGTCATGGACAAGGTCAAGGAGTTTATTGTCATTCCATAAAAGGACAGAACGAAATGTGTTACCCCGCAGGTCCTGGTCATGGCAGGATGTGCATAATATTAGCCACTGATAGAGATGTATGTGTGTGATATATAGAGAGATGTATGTGTGTGATATATATATAGATGTATGTGTGTGTGATATATATATAGATGTATGTGTGTGATATATATATAGAGGTGTATATATATATATATATATATATGAATAATTTCAATGTAACTATGTAACTATATTTAATTCTAGTTAAATTAAACTACTTCTCACTTGGCTGAGGCCCCGCCATGGATCCCCTCAAAGGCCCCTGGGGTCAGTGGTGTAAAGTAACTAAGTACATTTACTCAAGTACTGTACTTCAGTACAATTTTGAGGTATTTTTACTTTACTGGAGTACTTACAATTTTCAATAATTTTACTTCTACTCCACTACATCTCAAAAGGCAAATATTGTACTTTTACTCCACTATAACTATTTGAAAACTTTAGTTACTAGTTACTTTGTAGATTTGTATTATTATTACGAAAACATACATTAACCACTTCAGCCCTATACACATTTCGGCCATTCATTGTGAGCTTGTAGATCTGCTATCCTCAAATGATTTTTTTATACATTTGAAAACTTGAAACTGAAACGGGACATTCTGCATAATGAGTACTTTCTACTTTTGGTGCTTTAAGTATTTTGATACCAATACTTTTGTACTTTTACTCAAGTACATTTTTAATTCCGAACTTTTTCTTGTAACAGAGTATTTCTACATTGCAGTATTGACACTTTTACAGTACTTTTAAGTAAAATACGTGAGTAATTTTTTCCACCACTGTCTGCAACTAACTAGCAACTAAGATAGCATCATAGCATCTGCTTGCAGCTAGCCGAGAACCACTGTGACAAGCAGCTGTTGTTATACAGTGCAGTGCGTGCTGTGTAGTTTTTTATTTTAGGTTCATGTCATTCACGCATTAAATCGTGCGTGAGACACAGAGAGTTAATATCTTAAAGCCTCCAAAAATAAGAGCAAATGTCCAAATGCTGTGGTTGAGCCACTCAGCTGCTGTCCTCACTTAACCGGCTCTGGACCTCACAGTCGTTACAGCCTACTGATTGAAATGGATTTTTTTGGGGTGTTTTATTTTGAAAGAAAATGCATTGTATTCAAAGTTTGAAAATTTGCCCCAAAATAGGGACGCCAATAATAATGTGTTTTAATACAAATTAAATATTTTAACACAAAGCCCTGAGCTTTGCTTGCATTGACTGTAGTCTGTGGACCCTCAAAGAGGCTAACATTTGTATTGAGCCATATGGATCACACACGACGGCCATCTCTCGCGACCGTCATGGATGAACTTCAACATAGTGTTTGCACTTTCTCCTTTTTTGGCCCGTACATTTACATCAACGTTCAGATTTCAAATATAAAGTGCTTACCCATGGCCACGGATGTTATGGACGTTCCCGTATCTTCCGTATTGTTGAATAAAAAGCATTTTAATCCGATTCGGTGGACATTTTCTCATAAGAGTTATAATGTATCAGAGTGCAATACACCTCCTAACCAATAGGGTCACGTAGTTGAAAGCATATGGAGAAAATACGGGGGAAATGGCCACCAATCGGATTTAAATGCTTTTTATTCAACAATACGGAAGATACGGGTACTTTTGAGGGCCCGGACATAATTGCAACATCCGTGGCCATAGGGTAAGCACTTTATATTTGAAAGTTGAACGTTTACGTAGATGTACGGACCAAAAAGGGAGAAAGTGCAAACACCAGGTTGAAGTTCATCCATGACTGTCATGATATGACAGTCATGTATCAGGGCTAATTTGTAATGTACACTTTCAGCGTTCAACACTAACACTGGTGATTTTAAATCTACAGTGATATATTAAATCGTAAACGTTTGGGTAGATCAGATGAGGTCTTCTAGCATCTCTCAGTCTCAAACCTTTGACGTGTCAGTGTCAGCTATTGTGAAGTCCATGAGTCCACTTCCTCGTTTGTTAAAACATCTCATCCCAAAGCTCACCTTATTCGTGGCGATGGATCGCAACCTCTTGAAGATAGCGGATATGTCCTGCTTGCTAGGATCGGACATGTTTGGAACTGTTAACACCTTATAGATCAGTGATCACACAAACACATCAACAGCAGCTGGTTCGTCGTTTTTTTTTATCTACCGAAAGAGCCGAAATGCGACACGTCAGTAGGAAAACAACACGCTTGAGCTCCGATTGGCCAAGAGCTGGCACGTGTCTATGTTGTTATAACAAGGCTCTCTGGGAAATGCAGTTTCAGTGCAGGGCAATACTGTGGCGCGTCCCAGGCTGTTTTATTCATGTTTATTTTATTGGTTTAAGTTTTATTTCTCAGGTCAGTGTAGAGGCGGCAAACCAAGGGCAGATAGAGAAACATGTACAGTAAGACATAGGGTCAAATTTGACCCCTTAAAGCTGATATATGCAATTGGTGATTACAAAAAAAAACTTTTTAGAAAGAATAGAATAATAAATAACCAGTCACCAAAAAACTGTATGATACAGCAAATAATAATACTAGAATAATGTGTTTTAACTAGTAGCCAATCCTGATTAGTTACTTAGTTGCTCCTGGGCAACATTATTTCTGGACCAATGACTGGGCTTCTCACAGATAACGGAATAGTTTGGAGGCAGACCGCACCCCCCTAGAGGTGTCAGAGAACATTGCCAAAAATTGCACATATCAGCTTTAATCAGTTTTTTTTAATTTATTATTCATATTATTTATTAATTAGTCAACAACAACAACTGTTTCAGTGAATTTGTTTATTTCTTTTATGATGTGGAACATGTACAATCTGAACTGTGCAATCTTAAGTAACCGTATTCTGTGGACAGTGTCTTGGAACATGGCAAAATCTCTCTTCTCTCACCTTAAAACAGAAAACTAACGCTCCTGCTGCAGTCAAAGGCATCAAATAAAAGACAACGTTCGTTCAATCAATCGATCAATGAATTTAACTAGAGCTTATGCAAACGAAAGAGCATGTAGTTCACCATCCCAACAGAACACGTATAACTAACAGTTGTAAATCAGGCATAAGAGAATATTTTGGAAATGAAGTATTCTTTTTAACCAATTTTGTTGATTAAAACTATAGTATGGCCATCTGTAAAAGAGAAAAAACAATCATATTTACAAATGTAACAAAAACAGCAAATTATGGGAAATTTGCCAACCAAAAAAAACATTCAATTATTGTACAAACTGATTCCCCAATCACAGCATTCCAACAGGAGAACAAAAGCACTTATGGCATATAAATTAAGTCTTCGATTTTCAACTAAACGTCACCTGAATGCTTTATTTTTGTTCACAGGCTTCTATGCTATTTACACGCAGGCAGAAAAACACCTTTAACATTGCCAACTTGTGAAATATCATACTTTGCAGTGGATTTTATTGCTTAAAACGTGTAACATAATTTCAAAAAAGGGAAGCACTAGAACGATCTCCCATTACTTGGCAATTGAAATCCAGTGCAAGAATAAACATATATGGTGCTTCAAGTGAGACGCCATTATGGAAGGAGAAAAAAACTAACAAAAAAACATTCAGAGTGTTAAAAGTAAAACAAAGAAATCATGACACTCACGAGAATTAGAATTGACACCTTCTATAGAACATAAAGTGATTTGTGTGTTAAGGATTGAGCACAAGTTGTTCGGTGGAGAGCCGAGTGGTGCAACGACGGAACGAGCAACATCATCAGCCTAAGTGTACAATCAATTGGTGAGCCAATACAATCAGTGAATGTACATTCAAGGGCTAGTACTGAGCCATTTTGAACAGAGGAACTGAACTGAGTAGATTTGAACATCTCTGAACCATTTGTTATAGATGTATAAAAAGATCTACAAACTGAAACTAGAAACAACAGAGAGGGAGTGGCTGACTTAACTTATCGGTTGAGAGCACATTTGAGCTCTGCATTGGTCTCAACATAGGACTGGGCAATATTGGAAAAATCTAATATCACAATATCTTTGACCAATTACCTTGATATTGATATTATAATATTGGTATAATGACAATAATATCAAATTAGAAAAATATTTAGCAAAATGTTTTGAAAGTATAAAAATAGGGCTTAAGTGATTAAAACCAGGAAAAGACAACACTTATGCCATATCAGGATATTAAAATAAAAATGCTGGACGATATTTAGTCTCATATCATGATATTGATATAATAGACATATTGCCCAGCCCTTTCTCAACATCTGGATTTAAATTTTGCTTCAAAATGTAATTTTAAAATACCAACTTAAAATGTGTCTGTGTTCAATAATAGGTAGAAAGTAAAGTTCACATTTGGTTTCATGTCAAATTGAAATAATTGTAAAAACAAAAAAGAATAAAAAAAAGCAAAAGGGGGAAAAAGGGTAATTTCCCTTATCTTATATTTGTAACAGATTTGTAACAGCAGAAATAATAATCTAACAGTGGCTTTGTTAGTCAGCTTAAAACATAATTTACATTTTTCCACTATGAAATTAGTGTGAATCATCCCCACATGGTCACATGGACGCCTTAAAGTCAGTGTTAATTGGATGTGGGTGATTTTTGATTTGGTACTTAACCACTTAAAACCTATATACTTGATCGGGGTCCCCCAGGGCTCTTTACTAGGTCCGCTAGTATTTCCTTTGACAACAAATCTCTTTGGCGAAAATAGGTGATCTACAAGCTCACAATGTGTCGCGCTGCGACGCGTTTGTGAGCTTGTAGATCAGCTATTTTTGCCGGAGAATAGGGACTGTAGGGTTCATGTGGTTAAGTTCTACCAAGGTCAAACTGTAGATGACAAGCTACAACGTTTTTGGGGTTGTACTATTCTAATCTGCTTAACGCTTTTAATCTCTCCGTCTCCCATTCTGAGTTCAGTCTTCATCAGAAGGGAGAGACTTCCTTCCCTTTCGTTTGGGTCACTACTGGATGTCTTCCACGTAGTTGGCAGGATACAGGCCTAGTTGTCCGTCTTTGAGCCGTCCTTTGCACCAGCCCTGGTCATCTTCATTGCCTATCTTGGTCAGCTCTTCGCCTGGAAAAGCAAAGGGAAAGATTTTTTTATTTTAGGTACTGGGAAAACTCCAGGTGTGTTTCACGCAGGTTGACAGTTTTCCCAGCGCCTAGAGAGCGAGCTCTCGAGATGCAGAACGCAATATGAAGTGTTATGTCAGCGTTTCACATGCCAACACAACGGACAGATAGGATTCTGGCCTTTAACCTTTGCACATGTGGATCCGTCATAAAATTGGCCTGGAGTAAGAGATTGTTGATTGAAGCGATATGGTGTAGTGAGACATGACATGGAGTGCCTATGGTTACAAATATGGCAACATGAAAATCATAGACACATCCCAATTATAACAGTTCTCAGAAACAATTTCACTATAAGACAAATTTCTACAAGAAAGTAGTCCCCGCTATTGCCAGCACAAACCAGGAAGTTGCTGTGCAAATGAATGGAAGGTACTGGAGAGCATTGAGCGATCTGCCTTGTTTAAAAGTTATTTGTAAAACCTAGCAAATACACAGGACGAAAAGGAGGACTCCTCTTACCTTGCCATAGGAAAAACAAAATTGTTAATGGTAATACATCCATGGAATGTAACGCTGAATATTGTAAACAAGACATTGGTACACTGATACTTATACAAACGGTCCTAGGTGTGTGTTTATCGAGAATTTTACCACGGGACTGCTGAACGGGAATGCTATATATATATTAAAGAATATCCATGTACGTGTAGTAAATCCATGAGGTACACTGTTTGTATCCGTCTCTACGGCATATTTGTGGTGTGTACCTGCTTTGAAGCTGAGCTCATCCTGTTCCTGTCCCTCGTAGTCGTACAGGGCCTTGACGGGCACCGACACCACCGGGGAGGTGGGCTCATCCTCAAACGGGTTGCTGTCACCGTTGGTGGAGAAAGGGTTGGCGGCCGTGTCCTCGTCCGACCAATCCGGAGTCTTCTCTACGCTGCTGGCACTGGATTAGAGAAAAAAAAGGGTAAGAGTTTGTCAGAGAGCAAGAAGTGAATCTAATGACTTAACAACCGCCGGTGTCCAACCCAGGGCCGTGTACACACCGACAGGACAACCCAGCATGCCCGGCGAGAGAGAAGCAGGAAGGAAAAGTAAAGAGTTACAAAAAGGAAGGAACAAAAACACAAATACAACACCACACACAGTATTCAAAACAAGCACAAATGATAAGCCCAAAAGCAAGTCCAAATACACTGATGGCCAACAGGAAGATATATTTGCTTTCCCAGTCCAGCGTAAATGAGTGGAAACCATGCTGGTTTGTGACATCGCCGGTGCAAGGCAAGCGTTTGTTGGCAGCAGCCATTTTTACGGGTAAACAATGAATTTGCTCACTTCGTGATCAGAACGACACAAACATAGTGCTGAGTCAAGGCAAAGGGACAACACGGTGCAAACAACACGACAACATGAACACACATGAACAATACACGAGCATGACCAAGAGACCAAGCAAGACCAAAATCACTGTTGCAAATGCATGATTGTGTTTTCTTCTATCCTGTTGTCCACAAGAGGGAGCTAAACACCAATGAAAACGTTGGAATAATAATGCAAACCCAGCACACATAGTCACAGCATTCTACAGTCAGACCTGTTCACACACATAGTCACAGCATTCTACAGTCAGACCTGTTCACACTGTCTTAATACTGACACACACAAGCTGCTTACGCTGTGGGTTACTTTGGGACGCACTCAAGACCCATTAAAAAAAAATAGCAGGTCTACAAGCTTACAACTGGTCGTGATGAGACATGTTGTCAGCTTGTAGATCTGCTATTTTTGAACAGTTCAAGATTTTTGCCTATAATGAGATTTGGAGAATGAAGGAAATTATAGACACATTGCTATTATGTGGGCGGTTTTATGAGATTACATGATTACGATTCATATGAGATCGCGTGAGGATTAGATTCAGATCTGACTGTGAAAACAACAAAAACAAGAGCACCAATAACAGACAGACGCGTGCACGAGGGCACGTCACACATACTTGATGACAGGCGGGATATGGCGCTGTTAGGAGTGACAGACAGACGCTCATTGGGTTTGTGCCAGCGGTGGTTAAGTACTCTGATAGTTTACTTAAAGGAGAATTTTGGACTAAAGTTTTCTTACCTTTTCTATGACGTTATGATATCTTAGGATGAATGGTACAGTAGAAAAATTTCACAACTCCACCCCTGAGCCGCCACAGCTTAAAAGGTGCGCGGATAGGCCTTAGGTTAGATCACATATTTTAATAGCTTTTTTTGTAATTTTTTTTGATGAGATCTGATGTTCATTGTGACAGAACACTGTCCCAAAAAAAAAAAAAAAAAAAAAAAAAAAAGAAGTCTCGCTAGACGAGATTGAAATCTCGAGATTTCAATCTCGTCTAGCGAGACTTCTGTTTTTTTTTTTTTTGGTTGTATAGTGTTCTGTCACTATGAACGTCAGATCTCATCAAAAAAAATTACAAAAAAAGCTATTAAAATATGTGATCTAACCTAAGGCCTATCCGCGCACCTTTTAAGCTGTGGCGGCTCAGGGGTGGAGTTATGAAATTTTTCTACTGTACCATTCATCCTAAGATATCATAACGTCATAGAAAAGGTAAGAAAACTTTAGTCCAAAATTCCCCTTTAAGTAAAGGCAGTAATGTCACATTGTAGAAATGCTCTGTTACAAGCAAAAGCACAGCATTCAAATGTTTAAGTAAAAGTACAAGAGTTTGGGCATCTAAATATACTTACAGTACCAAACGAACAAGTACTCATTATGCAGAATGGCCCACTTCACAATCATATTATTGGATTGTAATTAGTAATGAATTAATGTGTTCATCACTTTAATGTTGCAGCTGGTAATGGTGGTGCTGATTTTAATTTAGCAGCTTAACCTAGAATAACACATCATCATTTTTTTCAGCTGTGCACTACTTGAGCCGTGCACTGCCGCGTGGTAATTGTTTGACCATGCGTGCGGGCACATTTTACTATGTTTCTTTGTGTTTTTGTCGTATGATGTTTTTGTTGTATGACCTGTTGGGGTGATGTTGTACTATAAACAAAAATAAACTGAACTGAAACTGATCATTTATCACTTAATGTATGTTTTCAAGAATAATCTACAACTGTAAAGTAACTAAAGCCGTCAAATAATTGTAGTGGAGTAAAAAGTAAAAGTTGCTCAAAACTGTAACAAATTACAGCACTTGAGTAAGTGTGCCTATTTACTTTCCACCACTGGGGTTTGTGCATGCTGCCATTCCAGCGACCATGCAGTGCAATGCACAGCCTTGGGGAAGGGGGGGGGGATCGCAGCAGAGATGCTGAACAATAAAGCAGGAAGGAGGCTAAACAACAGGGATGGAGAGGAAGGAGTCACACCCACGAAAGGATAGAAGAAGGAAAACACACACAACATGGAAGATGTCTGGAAAGGTGATGACGTCTTGTTGTAGCCCGACCTGGAATGCCTGATTTATACACTTCGTCGCACGACGGCGTTGCGCGCCTAAAATAGCCAATCTACAAGCTCAGAACGCGCCTCGGTCACGGCGCGTTCAAATCTTGTCGATAGGCTATTTTCTTGCGTGCGACCCTGTCGTACGACGAAGCATATATATGTCGGGCTGGAAGTGACCTCCGCCATTGGGTTCTCTCGGCAGATTGTTGCATTGTATGATATGAGACGTCACACGGAATTCTTGCAGAATGTTTTGGATATTTTAAGGAAAATAAGCTCTGTGGCAAACTAAGGCTTATGATGTTCAAATGATTTGTTCAACAAGAAGCAATGTCTCTCTTTGTCTTATGTTAACTACAGACCTCATTTTATGGACATATACGGTATTATCCATACATACACCAACAGCTGTAGGCTGGCTGACACCGCACATAATGTTTATCAGTCTCGTATCCACGTACCATATTTACTGGTTGTAGATTGTGGACAGTATCCACTTTATACTTTCATACCTGTACCTATCTTGTGTTTCAAGCCGTTTCATACTGTTGCTTGCAAGAAATCTGAATTTACCCACAGGGATCAATGAAGATCTCTTGATCGGATCAGATCGATCTGTCGGTCTGTCTTCTGTCTACCTAACTCAAATATTGTGTGTATCTGCCGATGGAAGCCATGGTGAGCAGACTTGCGTACAAAGGATGACACTGTGAAGAGCTTCAGGTCTACAACGGGTGACTATGAAGAGGAAAGGCTGCAAGGCTGCTAGATCCTAAACCACAGACAACACCAGGTTAAAGGGGGATTTTTGCTCCTGTTTCACCAACGTTTTCACTTCCTCTTTATTCACACTGATGTGGTTGGCCGTGCTCCGCTCCTCCACGGCATTCATCACCTCCTCCTCCTCCTCCTCCTCATCCTCCTCACCATCTTCATCATCCTCATCCTCCTCAAAGGGGTTCGAACCCGCCGGTGCTGTTTTAGTCGGCACCGTCAGACTGACGACACGGACACACAAGTAAGACAAGGGTTGTGACACAGACACACACACACATACAAAACGGACAATACACTCCCACTTATCACATGCTTGACCTGTGGTTCAAACGATGGGGAACAACAGTGTGCACACTGCACTTGTGTTTGATGTTGATGACATGAGGTGCGTTTGGAAATACGCTGCGAGAGTCCCTGGCACAAAAAACAAAAATGTCAGATGGGGGGAGGCGCTGCAGCATGGCGAGTAGAGACAAGTCAATGGTTTTGTAAGGACACAATAACACTTTAGAGTCATGTAATCCTGTAATGAGTCGTGAATGATACAAAGATATTTTTGACCCGAGACTAAAACCAGTTCAAACCTCCAGGGACTACGGATGTAAATGAGCTTATACATAGCTAAAAATATGTTTACTGTACATTGTAAAAAACATCTGACAGAAACTGTAAGTGACACACACTGGAAAAAATGGTGTAACTTGTTTTGCACATCATCACTTCCACTAGGGCACAAAGGCAACGTCTCCTAGAACAATTTAATCACCTGCCAATAAAACCTGACTGCAGAAACACAACAACACTTCCTGAATGGCCTCTTGAACAATTAATATTCAGCTCTGGGTTTTCTATGGATAGAGGGCTTTATCAAAGTCACATGTAGTCACGCAATAAACACCAGCTTTCCTTCCCAATGAATTCACCTTCCACATCAAAGTCTAAAAACTTCAACCTTTATCAAGTGTTTCTACAATGTTTACAGAAAAGTAGCAGCTATCAGTTCGGCCCAGGAGAGTGTAAAGCTCCTTTATTTACACATTCATGCCCTGCTCACTGAGCTAAGTTAATCTACAGGGAGTCGTTACACTAAAACACTTTGCTGGTGGGAGTTTGGCATCGTGTAACTTTGGACGGCGACTGTCAGCAAAACAAATGCTTAGCAGAGCAATTACGCATTAAAAGACCATCAGGAAAAACTGTAATTAGAGCGTGACAGAAACATTGTGTTCTCACGTAGACTGGGTGCAGCAGAACTGTGCGTTCAGACTAGGGGTGCAACAGCTAATCAAACCAATTTATTTAATAGATTATAAAAAACATGATTGATCATTTAATAAAAATAATACATCTTGGGGGGAGGAAATTACATTTTTTGGTTTTAATAAAGAAACAATCTTGGGAGGATATAAATGCTTTTGTTTTAATACAGTAGCATAAATGGATTGTGAAGTCCAAAAGGCTGCAACAGCAGACCAAGTATGCTTTGAGAGATATAGGCACACATTTATAATTTTTTAAAACATCTTCCACTTTGTTGCATTGCACCTTTGTATAAAACAGGGCGCATGTGGTTACTCAGTCTAATTGATTTAGTCGATTATAAAAAGAAAAAATATATATTCCTTGATATATAAAGTACAAATGATAAAATAAAACACTTCTTGATTATTTGATTAATAATTTTTTTTATAATAGAATAATCTCTAAGAAAATAGACGATAGTCCCTACCCTGCCCAGACCTATGATAACAGGCAAAACATGGGCTTTGTAGGCTGGGAGGCTGGGTCTCTAGGATGTAGGGAGATCAGAGGTCGAATGCTTTCCGTGCCTGACATTCCCAGCGTCAACTCCCCTTTATACTGCTAGCAACCCCGTGTGCGACGCTCTTTAGTGCCCCAGGCTCACAGATAGAGAATATCTACGGTGGAATGCTAGGAGTGTGTAAACATTACGTCACGTCATTTCAAACAATCGCTGAAGATCTGCACTTGAAGGCTCCAAGGCGTTGGTTCAAGGCAACTAACTTTGAACCCTAAATGAACCAGTGAATCATGGGTAGTTCTTGTCTCGCTTTCAAGGAACAGTGGACAGATGGACGAAGAATAAACCGATGTTTGTATGGCGTCAGTATTGTTAACCACTTAAAAACACTACATAATTATTTGACCGGGGTCCCCCAGGGCTAGATACTAGGCCCCTCCTTTTCCGTGTCTACACCAAAGATCTTCCCAGAAAAAAGCTGATCTACAAGCTCAGATTTCTTCAGTGAAAATAGCCAATCTACAAGCTCGTAAATCGGCTATTTTCACCAAAAACTTTGCCCCAGAATAGTGACGGGGCAAGTGGTCAATAGTACACTGAGATAGTTTTTTTTGGAAGTGACTGGCTATAGTAAAAAGCCTGACCATCCTTTAGCACTCCGTTACCAACCAACTCTATTAATACCTCGGCACCAACAAGGCCAAATTTCCACATTATTTCTGGCAGGCGTTCAAATATGCGGTACTGGACTGGGGTCTACCGGTCGATGACTCCTAGCCCAGGAATCTGTTACAAAATGTTTGCCGTTGCCTGGGAAACGGCTCCGGGATTTGCACGTCACTCCCGGAGCTTTTCCGACGGAATGTTTTACAAGCCTTCCTCTTGCTGGGGCATAGCTGTACCGTGTCTTTTCACAGGAGCATGGAGGGTGTGTGTGTGTGTGTGTGTGTAGGGCTGCAACTACAGTATCAATTATTTACATAGCAATTATTCTATCAATTACTTTACTCGATTAATTAATCGAATAAACAAATCGATTCATCCGACTAACCACTTAAGCACTATTTTATACTCCACAATGTCACACAGAAATAGCCAATCTACAAGCTTATAACCCGGCACGGTGCAACGTGTTGTGAGCTTGTAGAGCTTCTTTTTTTTTTTACATTTTGGAAAAAAAATTATTTTCAATCCCCGTCCCCCCAAGATCTTTTAATTAAAATATATTATATATATATATATCATTTAATAATCGCTGAAATTGATTAGTTTGATTAACTGTTGCACCACTATGTATGTACGTGTGTGTGTGTGCGCAAGTGTGAATGTCTACCTGTTGCTGGTTTTGGCTGGCTGCACTGGTTGATCTGACCCTGTCTGACTGATACCAGTCAATGTGACTCCATCTGTCGGCCTCTTCTTCGTCTCTCGTCTGCTCAGCGTCCGATTCAGATCTACAGACCAGTCCTAGAACACACACACACACACACACACACACACACACACACACACACACACACACACACACACACACACACACACACACACACACACACACACACACACACACACACACACACACACACACAAACTTAAGTACTCAACCTTGAACCATGTCATGAGTACTTGTTGGCCAATTCATGCATGTTTTGACGATTCAGCGTGGCTCTACGGATGGCCCCATATCCAGCAGCAGAACACTGATGCGTTACAGCAGAGGTTCTCAAACTGGGGACCTCTTTTTGAGGGGGTTCCAGGTGGGTCCCCACACCAGCAAAAACGAGGAAAGTTTAACCACCTTTACCCTATTTTACACTTCGGCTATTCATCTACAAGCTCACAACACGTCGCGATGCAACACGGTGTGAGCTTGAAGATCAGCTATTTTCCAAACATTTTGAAAAACTTCTGACACAAATCTTCTCTTATGGGGGTCCCTGGCACAAATATTTTTAGATGGGGGTACATCAAATTGGGGGTCCTTGACATGAAATTGTTTGAGAACCACTGCATTACAGGCACTGCATTACACTGCAACACACACTCCAACACAACTCCAAACTCTGCACTGTAAAATCCTGTCTTTTAATAAAGTGTATGGCTGCCATGGCAGAAAAAGAAGAAAACATCAGTATCACAAGTTTATTGTTATAACAAGATATTTTTTCATGTTATAACGAGATATAATTTTTTATATTTTATTATAAATATTATTATTTTTTTTATATTTTTTTATTTCGTTATGCCAATCGATTCCTCCCCACACAATGTTTTTTGTCGTCTCCGCTGTCGTACCCTACTGACTCACCTGCCAGTGAGGAGCCCCCACCGGGAGGACGTAAAGCCTTCGCCCTACTCCTCCCGCCCAACACTCCCCGCTGACATGTGCCGCCGCCCCCAGCCCATAGGAGTACGTGCAATGACCAATATCACCCTCCCCGGCGACTTCCCTCCCTTGAACGACGGCCAATCGTGTTTGCATAGATGGCCAACAAAGCCGGTTGCACCATGCCATGGTGGATTCGAACCCACAACCTCCGTGGTGGTGGGCAGGGACTTTTTTACCACTGCGCCACCCGACATAAGATACGACCTACAGACGTATCTTGTTGTAACAATGCACTATTTTATCTAGTTATTGAAACATTTCACATTATTATGCATAATTATGCATTAGGCATAATGAAATGAAAATATCTTTATTATGCTGTATCAATAAACTTTTCACGGTATACATTACACATTATGGCAACGCTGAGTGTGTACAAATACGGGGTTCATTTGGTTACATGTGTACACTCAAGTTACAAATGTTTAAATTAACATTGAGGATTTTACTGCGGGTTAATTGTTTTTACTTTTTGTAATCGCAAACATTCTCTCAGGGCTGAGACTTTGGCTCTGGAGAGTCATTGCAATATTGCGTGTGAGTGTGCGTGCGTTTGTTAATACAGCGTAAGCCTGATATTATGAAAGACATGAACATGTGTCCAGCAGCAACCAGAGACACCCACGGAGACGTCACATTTCACCCAGAGAACCAGGTCAAACACCAGTGGTGGTGTGGGGTGCTACACATCATCTCATTGGTGAGGTATATGGACAGCTCAGAAACCCGCCTACCAATGACATCATCGACAGGGATTCCAAGCTGATAAAAACTACAGCCTTTCTCTTCCTAGAAAGTTTCCATGGAAAGGACATAAGATGTCACTAGTAGGCAGGTTTCTGAACTGTCCACAGTCCTCCTCTGAGACACAGAGTGATTAGACAGAAATGGCCCCATCTTAAGTTTAAATTGAATTAGTA